>NW_004567104.1:20369205-20387474 GCF_000260355.1 Condylura cristata | reverse complement strand
CTGGATCAAAAAGATGTGGTTCATATACACAATGGAATATTACTCAGCAATCAAAAAAAGAAACACATGTCTTTTGCAGCAACATGGATGGAGCTGGAAAAGATTATGCTTAGTGAGATAAGCCAGAAAGAAACGGAAAAAATACCGGATGGTTTCACTCATTGCAGGAGTATAAAGGATGGAGCAGGGGGGGAAATAATAATAATGAACAACTATATACCAGAGACATTTTATGGAATGGAGTGGGGAATGGGGTCAAAAACAGTGGGGGGAGGGAAGTGCACTAGATTATGGTGATGGCACATGGGTGATTTGGTGATGGGAAGCCCAAGGGGATTACAACTGAGATGAAAAAAATGCACAAAATGATGTAAAAATAAGCTATTATAAAAAAAAAAAAAAAGAGTGGGTAGTGTGAATCACTTTACCAGGCTATAGTGATAGTCTCTCATGAACCAGTCCCTGGCCCTGGGTACTTCAGGGCAGTGGATGTGGATATTTGATAAAGAAGATGGTAGGGGGTCTGGGCTCTTAACTGGCTGTTGTGCACACTTTCCAAACCCCACTAGACGCCGCTCCTCCCTGTCTACGTGACGTTGAGCATGCACAGGACACAACACAGGAATAGGCCCCAGCAGAAGCTGCCAGGCATTGCCTGAGGGGGCGGGGGTGGCTCCTATTACAGGCCATCTGCCAGCCCCGAGCTTTGGGGCTCCTGCTCCTACACATTGGTTAGTCCAGTGGTTAAGGGCCACCCCAAGCTGCCTGGACCAGCCTACCTAGCCTCCCCTGTGTGCACCCCCCACACTCGCCTGAACCCCTCTGAGCCCACACACTCTTGTGATGTTTCCGTCCCAAGATCCTCCACTGGCAATGTCTAATTCTTCCCAGGCTGTTTCTAATGCCACCCCTTCCCTGATTTCCCCAGCTGTCTGTGTCTGTCCCTGATCTCCAGTGACCTTGCACGTTGTGCTGTCTTGTGAGACTTTTCGGCACTTGTAGGACTTTTTTCCCACGTGTCAACAGTGTCTGGCCCAGGCAGGCCTCGCTCAGAGCAGTAGGAGTCTATAGGGAAGGAGCAAGGCAGAGCCAAGACCCAGTGGCGGGGCAGAGGGTGGGGACAGTACCAAAAGGCAGGTCCTAGCATCTCAGGGGAGGAGGAGTCAACCCTGAGCCATACCCAGCCCCACGCCAGCATCATGGCTCTCAATATCTACGGAACCCAGTGCTCTCCCCTCATTATAATCGCTGCAACCACATGATGAACACCCACCCCCTTCCCATGCAGGCCTCATAGAATCTTCCCGGCTGCCTTCTCCCAGATGCCCAGACTATGCCAGCCTTTGCAGGGGTAGGCCCTGGCGTCTCTCCAAGCTGCCTGCCAGGGTTTTGTTTATAACCTCTGGGGCTACCTAGAGGCCACCATACCAGATGACATGGTGTGATGCAGTGTCACTTCTGAAATGGGCTCAGGAATTTTTGAGAAGGAAAGGTTGACCAAGAAAAACAGATTATAACTGAAAAGCAGCCCCCAGTTTATGTACCGTATTTGTGACTGTGTTCTTTCTCTTTTCTGTTCTCCTAGCAGACAGGAAAGATGCAGAAAAACACAGGCGACAGGTATGGGAAGATTATCCTTAAAATTAGGAAAGCGGGGCCCTCCCTGGTGGCACAACGGGTTAGGACGCAGAACTGCAAGCTAAGCGCAACTGCTTCAGTGTGAGTTTGATCCCCGCCCCGGAAGTGACCCACATGGTGTGGCAGACCCCTCCTGACCTGCCCACTGTTCCCCTCAGCGGTGTACTTCATCGAACTGCCTGTTCTGCTCCTCACTTTGTCTCTGGTGAATCTTCTCGCCACCCCTGTGTCTCTGGCCTGTACCCCAGTTCTGTCTGCATAAATAAATAAATCTTTAAAAAATAAAATTAGGAGAGAAGAGGGCTCTCCCTGGTGGCACAACTTCCTGGTGGCACAACAGGTTAAAGCACCGCACTATGAAGCTCTCCAAAGCCACTGCAGCATGAGTTTGACTTGGACACAAAGCTGACCCACACAGTGTGGCAGACCTCTCCTGACCCACCTGCTGCTCCCCTCAGCAGTATGAGATCTACTTGTTCTGCTTCCCACTCTGACTCTGGTGAATCCTCGGGCTCTCCTTGGTGGCGCAACTCCCTGGTGGTGAAACGCGTTAAAGCGCAGCACTATGAAGCTCTCAGCAGCCACTGCAGCACAAGTTCAATCCCCACCCAGGAGGTGACCCACATGGCCCAGCAGACTTCTCCCGACCCACCTGCTGCTCCCCTCAGCATTGTGTTTCAGTACATCTGCCTGTTCTCCTCCCCATTCAATCTCTGGTGAATCCTCTCACCCACCACACCCTGGCCTGTACCCCAGTTCTGTAAGCATAAATAAATATTTTTTAAAAATTAAGAGAGAAGAATTCAGGTGACCTCAAGCTCTGTGCTTGGCTTCCTCAGCCCTTTGAAGGATATCAAATGGGTTGCTATGAAGGTTAAATGAGTTAATATGTATGTAAACTACTTAGAACCACGCCAAGTCACACAGTAAGTGCTTTTATTATTTGTATTGCTTTTCCTAAGCTGACAGAATGTTGGCAAGATATGTGTGTGTGTGTTGACAAATCTAATAAAAGACTGAGAAAGCTATTGAGCACTCCTTCAGTGTCAGACGAAAGGATGATTCAGTCCTTCCAGCTTGGTGCAAACCATGAAGAATTAAGCAGTAATTGAGTTTGGTAAAAAAGGTAATTGAGTGCCCGGGATGTTTGTGTTCCTTGCAATCTTATGTGTAATAATAGGTTTTTCTATTTAGAGCAGAAAATTATGTGCTTTCCAATTTTAATGAAAAGTCATTTGTAATTTAAATGAAAATCATATTTGATTAGGTCATGAGTCACAAGAAATCCATGCGTTCAGAAAGAGAAAAAGATGAGAAAAGTTGTATGCATAGTGTGAACCCAACTGTCTAATGCAAAGGACCCTATATGGGTATTTGTAAAGGACTTTCACTGGGCTAGAGCTAAAACTCAGATGTATTTTTTAAAAAAAAAAAGATTTTATTTATTTGTACATACAGAACTGGGGTAAAGGCCAGAGGCTCAGGGGCAGCGAGAGGATTCACCAGAGACAGAGTGGGGAGCAGAACAGGCAGATCGACAAAGTACACTGCTGAGGGGAGCAGCGGGCAGGTCAGGAGAGGTCTGCCGCGCCATGTGGTCACCTCCGGGGCAGGCGGGAATCGAACTCATGTGGAAGTGGCTTAAACTTCTTAGTGCTGTGCTTTAACCCGCTGCGCCACCAGGGAGGGCCAAACTCAGATGTATTTACAGATACCAACATCTCCCCCACAAAAGGATCTATGTATCATGAAAGACAAGGAGACTTGCATTGGTTAATTTTATTTAAGTGTCAGCTTGACTGGGTTGGGGGTGCAGAGATATTTGGTTAACACTGGTCTGTCCATGAGGGTGTTTCTGGATAGGATTAGCACTGAGTCAGCAGACCGAGTGCTCAGTTGCCCTCCCCAATGCAGGCAGGCCACACCTAGTCTGTGAAGGCCTGAATAGGTGAAAAAGAGGAAGGAAGCATTCACCTTCAGCAGGCCTGCTGAGCTGAGACATTGGTCTTCTCCTGCCCTCAGACTGGGACTTATACCATGAATGTTCCTGGCTCTGGGCCTTCAAATTTGAACTGGACATCTGCCACCAGCTGTCCTGGGCTCCATCTTGCAGATGGCAGATCTAGGGATTCTGCATCTCCATAATCACATGTGCCAATTCCTCATACTAAGTCTCTATAATATATATGTATGTACACACACACACACACACTAACAAGCACACCCACACACCCAATCCAGCCGCCCCTCTGTGCTTGCCTGGCCCAGGTCTTGCAGTGTCTGAAGGAAGGAGTGGGCTGGGCCTGGACTTTTCTTTGCTTTCAGCCACATGATCTGCAATTGTGCAGCTTCTAAGTCTGGATTCTGCAGCTGTAGGCCCACAGAAATATGTGTCTGTTACATATATGTGTCCATATAACACATATTCTATTATGTTTGGGGGTGATCAGTGAGAGGATAGGCAGTCCCTGATGCCTGTGTCCTCCCGCCCTAAGGTGACAAGACCTAGCTTCCTCCTCGCTTTCCCCTAGTTGTTTGTGTGCATAGCCTCTGTACCTCTGGAGGACTCACAATATACTTGCCTGTACACACATACATATATGTGTATGTGTGTTTATACTCATATATACTCATGTGTACTGATACTGGAAAATATACGTACATATATACAACATAGATAGTATTTATTAAAGTGGCGGTTCAGACATTTTAGATATCCAAGAGTAGGCTGGGCAGGTTGTGGCTGACAAAGGCTAAAATATACGGAGAAACTAGGCCCTCTCAGTGAGAATTTCCATGATGTCAGAAGAAACTGGTAGAGTAAGTCAGGATAAACCCGAAAGGTTTGAGGTGGTTCTGGTACAACTCAAAAACATCCCACTCAGCCATCCTGGCCCCAGGGACATCTGTCAAGAGGAAAGGCCATGCATGAGGTGAAGGCTGGTCTTCTAAACTACCACCACACTTTGGAGCCCGGCCCCCTCACCCAAATAAAGAGAGCCCGCCTGGGGAAACCTCTTCCCACCCATGGGCAGGGTAAGAAGCCGCCTCGTGGCATGGAGTCCCAGTGCAGCAAGCGTTCCTGGCAGGGGCTTGCTGGCCCCAGGGGCCAGGGCAGACCGGCAGAGATACCGCCCTCAGAGGGCAGGAGAGGCATTGTGCCCTGGGCCGGCAGCCCAGCCTGGAACAGCTGGGGCCTGCAGCTGCGGAGACCAGGCTCAAAAGCTGCACACGGCAGGGCAGACCGTGGGCCGACAGCACGGTCCAGGTCCAGGCCACTCCCCTTCCTTCACAGACGCTGTGAGACCTGGGCTGCGCAAGGCAAGCACCGGGGTTTGAGAGGGCCTGAGAACCGGCCATGGACGGGAGTGGGTGAGAGAGGCCGCCCAGGGCGGGAATATTGAACGTGAGCGAGAGAAAGAAAGATTTTAACACTGGTTCTTGTCCACATTTATAAATCGTGAGGACCCCAGATACCTTTATTTTTCTCTGTTGTTTTGTCTTCTGTGTTAATTGTAGGAGAGTGGAGAAGTATAAAAAGAAAATAGACCCTATTTGCTCTAACCCTAAAAACAGAGGGAACAAGATATCAGATGGTTTCACTCATAGCAGGAATATAACAGACCAGGCAAGAAAATAATAATAATAATGAACAGCTATAGACCAGAGACATTTTAGGAGAGTGGAGTGGGGAATGGGATCAAAACAGTGGGGGGAGGGAAGTGCACTGGACTATGGTGATGGGACATGGGTGATTGGTGATGGGAAGCCCAGAGGGATTACAACTGAGATGGAAAAAGGCACAAAATGATGTAAAAATAAACTATTATATTATTTATTAAAAAGAGAGAGGGAGCAGGGATAGCAGAAGTGGCAGTAGACTTTGGAGATGACAGGGGGACCAAGGGATGCGCAGGTGGGGCAGCTAATACATATCATGGTTGGAACACAGAGATAGATGCAAGTTACTGATAATGTTTTCATGTTTAAAACCAGTGACAAGCAGGCCCTCCCTGGTGGCGCAGCGGGTTAAAGCACAGCACTAAGAAGCTAAAGCCACTTCTGCATGAGTTCAATTCCCGCCTGCCCCGGAGGTGACCACATGGCGTGGCAGACCTCTCCTGACCCGCCCGCTGCTCCCCTCAGCAGTGTACTTCCTTGATCTGCCTGTTCTGCTCCCCACTCTGTCTCTGGTGAAGCCTCTCGCTGCCCCTGATCCTCTGGCCTGTACCCAGTTCTGTATGCAAAAATAAATAAATCTTTAAAAAAAAAAAAAACTAATGACAAGCAGGGGACATCTAAGAACTCACACTAACAGTGCTCATCTTGTTGTGATATGAAAACATCCAATCTTTTAAACAAAGCCTATTCTACAAACAATGTTTTATGTGATTGATGCTAGAGGAAAACAAAGCAAGAACCTGGGTCTGGGTTGGTAGGAGCAGAGGAGAGCAGATGTTGCCTTGAAATATGGAGTGTAAATGATCCCAGCAGTTCCAAAGGTATGGGGCCTGAGAATGTTAGCTCCTTGGAGTTCACAGACATTTCCAAAAAGAATTTGGACTTCTCCCAGAATAAGGAGAGGAGGTGTACATGATTGTTCATGTCAGCTGACCCGTCAAAAGATGAAGTGGCATATAGCTAAAGCCCGCACTATAGAAATGTGTCTGTCTCCCTGGGTATATCTGGAGTCTGCTGCTTCCCCCAGCATGAACCTGCTTGTCTGAGATGAATAAACACAGCATCCAGAGATTGGAGAAGCAGAGAAAAAAAGAAGAGATGCTTGTCACAGATACGGAGAAACCATTCCAAGCGGAAATCCCCACTAGTGCAGCTGCTGTTCCACAATGGATTGTGTGGTCAGAAATGCTATTGTCAGAAACCGGAAAGCTTCAAGAAGCACTGAGAAGTTCTTCAAGATAGCAGACAAGATAAGTTGAGGTTTGAAGGCATCACTGAATCCATAGAAAACAGGCTCTGGGAGCTGGCTGAGGGCAAAGGAAGGCCCCACAAGCAGAAAGGCCTGAGATCAGCAGGTTCCAGATGTCGGAGGCCAAAACATGCCTCCTTCTCCCCAGAGCCTTCAACCGCTGGGCCAGACCAGTCCCCAGCTCATCCTCCCAGAGGAGCAGGGACTCCCCCTGAAGAGACCCAGCACCTCTCCTCTGCAGTATCCTCTGCCCTGCACCTCCAGAGCTCTAATTCAGGCTGATTTTCTGGAACACTGTGAACAAACATAACTTTGCACCTTTTGACCAAAGACCCAAAGGTGAGCAGATGGGGAAAGAGGGCAAGACACAGAGCTCAGGCTGCCAGCGAGCCTTCTGTGTGGCAAACTTACACAGGTTGGGCCGGTTGTCTTTGGTGGCCACACGGACAATTAGCAGCTTTCTCACCCATCTGTGCTCACACCAGCTCAGCAGGTCACGCAGACATGACTCACACCTGGGGAATTCTCACGTATTTTTGAGACTTAACAGAAGGCCAGCTTCATCATCAAAGAATTTCATTTTCAAAGGTTATAATTGAGATGTCACTCCATTGTGCCATTCCCATGGAAGAAAAAAAAAAAGATACACATTCTCTTCTTTTTCCTCATCACAAATGTAGTAAAAGTTCACTGGGAAAATGGCTGGATACTCAGAAATGAATGAAGAAGAAAATTGAAATTGTTCATAGTTTACCATCCATTTATTCATTCAACAAACACACCTTGTGTGCAGGATTTTTCAATGTCAGGCTGCGGCCACCACCCCACCTGGCAGAACCCCCATTCTCAAGCTGCTTATACCATAGTGGGGAGATCAGATAAGAGACAATTCAATAAGCATAAATCATGTCCTAGTAAATAACCAGAAGAGGAATAAACAGGGCAGAGGGGATCAAGACCTTACAGGGGTGGAAAGGGGGAGGGGAATTTCAGATTAGAGGGTCAGGGGGTATTTTGTCCATAAAGAGTACAGAGAACTTTTCTGTTTTTTCTTTCCAATCTTTTAGCTACACATTAGTGTTTTTATTATCCTCTGCCCATTTTTAGATGAGTTTCTTCTTTGTAGTTTAGATTTTTTTTTCTTTAAAAAGTAATGTTGTGAATGGGATCAAAAACAGTGGGGGGAGGGAATTGCACTGGACTATGGTGATGGCACATGGGTGATTTGGTGATGGGAAGCCCATGGGGATTGCAACTGAGATGGAAAAATGCACAAAAATATGTAAAAATAAACTAATACAATAAAATAAAAAAAAATTTAAAGTAGTGTTGTAGCATGCCTTTTGCAGCAACATGGATGGTGCTGGAAAAGATCATGCTTAGTGAAATAAGCCAGAAAAAGAAAAATACCGGATGGTTTCACTCATAGCAAGAGTGTAAAGGACGGACCAGGCGAAAAAATAATAAGAATAATGAACAATTATATACCAGAGACATTTTACAGGGGTGGAGTGGGGAATGGGATCAAAAACAGTGGTGATGGCACATGGGTGCCTTGGTGATGGGAAACACACAGGGATTACAATTGAGATGGGAAAATGCACAAAATGATGTAAAAATAAACTATTATATTATTTTTCAAAAAAGTAATGTAGAAGATCTGGAACATATGGAAAAGGAGAAAGAAACCCAATTTCCAATAGTCCTGGCCTAGGCTAGTCCTCCTACGTGTATGTTTCCCACCGGTGTCAGTTGCTAACCTCAGGTAATAGTTACACTTTTGAATCTTGCTTTTTTTCTTTGAATTCTTAATCACAAACATCACTCCATGATGGTCACAATTTAAGGAGACAGAATCCCAGATAAAATCCCTTCCCTGTGAGAAAAGCTTTTATAGATACCCAGGCCTATGGCAAAATTGAAAATCTGTATTTTTTTTTTAACCAATGCAGTTGGCATTTTTATAAACAGACAATTAAAGGGCAAGATTCTTGCCAAGAGAGCAATTGTTCATATTGAGTATATTAAGTATTCTAAGAAACACAAAAGAAAGTAAGAAAATGACAAGAAAAAGAAGCCGAAGAGAAAAGTTCAACTGAACCACCAGCGGCTCCACCCAGAACAGCACACTGAGAACAATGGAAAGCGGCCTGAACTGCCCACCATTCCCCCTGAATTCATGGCATGATCGTGTGGAAAAATAAAAGAGTTCTGGACAGCTAAAACCAACAAAAAAAGATACCCTTGCCGGCCCCTCCCTGGTGCACAAAGGGTTAAACACAGCACTAAGAAGCTTAAGCCACTTCAGCATGAGTTAGATCCTGGCCAGGGAGGTGACCACATGGTGCGGCAGACCTCTCCTGACCTGCCTGCTGGTCCTCTCAGCAGTGTACTTCATCAGTTGGCCTGTTCTGTTCTACACTCTGTCTCTGGTGAATCCTCTCTCGGCCCCTGCACCCCTGGCCTGTACCCCAGTTCTGTATGCATAAATAAATAAATCTTAAAAAAAAAAAAGTACCATTGTCTCAGAAAGCCCCAAGGCCCTGACTGTGCACCTGCAGGAAGCGGAGTAGACACTAAAGCCACCGCTCTTCCCTCCTTCCCCACAGCCTCTCTGCCCCCACCCTGTCCTCCTGGCCTCCTGGGAAACACTCACACCCAGACCCCCTCCAAACTAACCAGACCGGTAGAGAGTTTTATAAGCAAGGTGCTGTTCTTATAAATCTGAGTTTGACTAAACCCTAAGAAGGATTTGCTTATCTTCAAAGGGTGGATCTGACCAGTCCAAGGTGTTGGGGACCCTCTCAGCGTCTGTATTCCTGTTTGACCAAGATCCAAATGGCCAGAGCTTTGAGCAATCTTTGCTCACACGCCTACAAAGCCTTGCTACTTTCTAGCCTTGTCAGTAAGCAAATTACCCTTCTGAGCCCTGGTTCCCAAGGCCTGGTGGGAACTGGTCCTAGCATTCCCCTGTTCTGAAGCTGCCTGAGGTCAGAGCCCACAGTCAACAATAAAGAGCAGTGGGAGCCCTGAGGCAACTAGGGAATCCCACTTGGGGTGAGGGATGCGGGAGTAGGGTGCAGGCAGCAGGGATGGGCTGATGTAGAAGTTTCACAGGAGCTGAGAGTTGTAGCACAGTTTTTACGAGGACCAAATCGGGTTTCAGTGAGGAATGCGTGGGACTCCCACCACTTATCACCTGGATGACCCCTCACTGACAGCCCCTGGACTTGTGGTGGGGACTCAGAAAGATGTTCTAATTATTTTTATATTATGACCCACAATTATTGTTTACCAGGTAGAGAAAGGTGGGTGGTGAGGGCATTTCAGCAGAAAGAATATCATTAGCCAAGACTTGACAAAACTGGTGTGTTTAGAGAAGGGTGACCCCTCTGGGGGGCTGGAAATATGTGGGGTGGGGTTGTGGAGCCTGGAACATAAAAGAAGAGGTTCCAACAACATCCCCCACTCTGCTTCTCCTCTCCATTTTCTGGGATCCCTACCACCTAACCAGGGGTTCTCTATAGAAATGTCAATCACAGCCTCTCCCTCACCCCCTGCAGACTAGGAACCCTGCTCCCCCCGCTGCTAACAGCACATACCTAGTCCTCGCCACTCCTGTCTGGACAGCAGAGATCATGTAGTGGCCTCTGAGCCCAGTGTTCCTTCCAGAACATGTCCCTCACAGCCCAGAGCCCATTCAGCAGGATGTCGGTGTGGTCAGCTTCCACCCACCCACCCCCACCCAGCCCATCACCTGCCACTTAAAGAGCCCGTCACTGGCTTCCTCTCACTTCCCATCACCTCCTCCTAGTCTAGATGACAAAAGCACCTGTCTTCTTTCTAGGCCTTTGTACATGCCAGTCCCCAATCTAGGGTGCCCTCCCCCACTTCGTTCTCCTGTCTTGATCAACTCAGGCTCTGTCCACTCCCTTCTCTGGACCAGGTGGCTCCAGAGCAACCCCTCATATGGGACCATGAACTTCAGGGGCTCTGCACCCCTCTGCTGGGCCATGTGCTCTCTTCACATCTTCCACCACAGAGCTTGATTCTTCAAAGGTGCTGTGTACAAATGTGTGGAGAGGTTGCAGTTGAAACATAGGGGCAGAACCCTATGCAGAGTTTTAAAAGCTACACAAAGAAACTAGGTTCTGGAGAAACCACTGAAGATTTGGAGGCCATGAAATGTCACCCTGAATTACTTTAGGGAGCTGGTCTTGGGCCAGAAGGCTGCAGCGTGGATGTGGCCAGGTGGTGAAACATCACCTCCAGAGAGAAGCAGGAGGTGGGAGAGCGGTGGACATGTGCCAGGGGAATCAGATGGCTGTGATGACAGAGAAACTGGTCCTCGCCACCTCTTCAGCCCTGCTCCTCTGCGTTGGCTCCTGTATTGCAAAAGCTAAGCCACACCCTGTGGGGGAGGGTTAGGGCCAGAGTCATCCTGTCAGACTGGAAAAGGAGGACAAGCTGGAGGACCTGCTGGGTGCTGAGATGTGGCTCGCTGAAGACCTGGGAGCAGTCTCCAGCACCTGTGGTCCCGGGAATGTCCTGTGGCCGCCCCGTTCCCAGATAGCCGGCATCTCAGGAGAGGAGCATGTGCAACGCCAGGGCTTCACAGATGGGGGGAGGTCCAGGAGGGGTGCAAGGGCTGGTCCAAACTTCCCCCCTCCTCAAGTCCCCCCATTCAGCACACCCTTCTCTCCCGGGACCACTCCCGACTTTCCAGCCCCTTCCCTTCCAAAATCTCCCCTTCCAGTGCCCTCTGGACTATGATGGAGGGTACAAGGGCCTCGGTGGAGAGTCTGGAGTGATAACACATCTGTAGATGTGCTATCCTGCACCTCTGAATCATATACAGTGTCTTAAACCAATATTACCTCAAGAAAGTAATAACTTTTATTAAAAACTCCCCCCCCCCGTTTCTTTCAGAGAAAGGAAATCCACTCTGTTGCTTCACCCTTTGTACTTGTGAGGGGGGATTCAGCCACTGCTTACAAAACTCACCCCCCTCTCTCTCAAACAATAGGCAGGAGTTAGTGGCTTAAATAGCCAAAAAGTCTAGGGCAGAGAGAACCCTACTCTATTTTCCTGCATTTTTCCAGAAAATACAGCCTCTGCCACTCACATTTTGAATAGAATGACTGAAAGGGGAAAAACCCTCCCGGTGGTCCAGGATTGCTCACATCTATCTTCCCAGGAGTGTTAGCACCGCTGAACCGGTGCACCAGCTTGTGTGTGTTCCTGTCCTCTTTCCTCTCCCTCCTTGTCTAATTCTCAGACGCATCCTTGACCCAAAAGAGCTTTATAAGCCACTGCCTAACAAACACAAATATTAGTTCACGATAATGGCCCCGCATTTTAAACGCTGAGCAAATGCTTCAATTCCGTTTGTCATTTTAAGCACCTGGCTGTGACATAATGTTCATGCTGGCTCCACAGAGACTGGAGAGAAGACTGGGGACACTGGAGCAGAGAAAATCAGAGAAGCTAGAACAGAACATGACTCTTTGGTGTCCTCTAGCTGCAAATGGGACCAAATGCTTTAAAAGAAATAGGTGAAAGGAAATATCAAAGCTCCTTTACTATACTACCCATGGCTCAGCCTGTCACCTCGGCGTTCAGCCTTCCCTGTCCTCTTCCTCTAAGTTCCCTGCCATCTGTCTGACACTTCTACCCCCATTTCCTCCCTTTACCCCATCCTCTTAACATGGGTAGCTTTCTGAACCCCATCCTTGACTGGTTCCCCCTCTCTCTGTGTATCTTTTATTCACCCATGCTTCAAGTTTTATTTTATTCAAATGAATCGTCAATCTATGTGGCTAGCCCTACATCTCTCTGCAGGCTTGCGAGTCACAGGTGGTAGACTATGAACAAGATGCTTAGCTAACAAATAAAAGAATGCTTAAAAATCTGCAACTCACATGGGTGACTTGGTGATGGGAAACCCACAATTGAGATGAAAAAAAATGTACAAAATGATGTAAAAATAAACTATTATAATTATATTAAAAAAAAATCTGCAACTCAGGGCACTCCCTGGTGGCACAATGGGTGAGGATGCAGCACTGCAAGCTAGCCGCAGCTGCTTCAATGCGAGTCCCATCCCAGGCTGGAGGTTACCCACATGGCCCCGCAGACCTCTCCTACCCCACCAGCTGCTCCCCTCATCAGTGTACTTTAAGTCGACCTGTTCTGCACCCCACTTTGTCTCTGGTGAATCCTCTCACCGCCCCTACACCTCTGGCCTGTACCCCAGTTCTGTATGCACAAATAAATAAATCTTTTTTTAAAAAAAAAATCTGCAACTCAAGATTATGAAGAGATCCTTTGGTGGATCAAAAACAGTGGAGAATTTCTAGAGTAGTGGCATGTTACAACAGGATTGAAGAAGGAAACCACAACCCAAAACATGGATGGGAAAGTGCTGTGCCCAAAGGAAGGAGGACCTGGGAGCTGGAACCACGGGAAGGAAAGGACCACAGTCGACGGAGCTGAGTCAGCTAATACTTCGCACATAAACAGACACCCAACCAGGAAGAGGTAACTGGGGCATCTCCCACCAGGGAAGGGCTCAGTTGTGGGCTGGAGTCTGAGACCACAGCAGTGTCTGGTGACGCAGCTTCCGATTCCCCAGGACCAGCTTCCGCCACACCCTGTTCCCAGCTGTCTGAGATCCACATGCAATTTCACCTTCCCACTCCTGTCCTTCTTTAAGTAATTAACGCAGATCCCAGAGTCCCACGAGCCTCTCAACTACGAGCCTCACCACAATCAACAGTCAACAAACACTTGTTTGAGGCCAGCACCACAGAAGTAGAAAGGACAATAAAAAGAGCTCTTCCAGTGGCAAAGAGTAATCATATAATCCACACCCTCAGAGGAATAAGGTCTGGTATCTAAGAAACAAGAACAGATAGGCTGTGATGAAAAAGAGACAGGGAAAAATAAAAATAAAAAAACACCCCGGTGGGAACTCTCGAAAATAAATAACACAATCATAGAAATTAAAAATTAAGTAGATGAGCTGATTACAGGATAATTGCAGTTTATAAAAATTACTGAGCTGGAAAATTGAGCTGAGGGATTCTTCTGGAATGCAGCAAGACAGAAGAAAACTGTGAATTAATATATTTAAGAGATTTTGTTAGTCCCAATACCTCCCCTAACAAGTACTCCAAAAGAAAAAAGTAATAGAGGAAATTTTTAAAGAAGTGCCAAAACTTCAAACTAGAACAGAATACAATGTATACTAGATTCTCATCAATCAGCACTGATGTGTTTTATCAGATGTGCTTCAAATAATTCATTAAAAGAAAAAACTGTAATACTAAAACTAATGGTTTTTCTCACTCCAATTCCCCTTCAGCTGTCCCGTAGGGCAGCACTCACCATTATGTGTGTGTATGTTCCGAGCCCCCACACACGATAACATACATGATGTAACATGTGATGCTTTTGGTACGCGACTTCAAACTTTACTGAAGTAATAGCACACTGTGTATAAGGTTCTGCATTCTCATTGTTTTATACTCCATCATGTAAGTTTTAATTGTCCTCACAATTGTAGAGGGACGCTCAGTTTATTTCTCTGGACCACTATAGGTACTTCATGGTGTTACTGTCTACAGCACATTTTTGTATAGCACTTATTTATATGTGGATTATGCAATAGTTCCAAATTCCTACCATCGTGAACAGTGTACTAATGTGTGCCTCATATACAAGGGTGAAAGTTTCCCAAGTGTACATGCACAAGGAGAGCTGTGGGGTGATAGAATGTGCACATTTCCATCTGCACTCATATTTGTCAAATTGCTCTTTGATTTCTATTCCAACAAGCCTTGGATGGCTGTGTCCATTTTCTCTCAGCCTCACCAGCATTTCATAGTTTCAGACTTTCTAATTTTGCCATCTGATATGTGAGAAATGATTGTGATTTTTACTTGCATGGCCCTGGTGTCTAGTAAATTTGAACACCTGTTCATTGCCTATTGGACATTTGGGATTCTGTGAACTGTCTCTCTTTTTTAAATCAAATTTTCCCGATTTGTCATTCATTCACATTTGGGGAGTCAGCTTCACACCCCACCAAGTGCAGATGCCAATACACTATCATACCACCCTCCCCCACACCCCCTTCTATGCCCATGCTCATAACCACAATATTGCCAGTTTCTTGTTTTCAGTTATTCATTCACAAATGAGTGAAACTATCCTCATCTCTCTTTTTTACTTGTCTCCTCAAGACCATCCATTTTGTCCCCAACGGCATCACTTCACTTTAAAAAAAAATTATTTATGCTTACAAAACTGGGGTACAGACCAGAGGTGTGGTGGGTGAGAAGATTCACCAGAGGCAGAGTAGAAAGCAGAACAGGCAGATTGACAAAGTACACAGCTGAGGAGAGCAACGGGCGGGTCAGGAGAGATCTGCCATGTGGGTCAGCTCCCTGGTGGGGGATTGAACTCATGCTGCAGTGGCTTCTGAGAGCTTTGTAATGTGGTGTTTTAAGCCATTGTACCACCAGGGAGAGCCCTGCATCACTTCAGTTTTTAAATACTCAATCTTGTTGAGTATACATGCCAGTTTCTGTGGGTGGACATTTAGATTAATTCTTTTGGTTATCATGAATAATGCCTATGTGAACATGCGGGTTCACAAGACCTTCTATATTAGTGTTTTAGTATTTGGGGAGTAAATCACCAGGAGGAGTATTGCGAATCATGTTGCACTTCTATTGTAGACAACATGGCCGCCTTAACAGTGCTGTTTCTAATCCAAGAACACAGTGTATCTTTCCATTTCCTTTTGTCTTTTATTTCTTTTGATAATGTATTACAGTTTTCAGTGTGTGTAAGCACTTCATTTCCCTTATTAAGTTTACTCCAGGTATTTAATTTTTTTTTTTGGTGCAACTGTAAACAAGGTTTTTTTTTAAGTTTCTCCTTCCTCTAATTCATTGTTTGCATAGAGAAATACAACAGATTTTTGTGTATCGACATTGTGCCCTGCCACTTACTATAGGGACTGTCTTTTTTAATCTTTTTCTCAATTGCATTAATAATATTTTCTTTTTCAAGCAGAAGTTTTCAATTTTTATTTTATTTTTTAAGGCATCCTGTAGAGCCACAATTTTTTTAAAGATTCATTTATTTATGCATACAAGACTGGGGTCGAGGCCAGAGGTACAGGGGAGGTGAGAGGATTCACCAAAGACAGAGTGGAGAGCAGAATAGGCAGATCGTCAAGTACACTGCTGAGGGGAGCAGCGGGCAAGACAGGAGAGGTCTGCCGCACCATGTGGGTCACCTCCCTGGCCAGAGATTGCACTGGCAGTGAAACAGCTGAAGCTAGCTTTGCTTTAAACCCATAGCACCACCAGGGAAGGTCCAGAAGATTTAAATTTTTACATAGTTGAATTGATGGTCTGATGGGAGACCCATGTCTTAACATGAATGAATATTTCTCAAATTTCAAAATTGAGAGGATACACTGAGTTCAAAGCAAGATGGATCCGTTGGTCAAGTGCCCATTTAGACACATTGTAGTGAAATTCAAAATATGATGTTGAACTGGAGGGAGATGGGAGACATGATGTTTGTGCTGGGACTGGCAATGAGATAGGACAGAGGGGGGAAAAACCGAAAGAAAAAAAAAAAGGTGGTCTTGTGCATGCACTGTTCTTAAACTGTAGGTTGGTGGTCTGCTTCACAAATAACCAGGTCCCGTGAGACATTGCTACAAACAGAATTCTGGAGAGCCATTAGAGAGCATGGATGGAAGGATTTTGTTGTTAGTGTTTTGTTTAACAGAATAACTAACAATTTAGAGTTCACAAAGCATTGTTTAGTTATTTGGATGAACCATCTGAAATTTCTAACTTTGTATAGTAAAAACCGATTGTATGTTGATAGTTTCCTAGGATTCAACCTAATACATGATTTCATTTCATGCTCTTAACTCTGAGAGATACATGTTATTATTAGCCACCTTCTAAAAAAAAGATTTATTTATTCATACAAGAACTGGGGTACAGGCCAGAGGTATGGGGCTGAGAGAATTCACCAGAGAATAGAGGGGGAAGCCGAACAGGCAGATCGACGAGGTACACTGCTGAGGGGAGCAGAGGGCAGGTCAGGAGAGGTCTGCTGTACCATGTGGTCACCTCCCTGGCCGGTATCGAACTCCGCTACAGTGGCTGTGGATAGCTTCATAGTGCTACGCCACCAGGGAGGCCCCAATAGCCACCTTTATTACAGATGTGCAACTAGTGGGGCCACAAGCTCCCACCTTACCAGCATCTCCAACACCCCCAGAAAACTGAGTGCCAGAGGTTAATCAGTCAGGCCCCAACTCTGGACTCTTTCTGAGGAATGGGAAAAATACTTCGTGCTCTTCTCTCCCGCAGGAAAATGGTGCCTGTCATTGTCATCTGTCTTCTAGGGAGATTAGGCTTAAGATAATCACTGGCAAGAAGTGATTTTTGCCAAGAGAACTTGGCCTGGACATCCAGACAGACCACATGCTTCAGGCATAACACATGTGCTGGAGAAAAATTATGTCTGCACAAAAGCTCACTGTGAGGCAGAGATTATCAGGTTAAGTAGGGGAGAGAAAGGGAGACAGTTTGTGAGTCTCAGTGGCAAAGTAATGCTCAGGGGCCCTGTTAGTTGTGCGCTCTCCTTGAACCAATGGTATTGAGGGTGGGAGCCCTCCCTGGGAGCCCTCCCTGAGAGCCCTCCCTGCCTCGGATAACAACTCCAGCAGGTCCCAGATTTTTCTGTTCGTTCTTAGAGCAGAATCTGTGGTCTCTGTGGGTTGCAAACACAGTTTCATCTCAGAAATTAGAAAATTAATGCAAAGTAGTCCTCAAAACCCTAAATTTGCTTCTTCCTTAAGTCCTTCTCTCTCCCCTCAGCCTAGGCCTGCCTAGCTAAAAGTTGGCTGCTTCTCATTTTTTCCACAGCCGTCCCCAGCCAGTTACCATGACTACAACTACTGCCACTCTGTGGGATGGGAGCAAACAGGGAAGGGATCAGCAACAGCTATAAGGTGACTTCAGACTTTCCTGTCTGAAAGGTGTAAAATTCTGCCTCTTTCTCAAGCAGTGCTTTAATGCCTTCTCCACAGATTCCTCACTTGTCTTCTGCCCTGAAGTTCTCATTGAGTTTGGTTGTCTCTCAAGTTCAGTCTCTTTTCAGGTGATCCTTGGGACCCCCTTCCTCAACCCCAAGGCATTAGTGCCAGGCTTTTAGAGACCCTTTTACACATAACTCAAGACATGGAATCTTCACAAACTCTGTTAGGAGGTTTACATCTGCCCTTCAGAAATCTGCTTCCTGTGTCCTAGAAAACTCTGGAAGTGAAGACTGGTCCCACCATGGCAGCAGCAATCCAAAGCAGCTCATGAGACTTCCTCTCACCTTCCAGGTTTCCTGGGGAAGCCAGAGTCCAGGCCACCCACCCCCAAGCCTAGGGTCACACATTAGGCCCTTAGAACAGCACAATCACAACACAGACACTAGGTTTACTGTAAAGGAAAAGGAACTAACTCATACTGCCCCCAAGATGGGACTCAGCCATGCTGCTTTCTTCAAAGAAAGTCTCACAAACTCTCCTGTCTTCTCTACCTCAATTTTTTCAGAATTCAGAATAGGAAAGGGGGACGGGGAGGCTTAAAAGCTGTGGAACAGGCCCTCC
>NW_004567104.1:20367438-20368810 GCF_000260355.1 Condylura cristata | reverse complement strand
GTGTTCATATGTGCAAATAACCTTTTCCACATTAAAGATGCAGAACACTCATCTCTAAGGATTCAAAGAGGTAGGCCAAAGCACTCAACTAGTCAGTGGCAGAACTGGGGTTCCAACCAGATCTGCCTGGTGTCATCTGGGAGGTGTGTGCTCAGGGGACAATTTGGACACCACAGGGTATTACCTCTCTCACAAGGCCCAGGTTATCACAAGTGCTGGGCTTTTGTAGTGCTGATTTAGGTCAGCTCCTGTGACTTAGCCTGCTACGTGCACCCAGGACACAGCTTGGGACCTAGTTTCAGAAAGAAGGTTGAGAGGACTTGGGTTGTGAGAGAGACTGATAATTCTCCTGATCTGGCAACCACCCATCTTGATGTGACTTTCAGGTTGAAAGAGGATGCCAGGAGAGCTGACTCACCTAGTCTGACATCCAAGCCAAACACTGTGAAGAAAGGTCTCAGCTCAGCCAAGCCCGTAACTGCAGGCCGGGGAGTCTGTGCTGGGATCCTGGCCATGCCTGGCCTCGGTGTTTTCTCAGTGTGGTTGGCCTCCTTTGCTCAACAAGTCTGTGAGCTGGGGAACAAGGCATGCTGGGGCTTCAACGGGTGGTCCATAGCCACACAGGAAGGTGTTGAGAGGTGAGCAATGGAGGAATTGACTTAACTGGTCTTCATAGGAGGGGGGAGGATAAAAATGGCCAGCTCCCAAGACAGGCTTAGTTTGGTCTTCAAGGAGGTCTAGTGTACTGGGCATTTCCAACACAGGGAGTTTAGTCAAGCCACATCCATCCACAGTGAAGTGACCACTAACAACAGCATGTGGAACGTTTAATGATACAGAAACAGATTTACAACATATTATTAAGTGAAGACTGTGGAGAGCAGGATCCCATCTTGATGAAAAGCAGTGTTCTTGCTTGAACAAGTGCTTCTGGAGAACAGGTTGAAAAGGTGCAGCTGGGTGCTTGGCTCCAGGGAGTGCTGTGGGTCCCAGAATCACAACCCTTCAAAGAAGAGTTGTGTTTCCCTGTTTTCCCTCAGTAGGACCCTGAGATATGGGGTCAGAGCAGCCCCTAGGGTTTTCCACTTCCCTCCACACCTTCCGAGTACCGAGTAAGTCATCAGACCCCAAACTGTTTCCCCAGAACAACTGGTCACTTACTACTCAGTGCTCCCTTCAATGCTTCCAACAAGGACCTCCCCATCCTGACCCCAATTTCTGATGGGAATTGCATCCCCCAGGCAAGGATGTAGTTTTCTGGCATTTCTTCAATGGAGAAGAGAAACACCACACACACTCACACACTCACTATTAATTTAATCTAGGACAATCTACCTTAAAACACAAACACTGGCCCTCCCTGGTGGCGCAG
>NW_004567104.1:20362647-20367338 GCF_000260355.1 Condylura cristata | reverse complement strand
ACTTTGTCGATCTGCCTGTTCTGCTCCCCACTCTGTCTCTGGTGAAGCCTCTCGCCACCCCTGAGCCTCTGGCCTGTACCCCCCAGCTCTGTATGCACAAATAAATAAATCTTTTTTAAAAATTAAAAAAAAAACACAAACACCTACAAATATTGTTGTTGTTTTTTTAAACATGCAGTGGACTCATGAAAGCTAAATTCTGTTGAGCTAAATTCATATTTCAGTCTGAACCATTTTTCCAAGGAACCTGTCTGCAGAGATGTACCCCTGCAGTACTGCTACAAACTTTCAATAAGTTGTGCAAGCTGCCCCAGCTTCTTCCGGTCACTGGGCCTCAAAGCTCCACACTCCATAAGGGGTGCAGGACTTGCAGAGCTCAGATCTGTAGGGAGATTTGTTGTTGTGTTTTTCTTTTTTAAAAGATTTATTTATTCAGGGCCCTCCCTGGTGGTGCAGCGGGTTAAAGCACAGCACTAAGAAGCTTAAGCCACTTCCAGATGAGTTCGATTCCCGCTTGCCCCAGAGGAGATCCACATGGCGTGGCAGACCTCTCCTGACCCGCCTGCTGCCTGCCCACTGCTCCCCTCAGCAGTGTACTTGGACAGTCTGCCTGTTCTGCTCCCCACTCTGTCTCTGGTGAATCCTCTCACCCTCTGCATCTCTGGCCTGTACCCCAGTTCTGTATGAATTAATAAATAAATCTTTTAAAATTTTTTTAAAAGAATTAAAAAAAAAAGATGTATTTATTCATACAAGAACTAGAGTGCAAGCCAGAGGTACAGGGGTTAGGGGATTCACCAGAGACAGAGTAGGAAGCAAAACAGGCAGATCTACTGCAATACACTGCTGAGGGGAGCAGCAGGTGAGACAGGAAAGGTCTGCTGGGCAATGTGGGTCAGCTCCCTGGCAGGGGATAAAACTCATGCTTCAGTGGCTGGTGATGGCTTGATAGAGCTGAAACTAACCCTTGTGCTGCCAGCGAGGTCCTTGTAGGGAGATTTGTCAGGACAAAAGAGAGCTATTCCTATACACTGAGAACTGTTCTGCTAGTAGCTCCAAATTAGAGGGTTTGCATGCTCTTGGGTATGTTTTGACTCTTACTCTCTCCAGAAGGGGGGAATATCTTCACTCATTATATCTGTTTGCTTATATTTATATTCTTAGAGAAAGTTCTAGAAGGAAGCACACCAAATGTTAAAAGTAGTTATGGCAAGGACTTGAATTAAAATATCCTTATTTTCTATTATTTTTAAACATTCCCCACAATAAATGCATTCCTTCTCTACTTTGCAAAGCAAATCAAAGCCCTTGCCCTGAACTGTCTCAAAACCCTTTCCTAAATCTACCCATCTCTGTATCCATATCCATCCACTTCTCATTAAGACCTATATTCTTATTACTTCTTACTGTGTTCTTGCTACTAATTGTAAAACTGATCCGTTAATTCATTTGAGTTGCCATCAGCTGCAAACTTTTGAGAAGACAAAAAAGCTCAATAAATCATAAGATTGACATTGTTTTTGCTACTCAGTACATAAATTTCCTCATCTGTAAAATGGAGCAATTATATTGTGGTCATCCCTCGGTATTCATAGGGTTTGGTTCCAGCACCCTCTTCAATACCAAAGTTCTCAGTATGCAAGCTCCTTATATAAAATGGCATAGTGGCCCTCCCTGGTGGCAATGGGTTAGAGCTACCACAGCTCCTTCAGTGCAAGTTCGATCCCCGGCGGCCCAGGAGGTGACCCACATGGTGCAGCAGACCTCTTCTGACCTATGCACTGCTCCCCTCAGCATTGCACATTGTTGATCTGCCTGTTTTGTTCGCTGCTCTGTCTCTGGTGAATTCTCACCATCCCTGCACCTTTGGCCTGTATCCCAATTCTTTATGCATAATTGAATAAAATCTTTTTTTAAAAAATGGCAGAGCGGGCCCTCCCTGGTGGCGCAGTGGGTTAAAGCACTGCACTAAGAAGCTAAAGCCACTTTCCCATGAGTTCGATTCCCACCTGCCCCAGAGGCGACCACATGGCGTGGCAGACCTCTCCTGACTCGCCTACTGCTCCCCTCAGCAGTGTACTTTGTCGATCTGCCTGCTCTGCTCCCCACTCTGTCTCTGGTGAATCCTCTCACCCTCTGCATCTCTGGCCTGTACCCCAGTTCTGTATGGATAAATAAATAAATCTTTTAAAAAAATGGCATAGCATTTGCAGATAACCTGCACACATTCACTTGCATACTTTAAATTATATCTAGATTACTTATAACATCTAAGATACTGGAAATGCTGTTGACAACCAGCTTGCTCAGATGAGAGCCCACATAGACAATTGTGGCCTTAGCTTTCCCACAATGCACCTGTTCAAAGCAGATGACATATTTCTTTGTACAACTGGACTACCTTGCTGATTTGCTGACCTTTGCAGTGTCCTTGAACCACCTGGACAGCAACAATCTTATAGATGGGCATTGAGCAAACGTTTTTTGCCACGCTCCTGGAAGGTGGGGATGTCAAGATCCTCCTACACACATGTGAGAGGGCATTAAAATGGCATCTTACTACAGGCTGAACTTCATAATGACCATCTACTGACAGCACGCTAGCTCAAGTCCATCTAATTCTCTCCATAGTAGTCCATGTCAGATGCAGACAGTGAAAGCATTGTCTCAATCTCTCTAATTAGTCTCCTCCACCCCTTCCCTTTTTGCATCCCCTTCTCCATTCAGTCAATCAACAAGCACAGGATGAACTTCTACACTATACTAGGTCCTAAGAATATAAGGAGGAAAAACCACAATGACCCTGAGGGAGGTCAGGATTTCCTGGGAGCAGACACCAAGATAACCATTGTTATGAGATATGCACACATAAGGACCTCTGGAACCATTCTATCTGAACTGACAATTATGTAGTTCTGGATTATTATGATTTTATTATATTTTAAGTAAACAAAGAAGTAAAAATACTAACATATCTTATATCTCAGCACCCCACACCCAAGTCTATGGAATTCTAAATTATACTTCTCCTTCCCCTGTATATATATATATTACATGATTTCAGACTGTGTAAAATGTGACTTTACGAAGTGATTTTTTTTCTCAACATTGTTTCTGAGATTTATTCATGTCTATATACGCTTAAAGTTTTTTCGTAGTTGTATACTATTCCACTACTCCATTTATTTACTCTCTTCTTGAAGGCTATGTAAATGATTTCCAGTTTTCCCCGAATACAAGAAAAGTTGAAATGAATTCTTATACATCTCTTTTTTAAAGATTTTTATTTATTTATGCATACAGAAATGGGGTACAGGCAGATCGACGAAGCACACTGCTGAGGGGAGCAGCGGAGAGGTCTGCCATGCCATGTGGATCACTCCGGGCCCAGAGATCCAACTGGCACTGAGGCAGCTGTGGCTAGCTTGCAGTGCTATGTCCTTACCAGTTGTGCCACTAGGAGGGTCCAAATGCTTATATATCTTATAGCATATCTTTGTGCACATGTGACGTTCTCTCGGAAATTAATTGCAGAGTTGAAGGACATGCTGAGCTGAAGTTTATTAGATACAGCCAGATTGCTTTTCAAGGTGATTGTCCAATTTTTCCCCCTCCAGCAACCTATCAGAGTTTCTATTCATCTGTTCTGCATCCTTGAAAATAGTTAGAAATATCCCATTTTAATTGTTTCTAATCTCATGTGTGCAAATGTATATAGTGTATTTTAACTTTTTTATTCCTCAATCATCAGATTAAGAGTTAGATTTCATAATCTCATAATAGTTTCTTCTTATGCTGTACATATTTTCTATTATATTATTTGTCTCTTTCCTATTTTTGTTTGTAGGATTTCTTTACAAATTGTAAATATTAATGCTTTCTCAGTTCTCTGGCTGTAATTCCTTCCATTAATCTGAGTCTTCTCAAATTTATTGCATACGTTTTTTTTTTTTAACAGAAGTTATCTAAAACAGATTAAGCGTCATTTATTCTTTAATGACTTATTTTTTGCCCCATTTAAGAAACTACTACCTACCTAAAGGTCATAAAGATCTCCATATTTTTTCTAAAAGCTTTAAAATCAGCATTTTAGTTATTTATTTTGTGATGTGGAAGTAGGAGCCTAATTTGATGTTTTTCCACATAGATAACCAAATTTCCAAGCATCACTTATTTTTAAAAGTAACTTCTATCCACCACTGATTTAAAATGCCAGCTCTTGTATATATTTTCCATATGTGTGTGGGTCTCTTCCTGGGCTCTCTGTTCTTTATCACCACCCCACTCTCTAATTATGATTCCTTTATAATACCGTTATGTCTTGTTATCTTGTAAGTTAAGTCTTCCTTCAATCCCACCTCCTCATGTTCTTTTCCAAAATTATCTAATCTTGTTCCCCATATGAATTTCAAGATCATTTTGTCAAGAGGCACTAAAAAACTTCATTGGGTTTTGATTAAAATTTGAATTTCTGGATCATTTGGGAGAAATTGGCTTACTTAGGATATTGAGTCTTCTGATTTAGGAACATATATCTCTTTGTTTATTTTCAGGTCTTCTTTTGTATTTTTCCCATAATGTTTTGTCATCTTCTCCATAAGAATTCTCCTATCTAAGCCAGAAAGAAAAAGAAAGATACCAGATGGTTTAGCTCATAGCAGGAGTATAATGGACCAGGCGAGAAAATAATA
>NW_004567104.1:20335555-20361542 GCF_000260355.1 Condylura cristata | reverse complement strand
TTAAAGCACAGTACTAAGAAGCAAAAGCCACTACAGCATAAGTTCAATACCCACCCCAGAGGTGGCCCACATGGCGTGGCAGACCTCTCCTGACCTGCCCAATGCTCCTCTCAGCAGTGTACTTCGTTGATCTGCCTGTTCTGCTCCCAGCTCTGTCTCTGGTGAAGCTTCTCACCACCCCTGTACCGCTGGCCTGTACCCCAGTTCTATATGCATAAGTAAATAAATCTTTTAAAAATGTTTTTAAAGTTTCCTTCTAATTAATCCCATTTGGTAAATTTTATCATAAATGTACATCAAATTTTATCAAATACTTTCTCTGTATGTATTGAGATGATCACATATTTTCTCCTTTAGTTTTTAATATAGTGAATCACTTTAACAAATGTGACTTTCCTATGTTAAACATTGTTATAGTCTGATTAACACACAACTTAATTCATTTTGCTAGTATTTTATTGATAACATATAACTAGTTTATTAAGAGTATATCAGTTCTCTATTATTATAACTATTATCCCAAAACAGCATTTTAAAACAGCATTAAAAATCTGTATCTCTCAGTTTCTGTGGATCAGGGATATGGGAACAGTTTAACTGAGCATTAATGTCTCTCAGGGCTGCAGCCATCTAAAGGCTCAGCCATGACTAGCGGGTCCACTTCTCAGATGATCCCCTCACATGACTGACAAATTGGTGCTAGTTGTTGTCAAAAGAGTCATTCCTTACCATATGACTATCTCTCTAGGGATGATTGTGTTCATGACATGGAAGCAGGCTTCTTCCAGAGAAGCTATCCAAATGGGGTAAGGCAGGAAAGCTTCAGGGTCTTTTATGAACTACTGTCCAAAGGAATACATTCTCACCTCTGCCATATCCCACATAAAGACAAATAGGATTCAGTGTGGGAGAGTCCACAACATAAGGTTGTGATCATAAGCAGACGAGGGCCATTGGGGGCCATCTTAGAGAATGGCTGTCAGTGAGATTGGTTTATATATTTTTTTTAGTTGGATGGACACTTTTGGTTAGTATCAAGTATATACTAGCCTCAAAAATTAATTTCCCTGGTTCGATGCTCAGAAGTTCTTTGACAGCTCAGTAAAAAAAAAAAAGAAGAAAAAGAAGCTGTCCTACTAAGCTCATGTCTTGTGATGGACATGTTTGATTACTTATACATTTTTTTAAGATTTATTCACTTATACATATAGAACTGGGGTATAGGCCAGAGGTGCAGGGATGGTAAGAGAATTCATCAGAGACAGAGTGGGGAGCAGAACAGGCAGATGTACAAAAATACACTGCTGAGGGGAGCAGCAGCTGAGTCAGGAGAGGTCTGCCTCACCATGTGGGTCACCTCCCTGACCAGGAATTGAACTCATGCTGCAGTGCTGCAGATAACTTCACAGTGTTGTGCTTTAACTGGTTGTGCACTACTACATTTCTAATGATACATATCTTTTCCCTGATGAGTACAGTAAGCCAATTAAGAATTTGTTCGTTTTTTGGGCCCTCCCTGGTGGCGCAGCGGGTTAAAGCACAGCACTGAGAATCTAAAGCCACTTCCGCATGAGTTCGATTCCCGCCTGCCCCGGAGACCACATGGTGCGGCAGACCTCTCCTGACCCGCCCTCTGCTCCCCTCAGCAGTGTACTTCGTCGATCTGCCTGTTCTGCTCCCAGCTCTGTCTCTGGTGAAGCCTCTCGCCACCCCTGCACCTCTGACCTGTACCCCAGTTCTGTATGCATAAATAAATAAATCTTAAAAAAAAAAAAGAATTTGTTCGTTTTCTTTTTTTTTAAGATTTTTTTTTAGTGCATACAAGAATTGAGTTGTAAGCCAGAGGTGGGGGGTTTGACAGAGTGGGGAGCAGAACAGTAGGTAGAGCTACTGAAATACACTGCTGAGAGGAACAGTGGACAAGACAGGAGAGGTTTGCTGTGTTAAGTGGGTCAGCTCCCTGGTTGGGGATCGAACTCATGCTACAGTAGCTGATGATAGCTTGATAGCAGTGACTTTAACATTTTTGCCACCAAGGAGGCCCTGTTAGTTTTCTTTTTCAATGAACTGCTTTTGGTTTTTATTTCTTTGTTTTCTGTTTCACTAACTTCTTTCTTTTTATTATCCTCCTCCCCCTACTTTCTTTGGATTTACTCTGTTAAATCTTTTTAATTATTTTTAAATGTCTTGCTTGTAATAAATGCATTTAAAATTAGAATTATTTCTGCTGCATCCTACAAATTTTGAAATACAGTATCTTCGCTATCAGTTGATTCTAAATATTTGGTAATTTCCATGTGACATCATTTCTTATTAATTTAAGAGCGACTTCTAAATTTGTGGGAGCTTGGTGTTATTGTTAGTTTCTAATTTACTGCTTTGTGGTCAGAAAACACATTTGCATGATGTTGACTGACATTCTCTTTCACCTGACTTGAAGTTAACATAGTGAAAATCATCAATAAACTTACTATACCTTTTCCTACCAGATTTATCAATGTCTGATTGAGATGTTAAAATCTCCTGCTCTGGGAGTATAATGGACCAGGCGAGAAAATAACAAAAATAATGAACAACCATAGACCAGAGACATTCTGTGGGGGTGGAGTGGGGAATGGGATCAAAAACGGGGGGGGGGGGCCCTCCCTGGTGGCGCAGCGGGTTAAAGCACAGCACTAAGAAGTCAAAGCCACTTCCACATGAGTTCAATCCCCGCCTGCCCCGGAGGTGACCACATGGCGTGGCAGACCTCTCCTGACCCGCCCGCTGCTCCCCTCAGCAGTGTACTTCGTTGATCTGCCTGTTCTACTCCCCACTTTGTTTCTGGTGAATCCTCTCACCCTCCGCATCTCTGGCCTGTACCCCAGTTCTGTGTGAATAAATAAATAAATCTTTAAAAAAAAATAAACGGGGGGGTGGAAGGGAGGGAAATGCACGGGACTATGGTGGTGGCACAGGGGTGATTTGGTGATGGGAAACCCGTGGGGATTACAATGGAGATGAAAAAAAATGTGCAAAATGATGTAAAAATAAACTTTAAAAAAATAAAAAATAAATAAAAATAAAATCTCCTGCTCTGGGATTTGTTCAAGTATTTTTGTAATCCTCTCAGTTTTATTGTATTATTAAGAGCATAGAGGTTCATGGTTGTCATATCTGCTTGGTATATTGTTTCTTTTATTATTATGCAATGTCATTTTATTCCTTCCCTATTTAAATTCTTTGCCTTGGCTTTTGTCTGAAGTAGCATGGCTATACCAGCCTTCTTTGAATAATATTTACACAGTATATGTTTGCTCATCATTTATCTTCAACGTCTATGTTTGGTTCTATTTTAGATGTGTGCCTTATAAACAGCGTATGTTTGGTTTATGTGCTTTTATCCATTTTGATCATTTCTGCAGTTAATTGGCCAACTAAATCTATTTATATGTAGTGGTTATCTAAATATTTTATTTATTGATGCCATTTTATTTTGTTTCTGTTTAATTTTCTCTGTTTCTTTTAATTTTTTCTGTTTCTTTTCTCTTTGAAAAAAACTGCTGTTTCTGTATGATTGATAAAGCCTTTAATGCATTACTTTCTTTTCCCTCTGTTGGCTTGGAAACTACTATTATACTTTAATTCTTCAGCTTATATTTAAATCTTCTATAGCTAATCATAATTTACTCTAACAAATCTAAAGTTATTTCCTTTTCTTCTTCTTCCTATACTTTACCTGACCATAAACAAACCCTCAATCTTTTGTCATCCCAAACTATGTTGTCCTAACAAAAAATAAAAAACTATGTATACGATTTTGTATTTTCTAGTAGTTACATTTTACATAGTAAAAAACATTGAAGGTGGGACCTCCATGTGGCAAGAGGGGTTAAAGCACATCACTACAAAACTATCCACAGCTACTGCAGCACAAGTTCAATCCCTGGCCAAGGAGGTGACCCATACGGCACAGCAGATCTCTCCTATTTTGCCTCCTGCTCCCCTCAGCAGTATATTTCAGTCAATCTGCCTGTTCTGTTCCCCACTCTGTCTCTGCTAAATCCTATCACCCTCCACACCTCTGGCCTGTACCCCAGTTCTTGTATGCATAAATAAATAATTCTTTTTTAAAAAGGTGAAGATAACATTAGTAATACATTTTATTAAACCCAGTGTACTTAAAATATTGTAATTTTAATAATAATACGTTAAAATGCTAATGAGATGGTTCACACAAAGTCTCAGAAGCCCAAGTGCATTGCATAGTAAGTATATAATACATTTCTTCTTGGACTATCTGCATTTCGATTACTCAGTAGTTGTTGCTACCAGTTTGAACAGTGGAAGTTTAGGGTTTTAGTTTTACATATTGTTTAGGGGGAAAAAAGTTAGATTTCTAGTAACCCTAACTCCTTCTCAAACCTCTATATAAGAACTGCCTAAAACCATGCTTTAAAGCCTAGCACCATAAAATAATAGGCAACAAATTCTAGAAGCTGAAAAACAGATGATTAAGCAATGATAAACCCAATATGTGAGAAAAAGCTGACACCAAAGCCAACCGCATGGAAATTACAAGAGCAAAATTCTACAGTGTGCACAGTCCTGGAAAGTCATAGAAACTGGGAAGACAGAGTATCCCTGAGAGTAGGGGTATGACTAGGACAAAAGAATGATTGGCGTAAAATCTGTTGGGAAGTGCTGTTCCCTCTGGGCTCCAGAACACGGCAAGCATCCTGACAGTCACAGTCAAGTGATTAGTAGATGGTGCTCCGGGTGATCTGACCAAGACTAGGAAAAAGACTTCCACATATTGACCATTGTGCACCCATGGGGAAATGTCAAAACAGACAGCTTTTTAGTGTTCTATCTTAAATATTAACAAAATGGACCACCTGACATAGGAGTGTCCTGTGTGAAAAAACAAAAAATAAATAAAAAATAATTTTGAGGAAATAAAGACAATCAGGAACAGGGAAAGTAACTACAATCTACAATTATATCCTAGGACAGAAAGCAGATAATAAAACTGTTAAAGAACAAATATAAGATTTAGAAGGAGGTTTCAAAATAAAGCCAAGGAATCTCTCCGAAAGTAAAAGGGAGAGAAAGGAGAAAGTAAAAGAAAAAACAGTAAGATTAAAAATAATCAGTCCAAGGCCTTCCCCGGTGGCACAATGGGCTAAAGCGCAGTACTAGCCGCAGCCACTTCAGCACAAGTTCAATCCCCACCCCAGAAGTGACCCACATGGCACAGCAGACCTCTCCTGTCTCACCTGCTGCTCCCCTCAGCAGTGTACTTTGTCGATCTGCCTGTTCTGCTCCCCACTCTGTCTCTGGTGAAGCCTCTCACTCCCTGCACCTCTGGCCTGTACCACAGTTCTGTATGCATAAATAAATAAATCTTTAAAAAGAATGTCCAGTATCCAAGTAATAGGAAATCTGCAAAGAGAAAGCATAGATAGAGGAAAGTATCAAAGAAAAAACCTTCTGGAAAGAAAGAATGAACTTAACTTTCTAGAGTAAGGGAGTCTCCAACATTCTCAACACAGTCAATGTTTAAAAGACCTCACCAGGACATAAAATCATTCATTATCAGAATATTAGGGATAAAAGAAAGAGCCCAAAATATTTCCAGGAGGAAAAAAGTCCCATATGTAGGATCTGGAATCAAATTAGCAGTGGATTTCTAAACATTAACACTGGAAACTAAGAGATAATAGAGAAATGTCTTTCTATTCTGAGAGAAAAATTATATTTCTGACCCGGAATTACATTTACAGCCAAGTCATCACTCAAGTATGATATTGGAATAGACATTTTCAATATGAAAACTCTTGTAAAATGTGCTTAGGTCTTATGGACCCTTACTCAGGAAGCCACTGGAACATATCCTCCACCAAAGTGAGGGTGTTAAGGGGAAGGATGTCCTAAAGGAACTCTGCAGAGTTTTGTGGACTCCACCCCCTACTCCAGTGATTGGAAACTACAACTCCCAGTAGTACCAGAGAGAGAACTGTGAGGACCCAAGGGCGGAGCTAAGCAGGTATTCTGGGACTTCGAAGGATAAATAGGGAGCCATTTTCTGTGGTGCTCTTGCTCAGGCAACAGCTCTCTGGTTGGAGTGACTGGGTGCTATCAGTTAATTTGTTACTACAGCTCCAAGTCAGCCAGCCAGTAAAATATTCTAGTGACCTTGTATCTCTCTCTCTTTCCCTGGGTTGTTCCTTTTCCTTTCCCCTTTTTGTAAAAAAAAAAAAAAAAAAAAAAAAAAACCATTATTGACCCTTTTGTATGTGCCTGCAGTACAACTAAAGTTTAGGCACATGAGTGAGGCCCCACAGACTTGTGGCCCAGTTCACACTGGGGTGCTCTGTAGCAAGAGAATAAACCAAGGAAATGGAAGACTCAAGATGCAAGCTAGAAAAGAAAAGAAAAAATACTAATATACCCACACCAAGAAGATGCAGGCTGCGGGTAAAGGGAATCCTTAGAGAGAGAGAGAGAGAGAATGTTCCCATGTACTCTCACAGCAGGAAGGATAGAGTGCTTCAAAAGAGATGTCCCCAGGAAAAAGATGAAATTAGCAGATTACCTGACACATTCAGATATATTGACAAGAGGTGAGTCAATCATAGAAACAGAAATCTACATAAACAAAAAGATAGGGAATAGAAAAAGTTATACAAGAAAGGAAATATAATCATATTACAGTACAAAGTTGAGTTGTAAATAATATTGTTATTATGATACTAATATGAGCACTAAATAACTAAAAAGTATGATGTACTTACCTTGAAAGGAGAGGGACAGGAAATTGGAGAAAAATATCATCTTCCATAATTGGAAATTAACATATAGTGTCTAAAATGAAAAAACAAAAAAAATATGAACAAAGTATATAGAAATTTAGAAGCAAATACCAAAATAACAACAAAATATTAGCTAGATGAAGTACTTGCCATTAGGAGTTGAGAGCTGGGATGAGGTAAATGGGAGAAGGAGCTATCATTTTTCATTATGAGCTATATTAATTACCTATTGTACAACAAGTCATCCAAAGTTAATAGGTTTAAAATAACTAAGCATTTATTAACCCACATACTTTTCTATATGTCAGAAACTGGGGAGTGATTTAGCTAGATGGATCTGGATCAGAACCTCTTGTGAGATTGTTTTCAAGATTCTGGCCAGAAGTGTAATCATCTGAAAGCTTTTCTGAGGCTGGAGGCTCCACTTCCAAAGTGGTCCATGAACATAACTGTCCATCGGTACTAGTTTCTAGCATGAGGACTTAGGTCCTCACCACATAGATCTATTCCTAGGGCCACATAACCACATGATAGTTGCTGTGCCCCAGAATAAGTAAGCCTAGAGAAAACCAAGTAGAAGCTGCAATGCCTTTCATCATTTAACATCAGAGGTCTCACGTCATTTTGTTCTGCAATATCCTGTTGGCTACACAGATCTACTCAGTATGGGAAAGCTTATCCTAAGGGCATAGTGAAGAAGGTGACTGTTGTCCTGGAGGCTAACAACTACATAAATCTTAAAGAGTTAAGTAACTTTAAACTCTGTATGTGTGTGTGTATGTAAAAGATCTTCCCAGACCAGCACTCAACAAAGAAAATGCCACATTCAATTCTAGCATGAAAATCTTGAAGTTCCTAGTATCTAACCCAATGTCTAGAAATTAGATGAGTTCAAGTCCAGTTTCTCTCAGGATTTTCTCAAACTAGAAATGAACCCAGACCTTGGGATCTAGCAATAGGAGCTGAACATAACAGTTACCAAGGAAACTAAAGTTGGTGAAGGCAGAAAGCTATTACAATCTTCATTCCCATCCCTCAACTGAAATCTTTCCTAAAAATCCAAATCTGGCAAGTATGGGAAATGGAGAGTTTCAGCTGGAACCATGTGGTGTTCAGTGCAGAGTGAATTTTGTCTTAATCCATATCAAAAATTTATTTAAAAAAAAAAAAGGCAAAAGCTTCCCAGGAGTTACACTCTGACCGCATTGGATAACCCTATCCTGAAGGACTTGGTCTTCCAAGTGAAATTGCCAGCAAAAGAATCCATGTGAAACTAGACAGCAACTGGATCATAAAGTCTGTTTGGATACAGTACAGCAGAGCAACGTGGAACAAGCTTGGAATTTTTTGTGTCTAGAAGAAGCTGACCAGCAAGGATGTTAACTCTGAATTCCCAGAATTTCAGTTGTAACCAGGAACAACTAAAATATCATTCACAATTTTTAATGTATATCTTTAAATGTGTTTCCTTAAACTGAGAAGTTAAAGTTTTTATCACACTCATTTAGATTTAACAACTTATTTTTATCAGTTTCTGCGCTTAATGTTTCTTGTATCCTTCCCTTTCTTTCTGGGTTCATTTTCTTCTTGGAAATATCCTATAATAATACTTTCAATGAAGTTTTATACTATGTATGTATAAAAATGCCCTTTTTGTGTTTAATTTTAACTATAAGTGAGCTGGGTATAAAAGTCCAATTGACTTTGAAGATACTACTCCATCACCCTGATCTGTGTTTGCTGAGGCCAGAATTGCCTTTGTAAGTTATCTGTATTTTTCTCTGTTTTACTATAAGGTCTTTCTCTCTTTGCCTTCGATGCTCTGCAATTTCTCCAAAGAAACCTCTCTGTTACTACTTCCTCATATCTTTCTTCATCATGATTCCATTTTTTTCTTCTGAAACACCTATGAGAAGTAGACAGTCTTTCATACAAGTTATCCTTCATGTCTCAAACTGCTCTTATTTTTTTTATTTTTGTCTCTGTGTACTGTATTAGTGTTCATCCCTAAATTATTTCTTTTCCCTAAGTCTTTTTGTGTTCTGACTCGTTTATTCTATTATGTATTTTAATGATCAGTGTCTTCATTGCCAAGATTTCTAAAAGATTCTTTTTATATCTACTTGTTCTCATTTCATTTCTATCCGCCTGCATTCATTTCCTGTTAATTTCCAATAGATGTTAAGCATACATTTGCATTTTTGAGCATCCTAAACATGACTTTAATTCTATATAAGACTTTCACAAAATTAATCCGGAATGATTTCATATTCCAAATGTAAATTCTGTCGACTATTCTTATCATTAAGTATTTTTCATGCACTTTGGTTTATAACATCATGATGAGTTGGAGGATTTTTCATTTTTACTTTACATCTATTTTTCATTTTGTCTCTGTCTTAAGTTGGGACCCAGACTCATTTGAGAATCAGATCTTAGAACAGCATTTAGGGCTACTACTCTGTTGTGGTATGAGGATATCCCAGAACCAGGCATGTAGCCAGAGGGTGCCTGGCTCAGCTCTTAATCAAGAGTCTGCATCATCTTCCCACATTTCAAGCCCTGGGCTATATGTGGACTGCCAGCTTCTTTCCTTCCTCTTTTCACAAGCAGAGGGAGCCTCACTCCACCCCTGGCTTCAAGGAGACTGGCTGTTGCCCCCAGTCTTGGATGGAGCACTTTTTCTCACTACCAGGAGCTATGCCCCTGGCAGCTACTGCTGCTTGCAGGCCCTGAGACCACCAGGTTCTCGGGTCCACTCGCTTTGGTTTTCTGATCTGCTTCTGGTACATCGAAATAGGCATCTTGGTTTGGGGCCCAACTATGTCCTTCTGTTTATCCTTTGTTTCTGGTTTATTTGTTATTGCTATGTGTTTGGAACAGAAGAAGGAGGCCACAGCATGAATCCCAGCTGAAAGTTGAGAGCTGAGTTCTGTGGTTTCTATACCTATAGAGAAATCTGTTTCCTTTTATTAAATGTAAAAGTGTGAGGTCATTTCACACCTTTTAGACTTTTAGGCTTTTAGACTTGAGTTTTGCTATAAGAGGGCCAGTGGCTCTGACAGAAGATGTTTCCTCCTCACAATGAAGACAGTAGACACCAAGGGCTCCTGAGTCACACACATCCCCCCCACACACATGCTTGGCCAGTTGTTCTTTGAAAGGGGAGGCCATAGGATGAAGAGGAGGTCTAACCAGCCTCCACTTCTCTCACCTCAGAGCGAAATTGGGACTGAGTGGCCCTGACACTGTGGTAGCCAATGAAGAGGGACAGAGGTGTGCCTCCCCCTAGTGGTCACAAGCCCAGTGGCACTCACAGCCAAGAAAACACCCACAGGAGTTGACGTCTAACACATACAGCTAATTCTGGTGGTCCCGGAACCTATGGAGATGGCACAGGAAATCACACAGGCCAAAGGGTGGAATTCTCTCTACTGTACCCTGAAGTGCCAAATATAGCTTATTCTATTTAGGTCTGCTCTGCGAAGGCAGTTACTTCTGAACATCAGATCATTAACTCTTTAACTGAGTCACACACATCCCCACACACACATGCTTGGCCAGCACTTTGAAAGGACTCTTTAACTCAAATGTCCACACCTACACCTGCTATCAAAAATGACTATGAAAGGGTAGACTCAACAGGGGTCCAGAACCTGGGTTTGGGGATCAGATAGACCTAGGTCTAAATCCCACCTCTGTCACTCACTAGCTGTGTGTCATTGGGCAATTTCCTTAAATGTGTCTCTGTTTCTTTATCTGTAAAATAAAGAGAACCCTGTACAACCTTTAATGGGTTGTTTCAAGAACAGAAACAGAAAATCAGATAACTCCCTTCTCCCCTATGTGGGGGTCCCTGTTTTGGAGGTGCCCGAGTTTTATAGCCCCTTCTGATTCCATTGCTGGAAACTGAAGACTTCCATGAGCTTTCTTTGGGCCCTAGGTAGCAGGGATGGGGGGAGTTTTGAGAAAGAGGCAGGCCCAGATATGGTCACACTTGCAGAGGCCCCACCTGGTGGACAAGGTCCACCAGCCTAAAGCTGAAAACAAACTTACAAACATACATTCTGGCTGCTGCTGCCTGGTGCCTCCTATTTAACTATTTCTTACCCAGAACCCACAGACCATATCCTCAGAGAACACTCAGAATTCTGGAGACCCAGCCAGAGGCCACAGTCAAGCTCAGTCAAGCTAGGTGTTCAGTTGATCAGGCAGTAAGTTAAGTAGCTGTTCTGTGCTTAGCACTGGAGTTCTAAGGGAAAGGTGGTGCTTGGCCTCCAGGCATTCACAGCAGAGTGAGGAAGCCTTGTGGTGTGACCCTGCTATAACTGCTTGAAAGAGAGTTGCTACCTCCCTGGTAGCACAAGGGGTTAAGGGGTTAAAGCACAGGACTATGAAGCTAGCTGCAGCCTCTGTAGCACTAGTGCGATCCCCAACCAGGGAGGTGACCCACAAAGCCCAGCAGACCTATCCTGTCTAGCACACACACAAACCCCATGATGCATTTGTTATATGCCATCAGCAGTGTTCTTTGTTAATCTGCCTGTTCTGCTCCCCACTCTGTCTCTGGTGAAGCCTCTCACTGCCCCCTACACCTCTGGCCTGTATCCCAGTACTGTATGCATAAATAAATAAATCTTTAAAAAAAAAAAAAAAGAACCCATAAAATGTCTTCCTTTAAAAAAAAAAAAGGAGGGCCCTCCCTGGTGGGGCAGCAGGTTGAAGCACAGCACAAAGAAGCTTAAGCCACTTCCACATGAGTTTGATCCCCGCCTGCTCCAAAGGTGATCCACATGGCGCGGCAGACCTCTCCTGACCCGCCCGCTGCTCCCCTCAGCAGTGTCCTTCGTAGATCTGCCTGTTCTGCTCCCACATTGTCCCTGGTGAATCCTCTCACCCTCCGCGTCTCTGGCCTGTACCCCAGTTCTGTGTGAATAAATAAATAAATCTTTAAAAAAAAAAAAAAAAGGAAAGAAAGAAAGAGAGCACAGTCCTCCATGTCAGCCTGAGGTTGGCCACCAGAGATGGCATCCCAGAAAAGGGCTGTCTGGCTGGGCCCTTGGATGTGAAGTAAGAATTTGCCAAGAACAAACTTTATCGATTTGTTCAGTATGTTTTCATTCAACACCTGCCGCCCTTTCCTCCAGTTTCTGTTCCATGCACAGGGGATTCAGTGATGATGCAGTAAGAAGCAGTCCTTGACATCCAGGTCGTGGCCTGGTGCTCACAGATATGCTAGGTACATCCTCCTGTCGAATATACACAATTTCACAGAACATCAACATCAGACAAGGCCACTCTGTGGCCTCACTGAATCTAGACAAAAACAAACCCAAATCTGAAAGACCTTTCTGACACCCCCATACTGAAAAGCTCTCAGATCCCTACAGTGTGTGTTTTCTTTCACTGCACAAGCAATAAACCCAACTTGCTCCACTGAAGGTGGTTCCTGGTGGTCTTTGGGTGGAGGTATCATAGGCGGTGACAACAGGTGGGATCTCAGTGGAAATAATGAAACGAGGATCAGTACCACTCCATCACATGAAGATGTAGGGGAAGAACAGCCCAGGGCCACAGTGCTAGGCCAGTGCTAGGCTTCAAGGTGGGTGCTAGGCTTCAAGGTGGGAATTCAACTGGCTGTTTGAAAACCAGTGAGCAGGCCAACGTCACTAAAGAAGCAAAGGCAGAATAGGTATGCAGGCAGGGAAAGAGAGGAGTTAGAGAGGTGCCTGGCAAGCCTGAGTAGTTCTATGTGGTTGAACTAGAAAGCCTATAAAGGCAACACACAAGGAAGAACATCCACTGTCTTTTATGAGAGACTCTTACAAAATCCCCATATTTCTAATATAGTCATTCATGATGGCAACTTTCTTATATTTAGAACAATAGCTAATGTGTATTAAATAATATTTGCTCCATGCTCACCTGTACTCGGCACTATCCTAAATGATTTAGGCTTAGTGATTCATGGAATTCTCACTTAACTCACTGAGGTAGATGCAATGATGACTGTTAACCCCGTGGACAGATGAGGAAACTAAGGCACCAGAGGAATTTAGCAAATTTCCTGAGGCTGCCCAGCTCACAGATTGTAGAACTGGGGTTCAAAACCAGACAGACTGTGACTTGTCTTTTTTTATTTTTTCAATGAAGTACTTTTGTTTTACACCAGGATGGCATTTGTTATATGCTAATAAATACATCAGTACATTCTCTTCTTGAGGAAGGCTGACCAAAGGGAATTCTACTTGCTCATGATGATTCCTTACTGATATTACTATGAGAGAAAATAAATGCCAATCCTCCCACATTTGGGGTGATCCTTCCCACCTACTCTGTGGTCATGTGTCCAAAGGAAAAGTCTGTTCTTTTGGGGTAGCTCTTGCAGGATTACCTCAGCTAAGCATTTGTGTGGTCCAATATGACTTAGTAGTCTTAGAGCCGAACAAATTTTACTACCAGCTGCAATTTATGTCCCAGAAAGAATACAAAAAAGGAGTCTGTCTTCTCTTAGCCTGCAACATAAACCGGACATTCCTGCAGGAGCTCAGGGCTGAGGGCCACAGGTGTGAGCACACACACAAACCCCATCACCAAGCCCCTATCACAGCCGACAGCTCAGAACCACTCAAAGAGAAAGGACTGAAAGTAATACAGGCGACAATAAGAACGATTTTAGCTTGGCACTGATTAGGAAATAAAAGTGAACGCTACTCTGTCTCTAGATATACTAAAATTGCTGTTGCATTAAAATTAATAAAACAGAATGCATAGAATCAAGATAGCCTGGTCCAAAGAGAGGTAAACTTTGATTTGGGGCAGATCCTAACAAAACACTGTGAATTAGGTTTCTATTTTTTATCTTGCTTCCACAGGGGAAGCATGGAAATATTCTGAACAGATGGAAGATGTAATCAGTTTAAATATTAGAAAGATCACTCTGGTAGCTTAATGGTGGTAAAGAGGGCTCCCCCTAACTCCTTTCTCTTTTTTACAATTTATTTATTTATGCATACAGAACTGGGGTACAGGTCAGGCCAGAGGTGCAGGGACGGTGAGAGGATTCACCAGAGATAGTGAGGAGCAGAACAGGCCAACTGAGGAAGTACACTGCTGAGGGGAGCAGCGGGAGGGTCAGGAGAGGTCTGCTGTGCCATGTCTATCCAGGGCAGGGATAGAACTCATGCTGAAGTGGCTTTAGCCTCTTAGTGCTGTGCTTGAACCCACTGTGCCACCAGAGAGGGCCCTTTAAAAAAAAAAAAAAGATTAAAACATCTATAAGGAAAAAAAGAACAAGAATGAAATAAATAGCACCATTTTAGAAACTGGAGAGGAACTAGACAAATCGTAACCAATGTAGAAAAACCAAGAAAGCTCAATCCTGAGCTGTAGAACAAGAAAAGAAAAAAAAAATTCTAACTATACCCTAAAATAGCTAGGTGGTTCTAGACTTGATAGCTCCAGGTCCCCGTAAAGATGGAGAATGTAGAGCATGCCAGTGGAGGTGGGTTCAAAAACTGGAGGGTTGAAGACTGATCCCCTACCTACCCCTTGCCCCATCCCAACACTGGAGATGTTTTTGTACTCTGAGAGGATAAAATCGAGGGCCTCTGAACTGGCACCCCCAGCAGAGTGAGAGCAGGATGCCATGCTGAAGACAGGCACCACTACATGCCCAAACATGCACCGCCCACAGCCTCTTTCCCTTTCTGCTCCCCAACACTGGTAGCCAGCCTCTAGCTCCTAGCTAGGACACCAGAGGCAAGAATCTGAACATCCCAAGAATAAAACCCTAGATATTCTGCGTGAAATGACCTGGCCCAGTTCATCCTGCTGCGATGCCTGTCATTTTGCTAAATGACTAGACCTGGTGACCCAGAGGAGGTCATGGTTGGAAGGAGCCCCAGTGATGCCCCAGCTTCTGTTACCCCAAAACAGACAGGCCCACACACTTTCTCTCCCTAATCTCTACCTCTTGACTCCCAATCTTGCCCTCCCCTACTTCGGGTCTCTCACACCACTGCACAACTCTTGCTCCTACATCCACTCTTGTATCCCACAGGCATGAATGCTTGGGTCCCAGGGGAGGACTGTGACCATTTCTCCAGGGCCAGGGTAGATGGAGATACCCATAGAGATACCGAAGGAAGGACCCTAATATATGTAGGCCTGAACAAATCTTTTTTTTGGCACTCCTGTTGACATCAGCAATTTAATTGTACAATGTACTCCAAAAGTTCCCAGGGCCACAGCAACTATGCCAATGGATTGAAGAGATACTTACTATTTGTTGACTGTCCAGTCAGTGTCGTGATGCTTGTCCACAGTGCACAGGCCCGTCTGTTCCTATCCAGTCCAGGAAGCACTTCTCATGTTGCTCATGGTCCAAGCTGTGGTTCCTGGCTAATATCATGAATCTCACTGAAGAAGATAGTATGGCTGTTATTACTCTCAATACCAAGGCTCTTAAGAAGCCCTTTGTAGGCCCTCCCTGGTGACGCAATGGGTTAGGACGCAGCACTGCAAGCGAGCCATAGCCGCTTCAGTGTGAGTTCAATCCCCAGCCCTGGAGGTGACATACATGGCACAGCAGACATTTCCTGACCCGCCTGCTACTGCCCTCAGCAGTGTATTTCATCAGTCTACCTGTCCTGCTCCCCACTCTGTCTCTGGTGAGTCCTCTCACCCCCTGCACCTCTGGCCTATACCCCAGTTCTGTATGCATAAATCAAAAAATCTTTAAAAAGAAAAATTTTGAGAAACAGACTCCTGGAGACCATGACACAAGGAGCCTCACCCCAGGCTCAGGGGTCCCCAACTCAGGACACTGGGCCATTTCCAGGCATCCAAGGTAGATTTAGAACATTCCAAGGAAGGCACTCAAAAGTGCTGGGTCCTCTGAGACCCAGCCTGGGCAGGCCCTGCTTGCTCACTTCTAAGGCAGTACCACCTGATGAAGTTCACCTCCGCCCTGAGCTCTGAAGCCCACTGGTTCTTCTGGTGCAGATATGAATGACCCCCACGCTGCTCTTGCCTGCTTGTCCAACGTGATCATCCCCACACCTCACATTCCTTCTCCAACCCCAATGAACCCATTCTCCCCTTGCAATTTCCCATTCCAGGACCCTGGGTCCTTCCTCCCACTTACAACGTCTAAAGTTTAGGGCTCCTCCAAGGTTCAGCTCAGATACCACTTCCTCTGTGAGGTCTCCTCTGTTCACCTCTCCCTGCGCTTCTGCTGGCCCTCGCTTGTCCTCAGCAGCCTCTGCTCAGTGTTGTGGATGCTTTATGCCCATATCAGATATCTCATATTAGATGATAAAATCCCACAAGGCAGGGTCTCAACAGAGCAGGGCCTTGACTAAAGTGGGGAGTGGGGAGAGGGAGCCCACGAAATGAACAAAAGGGCCCAGATGCAGAGGGGTTCAGTGAAGGCAGATCCTGGCACCCAGGGAAAGACAAGCTATCGTGACACAGTACCACCGCTGCCCACACAAAAATGTACCCATTCCATAAGCACGTGTTGGCCTTTAGGAAACTGCTCTAGGGTGCCTCCCTAGCTCACAATGGCCCTCTCTGTCTGCAGATTCCTCTGCCCACCTACATGCCTACATTGCCCCAGAGGTGGGTCCCAGGAAGCCACAACTTTCCTGTGTGACTTCATCCTCTGGCCAAATTCCTTCTTTGGGGATTTGGGATTCAATTCACAGCCAGGGAGTCTATGAGTGTAGCTGGGATTGAGTATCTATGAAGACAGGTAACAGAGCCCACCTGAGCTTGGAAAGGCATGGATCCAAAAGAGGGTATGGCCGCAGATGAGCCAAGATCAGTGGATTGGCCAGGTGCTATTTAGAAACCACTGACAGAAGTGCAGATGAAACCAGCTCAAACAAAAGGTCTATCTCTAACTCAGAGAAAGGGCTGTCTCTAACTCAGAGAAGGCTGCGTGGTGCCTGGCTTGCCTGTACCTTTGTGCCACAGCTTTGCCCAGCTTCCACCTCTGGACTCTCCCTGGGCCTTCTTCTTGCCCACCATAGATGGAAAGTCCTTTGGAAGTGCCAGGAATCCCTGTCCGCAGCTCTGTCTACACAAGATTCCAATGCTGCTTGGACCTTGTGCCTACCCTGAGTGAAAGACGGGTCAAAGAAGGCCAGTGGCCACCCTCCGTGTCTATGGGGATCTGTGGGCCAAAGCAAACTGGGGTGAGTCCCCAAGGGCACTCGGAGAAGGAAGCAGAGCTGGGCAAGCACAGTGAGCTGTCTAAAACTGCACGGCCCTCAGAGCAGAAGGGACAACGCCTGGCTCCTCACATCCTCCTAGCTCCTGGCCCCCGCCTCAGAAGGTCCAGCACCCCATGTGACAAGAGCGTGCTTCAGGGAGCTGCTCCAACTTCAGTGAGGTATCCTGCCCCCTCCTGCCTTTCATTCTCATCCTTCATCCCAAATGCCCAGAGAAACACAATAAAGGGAAAGGCTTTGGCCCTATCTTCTGACAGCTAATGGCAATGGAGCCAGCATGCTGCAGAGACCAGTAACATTATCCAGAACCCACAAGTGTATGGAGGTTAGGACACTCCTGTGGGAAGCACTGGGAACCCTCTGGTTCCACCCTCAAGCCATGGACTCAAGGGCACAGATAGCAGATGACCACCCGTGCTTACAACAAACTGGCACCTTCCCAGGCGGGCTTCCCTGAGGGAGAGCGCTGACCAGGGAGGCCATCACACCTCCTGACCATGCCTCTGGGGCCTGCTCTACCCCACTGCCCCCACGATGTCAGGTGCCCCTGAGCAACTTTTTTAAAATTGTTACTATCAGGAGCCCACCCCCAGAGCCTGGTTTAGGAGCCAGACAGGTGTTTTATAAATCTCCCAGGTCAGAACTACTCCCCTACACCTCTGTGCCTCCTAGAGCTCTAGAATGAAGAACAAAAGACTTGCCTGATCTCCTAAACTTCAGTGTCTGTTTCTGTAAAGTAGGGATCATAGTACTACCCCAGGATGTAGTGGATCAGCTAAGAATGCATGCCACCCGCAGGCCCCCACAGACAATAGCTGTTGTTATTCGTTGTATCACTACCACAGATGGGGAAGAACAGAATGAGCATATTGGCAGCCATAACAAACCCACAAAGCACAACAATGGGGGAGCCAGATTACATTGCTGGCAGTGCAGCAGTATCAGGACCAAATCACACACACACACACACACACACACACACACACACACACACACACTGACTTTGTACCAGTGACGTGTCTCCCTAACTTGGCTTGCCCTGGATTCATTACTTGGCTCTATCTGCTTGCCTCTACTTAGCTTTCTCTTCCCATTTCTCATTCCTCTTCCCACTCTTCTGTTTTCCTTCTGCTTATTTCTACCTGCCTTTACCCAATTTGTATCATCAAGTTTCTTGAGTTACAAATGACAGAAACCAGCTCTAGCCATGGTCAGCAAACATGGAATTGGTAGTACAAGGAGAGGGAAGCTTTCAGAAGCAATAACAAGAAGGTGAGTTCTTGGCCCAGGAACATCTGATCACCGTTGTTGATACACCTGCTTTCATCCTCAAACCTTTGCTCACCTATTCGCCCGAATCGAAATCCCAGGAGGGGGTGTCCAGCTCACTCACCTCCACGCAGCTTTCCCAGAGAGAGGGCAGCCTCAGAATGACAAGCAGTCCCTGGCACTCCCATTTTTCCCAATTTGCATGAAGGCAGAATTTACATACAATGAAATTGGTTCTAAGAGTTCTTGACAAATGCGTGTGGTCATGTAAACACTGCCACAATCAAGAAACAGAATCATTCCACCACCCCCAAAATTTTCCCTATGCTCCTACGTAGTCCACCTCTGCCCCAGTTCCTTCAGAACCACTGTGCAAATAGTTTAGCCTTTTCTAGAATTCCATTTGAATAGAACGGACAGTACGTAACCTTTTCAGTCTGGCTTCTGTCACTGAGTAATGAATGTGAGATTCATCCACGCTGCTGCATTTAACAGGCCATTGCTCTTTATTGCTGAATAGTGTTGCTCCACTGCATGATGCAGAACACTTGATTGCCATCGCTTCCCTTGATGTAATCATTTGGGTTGTTCCCAGTAACTAATAAAGTTTCCAGAAATATCCACATATAGGGTGCAGAGCCAGCAAGGCAAGGGGCAGGTTCTCCATTGATTCTAGAGACAGGTAAAGGGAGTCCCAGAGCCCTCAGTGGTTTTTTAGGCTTTAATGCTCTTTCTACACCAATTATTGTGGAATAAGCCCACAGGTTGGCAAGGCAGGGAGGTGGGGGGAGTGACCAGGAGGCTGGCAGGTCTCCCTGCCCCTGGCAAATCTTTACTGTGTCCTTGAGCATTGACTCATGTTCTCTTCCTAGACATAGCCATTCTGTGTGATGCCACCTTTATAGCCTCAGCCGTCAGGCTCACGTGTGCCCAGGGACACACGCCCCCACCATGCTCCAGGTGGCCCCTGTCAGGCATGCGTGCCCGTGCTCACACTCCCAAGCTGCCTTCTGCATTCCAGGTTGAAAATAATAGCCACGGAGGCCAGCAGCATAAAAGTCTGACCACCTTCATTTACTCTAGATAGGGTTGTATGGAAACAATTTTCATTTCATCTCACCAGGTAAATAAGTCAGAATGAAACTGCTAGATTGCATGGTATGTGTTTAACTTTATGAGAAACGACCACACTGTTTTCCAAAGTGGCTGTACCACTTTTTCATTCCCACCAGAAATGTGTGAGAGTTCAGTTGCTCTACATCCACTTTGCTGGACCCACCTCTCCAGCCCTAGGGCCTTCACCCCTACACCTGCCTCTCTCACCCCTTCATCAGGGACTTTGACTTAGCCTCATTTCTAGCAAGAAAGCTGGGCTGAGAAAGAAAAGTGGACATTAATCTAGCTATGAGGATTCTCCTAGACAGTAAAAAGACTGTGGTTAAACCCACAATAGTAATTTTTGTGCCATCACATAATGAAAGCCTGAGTATGCAGTTCCTCTAACCCGGAATAACCTTGCCTATTCATGGGTATGCATGGCACTTTATAACTCCCTAATGATTCTCACACCCATCAGATTCAATTACAGCAACATCACTGAGTGCCAACTATATGCCAAACACCTGACATACCTTTTCTATGGTTATTACAATAATTAAGAAGATAGCTGCTATCATCACCATTTTTTATAGATTTATTTATTTATGCATACAAGACCTGGGGTACAGGCCAGAGGTGCAGGGGCGAGAGGATTCACCAGAATCAGAGTGGGGAACAGAACAGGCAGAATGGCGAAATACACTGCTGAGGGGAGCAGCGGGTGAGACAAGAGAGGTCTGCCGCGCCATGTGTGTCACCTCCCGGCGAGGGATTGAACTTGTGTTGCAGTGGCTGTGGGTAGCTTCACAGTGCTGTGCTTTAACCCCTTGCACCACCAGGGAGGCCTTATCATCACCATTTTGTAGAAAACAGAGGCTCAGAAAGGTCAAATGACTTGTCCAAGGTCACACAGCCAGAAAAGATCAGGACTTCCTTGAATCCAAATCATTTTACTAAACCACTACTAGTTCAAGATTCATTCTACTTTAGGAACATTCTCACAGGTAAGTAAACTGAGGCAATGAGGTCAAGTGATCAAAAAGTCACTAACAAAACAGGCTTTACTTCTTTACTTACTCCTCAGGCCCTACCTCCTCCCCAGCTGACTCCTTTCTCCTCATAAAATGTCATTTACTGAGCCCAAACACACTCAGCTGAGTCTTCTTGGCAACCAAAATGAATACACACGTTGCAAACTATTAAGGTAACCACAGCTATGTGGAGCGAGTGAGTCCAACTTCAGAGCAGTTTTTGACCCATCTGGGGGAACGCTCCCCTCCCCGCCCCCCTAGAAATGCATCTGACTACCACTTTCCAGCTCACTCTTGGCTCTCCCTATTTCCACTGTAGGTGTCCTCATCCCCTCCTCACCCCAGGCCAGGCCTGACAAGTCCATCCACCAAAATGATGCTCAGGCTCTGGGGTTCCAGCTTGGCGTCTGGGTCTGGCTTTACCCAGATGTGGAAAAAACAGGCAGTGTCTCTTAAAGCTCTGTCAATCCATGGCAAAGCCTCATGAGTAAGATAATATGAAGAAAAGCAGAATATAAATCTATAAACACAGGGCAAACTCAACAAAACCTGCCGAAGGAAGGAAACACTTCAAAAACTTGTATTCCCTATGAGGGATTTTTCTGGATTTTTTTTCCTAACTGCATTTTCTACATTGGGCAAATGTTAGCTTTATGATTTAAAAAGATGGTTTGCAGGCCCTCCCTGGTGGCGCAACAGGTTAAGACACAGCACTGCAAGTGAGCTTCAGTGCAAGTTCGATCCTCTGTTCCATCCGAACTCCAAGTTCGGAGGTGATCCACATGGCAGGGCAGACCCCTCCTGACCTGCCCACTGCTCCCTTCAGCAGTGTACTTTTTCAGTCAGCCTGTTCTGCTCCCCACTCTGTCTCTGTTGAAGCCTCTCACTGCCCCTGATCCTCTAGCTTGTACCCCAGTTCTGTATGCATAAATAAATAAATCTTTAAAAAGAAAAAAAAAGATGGTTTGCTAGAAATGAGATCCAAATAAATCACGGTACATAATGGTCAGGAAAAAAGATTAAGGGAAAAATAATCAAAGGTAAGTGGATTATTTCTGAATTGGCATTTTGATTGTGTCAAGTAATTAACATTAAATTTTCTTCACTTAATACTTTTCTGTTTACCAAAATGTTTCCAATGAAGAATCAATCAATACATTTACGATTAAGAAAAAATAAAAACAAAACAAAACAAAAACATGATTTCCTTGACCCCTGTCAGAAAGTCCCCTCCTTCCTTTATCTCCAGAAAAGGAGGGAGGTTAAAAAGCTACTTCTGAGGATCTTCCCTGGTGCCACATCCACTGGTACTTGGGCTGGAACCTAAGTGATACCTCAGCTGGAACCTGAGAGAAAGTTCCTTCATAATGACATCAGCGTTGCTTTTAAAAAAAAAGAAAGAAAGAAAGAAAGAAAGAAAAGGCTTCTAAGACTCGTGAAAAACAGTTGATGTGAATCATATGTCTGAGTGGCTGAGTTCCCGCTAAGCTGAGGAGCGCACAGATGTGCAGGTCAGAAATTCCTCCTCACACAGCAACTATTCTTCACCAGCTGTCGAAGGGAACGAGCCCCGCCCCCCGCGGTGTCCCTGCAAGACTAGCTCTGAGGTCCTCATTCCCTCCCTCCTCACCCTTCAGTCACCCATCCTCTTCCATTTTTTTCTAATTCTTCCATTGTCCAAAAAAAAAAAAAAAAGACGGGATCTGACAATCATCATTTACAGACAATCATTTCACTGTCGACTGGTAGATTATGACTTAGCAGATGACCTAATATCTTACTCAGTGGTTACATTTTAAAACTCCCTTTTCCAAGTTGCAAAAAGACAACTGTCTACCGGAGGAATGTCAGACATCAGTCAGCAGGTGCAGTAATGTTTGTGTCAAGTGGAGAGGGCTATGAGTCCCCAAGGCCGATGTAATTTAGAGCTCCTTGGACCTGGGGTATTGGGGGGAGCTCACCCCAGATAGACTCCCCACTCTCCTGGGAAGACAGGCTGGGACTTGTCTGGCTCCAGCTGCTGGAACAGTGGGGGGGTGTGTAGGGAAGGGGAGGAGGAAGCACCTTTGTCCCCCAACAGCATCTGAGCCTGCCCTGCCAGGATGAGTATACTAGGGACCTCCACTTACTCGACCACCACTCCTTTGCTTCCCTTCCTTTATATCAGCCTCTGTCCTCAGAGTTTCCAGGAGACCATTTGTGTTCTCTGCTGAATTCTTTAGGTGTCAATGAGAAAATTCTTTAGGTGCAGTGAGATTTTCAAGCTACAGACTGCTTGTTTGCCAACCTGGAAACCTCTTTGTATTTTCATGTGGCATTTTGGCCTCTTAACTTCCCTACGTGCTTAAATTGCAACCTCTTCCTTGGTAGAGATTTTACACTAGGATCCTTCCCTGTCCTGAACAGACCCCTTCCCTCTTTCCTCTTTTTCCAGACTTCCAAAGGTGACTAGGTTGTATCTGGTAAGCAAACTCATGCAGGCACAAGTGATAAGTATTTCTTCAACTCTGACTCCAGTCACATTGCATGTTTATATAGTACATGATCCAAGAAAGACTTAATGCAATTAATTGAATCAAAACCTCCTCCTCTCAACATAAAAAAAAAAGCTTAGAAACCTGACTATAGGATTATGGCTACCAGAAGGGGATTAGAAAGTCAGGAGTGAAGTGGGAAGGGGGTTGCCAACAGACTATGGTGGAAGATTATTAGTGGTGCACTTGGAGTGGTAAGATGCATCTGTAGAGGCATGAATCTATACCCTTAACTCATAGACAGTGCTGTAAATCCACTTACCTCAAAAAAATGAAACAAAACATCCTCTGTTCCTGTGGTGGCCCTGTTCTCTTCCTACTATCCCAAAGACTCTCTTTTTTAACTTATTTGTTTGTTTGTTTGTTTATACATACATGAATTGAGGTATAGGCTAGAGGAGCAGAGAGATGAGGGGATTCAATGGAGGGAGTGCGGAGCAGAACAGGTAGATTGACGGAAATACACTGCTGAGAGGAGCAGCAGGCAGGTCAGGAGAGGTCTGCAGCACCGTGTGGGTCACCTGCCTGGCAGGGGTTTGGAACTCGAGCTGCTGTGGAGATCTTCATAGTGCTGTGTTTTAACCAGTTGCTGAGCCACCAGGGAGGGCCTGGTGGCTATAGATGGTATTTATTAACTCTTCCCCAATAGATTTTAAATTCCACACAGACAGAGGTTTTTGGCAGTTTGATTCACTGTGGAGTCCTCAGCATGCATAATAGTGTCTAAAAGAGAAAAAAAAAAAAGATGCTTAGGAAATACTAGTTGAGCAAATAAACTTACCTGAGGCTTGGGTGGCACAGCAGACTTGCTGGAAATGTGGAGCAATGGACCATCTCATCCTTGCTACTCACAGGACTATCAGCATTGCTTGTGAGCTTCTTAGTAATACAGAACTTCAGATCTCATTGAGACCTCCTGATCAGAATCTGCATTTAAACAAGTCTCCCAGGTAAATCATATGCACAACAACATTTAAAACCTGGTCTCTGTCATAGTATAAACAACTTACACTCAAATCCTAGACATACTCTGGGAAGCAGCTTTGGATGCTGGGATCAGGGGTGAGGTGAGGAAGAAACTATTCCCAACAATCATTTTGCATGCAATTAGTAACATTTTTTTTATTTATAACAGTTTATTTTTACATCATTTTGTACATTTTTTTCCATCTCAACAATTAATAACATTTTTAAAGTGATTAAACTGATTACTTGTAAGATAAACAGTTACGTAGTTAAAGATCTTTAACTACTTCTCCATGGGACATTTCTCTTTGGCCTCTTTTCTCTGTGGCCTCTCGTCTTGCTGCTTAATATACTCACCCCCACTGTCCTTCCAGATCAGTATGAAGAATATGTCTTGGCCCTCCCTGGTGGCACAGTGGGTTAGGATGCAGCACTGCAAGCAAGCCGCTTCAGTACAAATTCTATCCCTGTCCCAGAGGTGACCCACATGGCATGGCAGACTTCTCCTAGCTCACCTGCTGCTCCCCTCAGCAGTGTACTTCGTCGATCTGCCTGTTCTGCTCCCCACTCTGTCTCTAGTGAATCCTCTCACCGCCCCTGAACCTCTTGCTTGTACCCCATTTCTGTATGCATAAATAAATAAATCTTAAAAAAAAAAAAGATGTCTCTTCCTCTACCCACTTAGAAGGCAAGAAGGATTACAGAGGGTTTGGGTTTTCAAAAACAAGTTCGCTGCCGTTTTTAGATTCACATCACGAAAAATGAAACAGCATTCATTAAAATTCACATTCACAATTCACAAGCATGGTTATTTGTAAAGGACAGCGCAGTGTGGATGGTCCCCACTCACATGTAACATATTTCAGATGTGTGTGTGCATGTATGTAGGCACAGACCAGTGGCCCCCAAAGGTGCCTAAAAGGGTAAAAACTTGCACATCCTTCATCCCCCCTCAGAGTGGGGGCATCAGGGCCACCAGGATGGACAGCAGAAAAACGGGCTGTGGACCAGGCTCTACTTGCCATGAGCATAGACAGTAACAGCCATGGCCACAGGACAGTCTTGTGTCCTACTTTGCCAACCACAACAGGCTCATGGGATCCACCAGTCCCTGGCACAGATGTCTTCCCAGGGCCCCAAAACAGCCTCTGCAGCCCCTGCCTGGAAAAGGAGTTAGTGGGGTACTTGTCAAGACACTTCCCTTTCACTGACTCCTGCTACTTCCACTGAACAGATGGGAAAAGGAGTCTTGCTCCTGCCCTAGGACCAGGGACTCAGGTCACTTCAAAAGAAGAGGAAAAGCCTGGTGTCTCCCAATAGGATTGGATCTTAGTCAAAAGCCCAGTCAAGGCAGGCAGGAGGACAAGAAACAACTTGAATCACAACTTGAATCACTCCTCCCAGGGGCAGTAAGGGTTCTGGCCCACAGGGGCCATAGCCCCATAGCCCAGCCTCTGCCACCTACCTGAGAACAGGACAACCTCCAGTCCCACCTAACCCCCCTTAGTGAGGTGCTAGGTCACCCCTGTTGGACTCTGGTCGGCTTGCTGAAAATCAAACCACTGATGCATCTACCAAGTTCTTTGAGTTGGTGAGGATTTTTTTTTCAACACATTTATTTTATTACTTTTTAAATTGTTATAGTTTAATTGTACATCGTTTTGTGCCTTTTTTAAATGATAGTTTATTTTCACATCATTTTGTGCCTTTTTCCATCTCAGTTGTAATCCCTGTGGGCTTCCCACCACCAAATCACCCATGTGCCATTACCACAGTCCAGTGCACAACTCCCACCCCATTTTTTATCCCTTTTCCCACTCCACCCCCATAAAATGTCTCTGGTATATAGTTATTCATTATTATTTTTATTTTCTCCCTTGGTTCTTTATGCTCCTGCTATGAGTAAAACCATCCAGAATTTTTCTTTTTCTTTCTGACTTATTTCACTAAGCATGATCTTTTCCAGCTCTATCCCTGTTGCTGCAAAAGGCATGAGTTTATATTTTTTGTTTGCTGAGTAATATTCCATTGTGTATATGTACCACATCTTTTTTTTT
>NW_004567104.1:20330138-20334805 GCF_000260355.1 Condylura cristata | reverse complement strand
TTGGGAATTTGGGTTGATTCCATGTCTTTCCTATTGTGAATAAAACAGCAATAAACATGGAGGTACAGGTGTCTTTTTGAATCAGTGTTTTTGTGCCTTTGGGGTAGATACCTAGGAGTGGGGTTGCTGGGTCATATGAAAGCTCCATTTTTAGCAGTTTGTGAAGAATTGCTGAGGACTTTAAAAAATTGTCTGTTTCTTTGCCTCCTCCACCACTACCATTTTTTTAAAAGATTTATTTCATTTATGCATACAGAACTGGGGTACAGGCCAGAGGTACAGGCGCGGTGAAAGGATTCACCAGAGACAGAGTGGGGAGCAGAACAGGCTGACTGAAGAAGAACACTGCTGAGGGGAACAGCAGGCAGGTCAGGAGAGGTCTGCTGTGCCATGTGGGCCACGTCCTGCATGGCGGGGAGAAGCACTACAGGGGGGGACCCAGAGGTACCTCACCCCCTAAAACACATAAGCACACAGTGATTCTTTATAGCAGTGATCCAGGGCTTGGACTTGTTTCTTCCTAACAGAGAATGATGAGCAAAAGTAATTCTGACTGCCCCTTTGCACACAAAAACTGGTGTCAACACCATACTGTGAGAATGCGTGGCTCCCTCTCAGCACCCCATAATTATTATACGAGAACCCCAAACTCCTCCCCTTTGGTCATTTTTAACCGGGTGTCTCCTGTATTCCAACCATGTTCTACTTTTTCTTCCACACCTACTTGCTGACTACCAAAAATCCAGTGAGTTAAAATGTGATGGGAAGCCCACAGGGATTACAACTGAGGTGGGAAAGGGCACAAAATGATGTAAAAATAAACTTTTAAAAAAAGAAAAGAAAAAAAATGTATCCCTTCCAGCGTGGTGAGCCCCTCTTTGTCCCAACATCTCAGGAGAAGCCCCCTTTCTGTCACTTGTCTGTGTCCTCCAGCTCCAGGGTCAGAAGTGCTGCTTCTTTGTTTTCCTATTTACCACTTTAAGTAAAAGACCAAGGGTGACATGCAATAAATCAGTTCTTTTGAAACTTGCTTAAAAGCCACAAATTCTTCTTTGCAAACTATTCTAGAAGTTGAGCAGCTGACCTAGAAGCAGAGCAAGAGCCCTGGACTTCTCTCCTCTGCCAGTGCCCACTCGCCCCCCGATCCCTAGACCCCTCCACCCAGAAGCACCTTCCATGGCCTAAGCCAGGATTTGAAAAGTATCCTTCTTCAGTCATTGTCTTAAATTAGTCAAATACATGCACAGATGCTGCTCTGATGACTTGCCCAAGATGCACCTGGACTGGGGGGAGGGGAGGCTGCCAGCAGTGCCACCAAGAGATAGCTCCTATAGCTATTCATCCCTGGAACCCAGTTCTGCACTTGGCATATAAAAGGTGGGTGAGGGGGGTCGCTGCCCAACACAAAAGGTGGTGAAAACTGTAAGTAAAGGAGTTTGTAAAGCTGCTCCTTACAAAAATCAGTCACATTGGAACCACCGCATTTCTCCTCCAGCCTAACTGGGCCCCTGTGTATTCCCTTCCTTCTCTTCCTGCTGGAGAAACTCAGGGGCCCAGGGAAGCCCCTTGCAAAGTAGAAGACCCAACTACCTCAGGCTCAGAGATGGAATATGAAATCCCATCAGCAAGTGTTGCGAGACACTAAAAATATTCCTTTAGGCTTTGTTGTTCTTTTAGGGATTTCTGGTTTGCTTTTGTTTTTTTAGAAAGGCTTTTTGAGGTTATGCAGCTGCCTAAAGAGGAATGGCTGGGGTGCCCTCTTGAGGCCTCCACCAGCCAGGGCTTCCACGCTGAGTGAGCCTGAGTCAGGACTGGATCCCTGGCCGCCATACCACCTCCTGGGGTCGCAGAGGGCCTGTGGCCCAGCTAGGGTGAGAAAGATGTTTCAAGGACATTTGTTTCAGGAAAAGAGTGCTCTACCTGCACCCACTAGCTCAGTCAACGTGCAAGGACCCCTGCTCTGGAGCACGCCCGCAGTGACAGCTCTGGGGTGAGCTCTGCCTCCTGGAGCCCATCAAGGCACACTGTGGGTGACGACGACTTCCCTCCCTCTGGTCTCATAAGCATCATGGGAAACCTAAAGATCAGTCTCCCTTCTCAACCCTTCTTGCCAGCAAACTCCCCACCAAGAAGGTCACTTCTGTCAGTGCCTCCAGCTCTGGGCCAATCCTCCATGACATGAAATGCGGAGAGGGCACTTGGTTCCCTCCTGCTCTTTTTCCTATCTGATGCTCCTGACCCACCAGACCTCTGGGTGAAGTTTAACTATCCCATCCTCCTCACCTCTTCATTGCCAGCCTGGCCTCTCCACTCTCCCTTGGGCATCCAGCAGAATGTCACACCCAAGGTACTTGAAGCCCACTGCCACTCTTCTCTCCAGATGTCTCCCTGCTTCAGTTACAAACCAGTTCTAGAAATCCACCTCAGCTCAAGTCCCTTTCCTACAAATAAGTGCCAGGCACTGAGCCACATGACACACAGTGCTGATGGAATCTGGGAGGGATCTCTCTTTTACAGGAAGGAATCAGAGGCGCACTGAGGTTGAACAACTCAGCTAGTTAATAGCAGAACTAGAACTCGATGTTTCTGTGGGCTCAGATGACAACTTCTTCAGGGCACAAAGAATGTGTAACCCTGAATAAGAAGACTTGGATTGTTCTTTGCCTGCACTCTACCAGACTTCATTTATGCCACATCTTTACATGAAAGATAAATCCTCAAATACTTCAACTTGTGAGCGCTCTATCCTGACCGTTTCCCTCAAGCCTGGGAGGCCTGTGAAAATGCCCAATTGCTGATGGTAGGAAGTGGCGAGAGGGGCGAGGCATCTTAGCTTATTCTGTACCTCACTTGAGCTCAGACAAGTTCAGGCAAGAACTGGACCAGGGCTGATTCCACTCCACTGTGATCCACTTTTCCCCAGTTCGTTCTATGAAAGACCAGTAAGAGGAGACTGTTTCACTTTGGAGAAAGAAGGTAGTAGACTAGTGAGACTCTTGTTTCTCTCTCTGGACCTTCGAATATGGGGTCAGCAAAACACCAGCCTTGGGTGGGCCAGTGGAAACTGAACTGGAGTCAAAACCCTGCTTTGGGCTGCCTGAGCGCTTGCGGCTCTAGTCCGTCCCAAAGGCAATGCCAAGTCCCTCTGAGGAATCCAGGCACGAAAGCAGCTGCTGTTCAGCCTGCCCCCTGAGGCCTCTGCCCTCTCCCCAGGGGTCACACAGCAGAGCTCCCCTGTTTCACCTCCCCCTCTCAGACCCACTCAGGTCCCTGGCCACAGAGACAACCGTTAGCCCAAAGACTGAAAAAAATGTTTTAATAAATACAAAAATCTCCAATAATGACTCTGCTCAGCTCAGGGGCAGCAGGAGTGGAGTCGGGGGAACCCTTGGTGCTGAGTGAAGATAAATTAAAAATCCCAACAAGCCAGTGACATTATGTACAAAAGGGGAGAAGCTGGTCTCCCAAGGCAGAGGCCAGAGGGTGACAGGGCAGGAGCTGGAGTGGACATGGCCTCGGTCTGCCCTGGCTGCCCTCCCCCTGTGGAGTTGTGGTTCCCAGAGGTAGTGGGGGAGAGAGAAGAGGAGCGAAAGGACTTCCCACAGGAAACTGCAGGTGCTCGGTGCCGCTCCTTCCCCCAGCCCAGATCCGATCCTCTTGGTCATGTGGCCCTCAGGCTGGTCCCTAGGAGGCTCCAGCTCCTTTCTCCAACTCTGGAACTGTCCTGGTCACTGAGGCCGCTGAAGAGAGAAGGGCATGGACTTTGGAGGAGGAAAGGGTATGGGGGTGTGCGGAGGGCAGAGCAGAATGATTTTGTTCTGGTCCCAGTAGGTCAGAATTTTCTTTGCAAGTCAGCACACACCAGCTATGCAACCTCAGTTTAGTTGCCTAATTCCTCTGAGCTTCAAGAATCCATTTGCAAAGAAAAGGTAACCAATAACAAGAGCACCAAGCTGCTAGGAGGTTGCGGAATGGCAATTATAAAGCAGATGGCACTGTTCCTGGCACACGCAGATGCCCCCTCCCTCCAGGCCCACCCCACAGTCCACAGCAGCGGGGGCCTGCCACTTACGTCGCCGAGGTGTACAGTGAGGGCAGCAGCGATTCTCCTTCCCTGGGGCGCAGGACAGAGGCAGAGAACAGTCATCCCGCTCACAGTGGGGCACCCCTGCCTGGTGCAGGACAGAGCAGATACTGAGGATCCCCAGGAGTGCTGGGGCGCAGAGGCCTTCAGCTTCTTCAGGGAGCCTGCCCTCTCTGGGAAGGTCTTCCCACCCTGGACTGAGTCCCTAATGACCACCTCCCACAAGCCCCCATCTCCCACTTACCCCACATCTGCAGGTGATGCAGCTCATCTCCCCAAAGGGGGGCACCGATGGATGCCAGCTCTGGCTCTCTGGAAACCACTGACCCGCAAAACGGCAGCCCCTGGGCCCATCAGCCTGCATGGGATCCCCCAGCTGAGGTCGGGCCCCTGACCCCACTGTTGGAAGGGAAGGAAGGAGGGAGGGAAGGAGAACAGAGTCAGCGAAAGTGAGCTCTGTGAGAGCCACCAGGCTTTATTTGCCTTTGAACCTCCAGCACCTAGCAGCTTCTGGCAATTAGCAGGTAATAAATTTGGATTTGGATGGATGGATGGACGGATGGATGGATGGGTGGATGGGTGG
>NW_004567104.1:20322284-20329769 GCF_000260355.1 Condylura cristata | reverse complement strand
TGGGTGGGTGGGTGGGTAGATGGATGGGGCAGGAGCTGAAACCCAACATAGCCCATAATACATGCACAGTCTTTCCATTTAGAGCCCTGGCCCCAGGCTAGGCACAAAGCAGTGCTCAATAAATGCTGAATTACTGAGACACCCCTTCCATCCACCCTCACAATGCATCCCCTCACCCAGGACAAAGCAGTGAAGGGCCTTATCTGCCCCAAGAGGCCTCAGTGCCCACCCCCCTCACCTGGACACTGTTTGCAGCAGTCAGTGGGGTTGGCGCGGACAGGCTGGGCACAGGCCAGCCGGGGACACTGTACCTTCTCACAGTGCACCTCTCCCGTGCCCCCCTGTAGGGATCCATTGAGTGAGGGGTGTCAGGAAGGAGGGGAGCACAGAAGCCTCCAGCTTTCTCCCTCTTCTTTCCCATACCTCAAATGCAATAGATGCATGGCCTCTTGCTCAGAAGCCCTGGACGGGTGCTTTATATACCTGAATTCATATCCTCATTGTAACCCTGCAAGGTAGGTGCTATCATATCTGCTTATCACAGGAAGGTACAGAAAGTGCCCGAGGCTATATGGCATGAGTTAGCTGGCAGGACCAGAATTCATGCCCAGGTCAACCCTTGCCCTCTCCTACAGGAAGCCAACTCTCAAAGCCCAAAGGACTTTTCTCAGATGATTTTCATCCTTGAGTCCTCCTCACCGAGGATGGGTTTTCCTCCACTGGCAGCCCCCTCCCCATCTCTGTAGACCCGGCTGGGTTATGGCACCAGAGAAGATGGGGCAGCCATACCTTGCAGGTGCAGACAGCACACTTAATCAAGCCAAATGGGGGCACGACGGGGTGCCACCGGGTACCCGCTGCCCGCCAGCTCCGGTCACCATCAAAATAGCAGCCTGGTGGGGGACAGTGCCCAACTGCCATTAGTATTGAACTCACTAGCTGGGCCCACAACCAAGGCTTGAAGCTCAGGCCAACCCCACACTAGTCAAGCCCAGGGCCCGCTCCTGGGCCAATAACCCTAAAGGAGACAATCAGGTGTCTCTGAAACCTGTGTCCTTCAGCCTCCCCGCCCCCACAAATGCTCTCACCTTCCTGCCTCCCTCTGGTCCCACCCAACAACTCCTCCGCACTCCCCAATCTGCACACACGCTTCCAGCTCACCCTCTCCAGGGTCTCTGCTTCTTGGCAGCCCCAGCAGGTCTCTGACGTCTTGTTTCTCTGTGAGTCAAAGACAGATTGAAAGCAAAGGGTCATCCCCTGTCCATCCCTCCCGAGAGCCTCCTCTCCCACCTGCGGCCCCTCGTTACCCTCCCCTCCCTTTCAGGGCACTCACCTGGGCACACAGGGCAGCACTGGTCCGGAACCTGCACAGGGCTTGGGCAGCTGGTCGGAGGACACACCACAGGGTCACAGATCACTGTGCGTCTCTGCAGGGAGAGGTGAGGAGCGGGTGGACTGGGATTCCCAGGCCCCTTGGCCCAGTGCACCCATCCTGGGCCTCTTACCTGGCAGGTGCACATGGAGCACAGTGGGTCGTAGTTAGGTGCCCAATGAGCCCCATGGGGGCGCTGCTGCCCCTCGAAGAAGCAGGTGTTGGGGTCTCGGGGCCGCCCAGGACCGCTGGGTTTGGCGGGCACAGGGCTGTCTGGGCCTAACACAGCAGGCAGTGCAGGCACGGGGACTGCCACCCCATTGCGTGCCCCCGGCGCCCCCTCGGCCCCTGCTGCTGGCAGGCGTAGACCGCCCACCTGGCATTGGTTGGCAATGTGCACCTGGGAAGAAAGGTGGGTGAGGAACACCTAGGCTCCCCCTTGAGTCGCCATCAGAGACCAGACAACCTGAGAGACACAGGGACACCCTGAGTGTCCCTGTGTCCCCAGAGGATGTCACTAGGGACAGCAATCATTCCGCTGTCAGGGACAGAGGTGTCGGCTGCCAGCTCCGTTACGTGCATGTGTTATCTGACTACATCCTCCCAACCTGTCAGGGAGTTTGGTCCTGCCACCCCCAGGAGTCAGCGAGAGCAAGTAACTTGGACACGGACACACAGCACCAGCCCAACTCTGAGACATGCCCGTGGCCCACACCACCTGCTTACCTGCCCTCGCAGCTCCCCTTGGGGACTCCCCTTGGTGGCAATCACAAGGGAGGCAGTGCCCTGTGCCAGGTGCCGTAGCAGCTCAGGTTCCAGGTCCTTCACCACACCCTGGGCCTATGATTAGATAGGGTATGAGATGGAAACAAGGCAGCCTAAGACTAAGCCTACTCACTTCACAGAGGGAGAAACTGGGACCCAAGGCAGTTCGATGTCTCCAGGGTCGAGAAGCCATTAGCAATAGGGGGGAGCCAAGAAGCCAGCTACATGACCCCAAGTCCATGGCAACTCACCCCACTTCATCCCACCTCAATAGGTCCAGGATATTACATGCTATCTAAGGGGTCCCACCAAAGGAGGATTCAGGGAAGAGAATGGATAATAAAAGGCTGAGTGAGATTCACCCACGTCTGTCTGAGTCCCAGACCAAGCCAGCTCTGCCACACGGGGCTGGCTGCCTGCTCCCTGCTTCCCTCTCCACAGACCCAGAGAGCCCTTCGCGCTAAAAAGCAGATATTTTCCAGGCCCTCCCTGGTGGCACGAGGGGTTAAGGCCCAGCACTATGAAACTATCACAGCCACTGCAGCACGAGTTCGATCCCCCGCCTGGGGGGGGGTGACCCATATGGCACAGAAGACCTCCCCAGACATGCCCAGTGTATTTCAGTACATCTGCCTGTTCTATACCTCAGTTCTTATGTATAAATAAATAAATCTTTAAAAAACAAACAAGCGGGTATTTTCCAAGCTGCATCCCACCATTGCGTCCTCACCTCTGAGCCATAGAATCCCTTCAGTAGCCGCCGGGGCCCTGGCATCCCAGGAGGCCCAAGGAGGTGGGCAGTGACAGTGCCCTGTTCTGAGCCACCAAGCCCAGCCAGCAGCACTTCATAGTGCAGGTGACAGTGGGTATCCAAGGAGAGCCAGGCATGACCTGCTGCCTGGCTCTGCACAGGGGGTAACACCAGGGCTCCTGCCAGGGGCACAGGTAGAACTGGGTGCCACAGAGAAGAGGTTAGAGATGAGACAGTGGCCTGGAGCACCCGCTCAGCCCCGGAATTCCCCGTCTCCCCCAACAAAGACTCTGTGAGCTGGTAGACAATGTCCCGAAGCCTAGGAGCAGGGAGTTTTAGGCCTCTGCACTATGACAACACATGTCCCAGCAGGGCGACCGGACACATCCAGGTGCCAACCTGGAGTCTGGGCACAGAGAAAGACATGCCAGATCCTGGCTCTCTGGCACCATCCCACACATACTCAAGTGACAAGTTAGAGGACACAGAAGGGCAGACACCCTGGGGCACTCACCATCATGGCGGGCACTGTGCCCACTGTAGGGCAGGGCAGCCACGTGCCCCCGCAGCTCTCCGTCTGGTAAGTCCTTGGTGCCCACATTGAGAAACAGCTCATTCTGCAGCAACATATGAGCCCCCCGGGCACCCAGCCCAGGGCAGACTCCCACAGCCTAGTGGACAGGGAAGGCTAAGTCCTAACTATACCCCACCAATCCCTGCTGCACCCCTCCTCAGTTTTCACACAAACCCAAGACTCTGAAGCCTTTCCCCCACCTGTTCACACCCACCCCCCACCACGCATACACACTCCACACACAAGTAACACTGGATAAGAACCTTGCAGGCCATGTTCAAGTCCCCTCTCTGTCACTGCCTACCTATGCAGCAGCTGGAGGAGTTACTTAATCTCTCTGACCCTTCACTTCCTCATCTATACAATGGGTACTCTGAGGGCCAACAATAGTGTAAGTAAGCAACCAAAGGAGACAAAGAGCAGCTCAGCGCTGTCACATGCTGTCACTGTAACGTGGTCTGATTACATGGTCTGCCACACTGGTGTCTAACTGCAGCCATCCAACATGCGCTTCCTGAGAACAGGCGCACAGCTGATTTTCTCTGTATTCCAGACCCTCGCCTAAGGCTCACTAAATATGTGCCCAGTAAAAAAATATAATAATAATGAGCAGCTATATACCAGAGGCATGGAGTGGGGAATGGGATCAAAAATGGGGGGTGGGAGTGGAGAGAGGGAAGTGCACTGGACTATGGTGATGATACACATGTGATGTGGTGATGGGAAGCCCATGGGGATTACAACTGATATGGAAAAGGCACAAAATGATGTAATGATAAACTATTATATTTTTAAAAAACTACATGAATAACATAAAACAAAAGCAAAAAAAAATGTTTCCAGTGAATCAACAGGCCAAAGAGAGCACCCCTGAGCAAGTACCGTGATCACTGTTCTTCCCACCTGCTTCCCCCAGCCCACATCTTGTAGCTCTGAGGCCCTGGGGTTCATGTCTACCAGAAGTACTCACCGTGTGTCCTCCAGGCTGGAGTCCAGCCATGTGGCACAGAACAGAACGCTGGTTCCTCCTCTGGGGTTTCGTCTCCAGCGTTATGGCCACCACCTCACTGCCTGTACCTACTACTTGCACCTGGTGGGCAGGGTTGGAGGACAAATTGGAACAGCAGAGCTGGCCTGGAGCCAGAACCACTGAAGGTTAACTCCCACCCCGTCCAGCTGCCCTGCTGGCCTCCCAGCTCCTGCAGTCCTGACTCGTACCTGGTAGATCAGGGAGCCATTTCCCAGCAGTGTAAGGCTGGCTGAGCCGGCTGCACCCGTCTGAACTGGGTTCAGGGCCTCGGCCCCACAAAGGACACTTTGCAGGACTGCAGAGGAGCCAGACAGACAGTGGCAGGTTAGCCTTTTGGCTGCTCATCTCTTCAGTCGCAGGGGTCCTTCCCATTCACACCCTGGCCCCTCCCTGTGCTAATCTGGCCTCTCAGTTATGTGCCCAAGATGCCAGGCCCCACCCAGACTCACCGTCACAGCTCTGCCTGGCAGTAATGTGTCCACTGATGCGTGGCCCTGGCCCACCTGCCCTCTCCAGGGCCACCTGCAGCTCCCCCAGCACCAGCCAGTCCATCTCCTGGGCTGTCAGATTGGGCAGCACCTCAGCAAAGCCCTGCTCCTGGGGACAGAGCAGGATATGGTGGGCAGCAGCGAGAGACTAGAGATGCTAACAGCAAGAGCCAGATCTTCACTCACCTGATCTGAGGCATTGGCCTGGAGCTCTCGCAACAGCTGCCCCTGGTGCAGAATCTGGAGCCGCAAGGGAACCGGGGCTGGCCCTGCGATGGTCACACGGTGGACACCTCTGAGAGCCAGATGCTCTCCCAACCCTGTCCCGGGCTCTTGCCCCATCCACTTACCCCCACTCCTAGATTCCAGCAGCCCACGGAAGAGTAGCAAAAAATGCAAGGAGTCCTCTGTGTCACTGAGAGTGAGAAGGGTGATGCCACCTATACCCTGCTGGGAGCCTTCTAGGGTCAGGATGGCACTGAAGGTCTCTGGGGGAGGGAAGATCATAAGAGTTCATCAGAAAGCCCTCTCCTCAGCCCTTTCTTTTCCTGGGGATAAAGAACACTCAAGAGTTTCACATCCAGAGGCCCTTTGCTCCCCTCACCTGCAGCCAGGGCCCGGTGCCGGATGAGAGGCCCCCAGACCTCCCCCGAAGGGTGAGAGGGTGTCACGAGTGCCACATACAGCTGTTCTGCCCTAAGGAGCCGCAGAGACAACCGAGGCACTGCCCGCCACACCCCACAGACCTGGAGCAGAGAGACAAGAAGGCCCTACTCAGACAGTAAGCAGGACTGGCCCTGAGAGGCCCCGCTCTAGCGAGGAAGGAATACGGGAAGAGGCCCCATGTCCTCCTAGGAAGCTGGTGAAGGGGCCCTGGAGCCAGATGCTTGGGTCCAATCCTGGCTCCACCACTTACTAGCTGCGTGACCTTGAGCAAATCACATGCTGCTACTGAGCCTCAGTCCCCTCATCTGTAAAACGGCCATCATAATGTCAGTGCCTTCCTCCCACTGGACTTGTGAGGACCCATGGAGGCAAGGCAGAGAGAGCACCCTGTCCACACTGTGCCCAGACTGGATAAGCACTCATAAATGGCATCATCTCACCAGGCCATCTTGGGTAGGGGCAGCAGGGTGTTCAAACAGGATGCTGCCACTGGAGTCTGAGAAGCGGATCCGCGTGGGACGGTCCAGCCTGGGGAGAAGAGGTCCAGTGAAGTGGAACTCTGAGCCTGGGCCAGAACAGCTCCTCCAGCCAGCCTCTCCCAGTTCTCCCTCCCCCGCCCCCATCTGACCCCTGGTTTCTCCTTCCCCTTTCTCACTGCCGGTAGGAGATGGAGAAACGGAGGCTGGAGCGCAGTAGGGACACTCTGGCCCGAGCCACGGCCTGCGACCTCGGCCCAGTCAGCAGCGCCACGAAGTCTGGAGGGGAGGAAGATCGTGTGCAGCAGCCACCCAGCCCCCAATACAATCCCAGCCCTTCCTTCCTCACCCCAACCCTGACCCCAGCCTACCAGTATGGCCCTCTCCACGAACACGATCCTCAGCTCCTGGCTCCCCACGGTCGCTGTAGCTGCGGTGCTCTGGGTCCCTGGGATACTCGAAGGCCAGGCCTGTCGGGGGCCTCTCTGAATTGCTGCGCTCTGAGCCATGGGGACACAGCTTCAGTTGGGAACTGGGAGGACTAGTAGGCCCTCTACCTGCCCCATCAGCATGGCTCAGGACCCAGCAGTGAGGGAGAAGTGAGCCTTACCCTGGGGACAGGTCTGGCAGCAGTGTCCAGGCAGCTGGCGTGGCTGCCCGCAGGTCAGGGTTGGGCACTCGGGTTTGATGTTCTTGCAGCTGACCCTGCCTGGGCCCCTGGCTCTGCGACCCCACTGAGGCTACTCAAGGAAAAGACCAGGAAACAGAGTGAGGACAAGAAATCAATCCTGGGGACCCAGGTCAAGACAGGGTCAGACAGTTCTGCTACTTACAAGCTGCCTGACCCCAGACAAGTTGTCTAGCCACTGGCGCTTCAGGTTCCCTATCTAGAAAGTGGGAATAATGATCTAGCCAGGTTCTAATAGGAGTTAAGTGAGAGACCGACCGGGGAAATGGAATTGGCACAGCGCTTGACACTGTGGGCGATCCATTACAGTCAGCACCTGAAGCTTGAAGTGGGCACCAGAAAAACACTTCAAATATCGAGAGAGGCTTGTTTCTCCCCGTAGAGCTGCGAGTCCACTCCACTAGCTCAAGATCTCGGCGCTGCCCAACCCGCGAGGATCCGGGCCAAGATGGTGAGGTCCACTCACCGCCTCACACGAGCACAGCACGCAGCGCATCACCCCGAAGGGCTCCCCCAGGTCCGGGTGCCACGTCTCGTCCAAGGCATAGACCTTCCCGCCGAAGGAGCAGCCTGCGGGGACGGGCTTGGCTGACGGCCGCTGTCCTGCTCCTGCCGTGCCCGCCCTGGGCGCTGTCGGCCGGGCCTTAGGTCCCCGGGCACGACGCGCCCCGCAGC
>NW_004567104.1:20304696-20321640 GCF_000260355.1 Condylura cristata | reverse complement strand
CCTCCTCAGCAAACGGGGCGGCGGCGGCGGCTCGGCTAGGGGCCGGGCTGAGCCCGGGGGGTCCGGCCCAGCAGCAGCGGCCCGGATCGCTAGTGGGGGAGGGGAGGGAGGGGCAGGGGAGAAGGGAGGGGCTGGAGGGGAAGGGGGAGCCTAGGGGGAGGGGAGGGACCAGGGGGCGCGAAGAAGGGCGGAGAGGCTGGTCGGAGCCCCCCGCTGCTGTCTGCCCCTGGGCGGCTGGACCTGGAGACGCAAGTACGTCCAGGGACTGGAGCCCCGGGCCAGGGAGGGGCAGAGGCTGGCCCCTTCTGAGGCAAGGGTGAAGACTTGTCTTTAAGGATGACAACGGGCAGGAAGGCCTGTCAACCAGTCTCCCCTGACTCCCGGCCTACAGTGCCTCTCAAACCTCACACCCCCCACTTTCACTGCCCAGCAGTGTCCCCCCCTCTTCTTTAAAGGTCTGGCCTCACCCCTGTTCCCCCAGGGAAAGAGACTTAGCCAGAAACACAGTATTCCCCTTCTGTTTGGTGACATGTTTCCCTCCCTACTGTTACCTGTCTTCAGGCCCATCCAACCATCATCGTGCCCAGTCTGACCTGCTTTCTTATCCTATTCTCCACCCAGGAGGCCCTCAGCCTAGTCCACTCCAGCCCCAGCCTCCTTTGTCTTAGATTCCTGGTCATGACTGCCTCCCTGTCCCCTCCACCCCCACAGGCCCACCATCCTCCCAACCACCCCAGCACCCTCCTTCCTAATCTTGGGAGGCATCTCGTCTGGCTGAACTGGAGAATTCCGGGATCTAGGCCATACTCCTAAGCAGACAGCCCCATCCTTGGGAGGAGGAGCAGGAGAGAGCCTGAGGAAGAACTGGGGGGAGGAGAGGTTTGATGGGAGCAAGGTCAGGCCAGGAGGCCCCTGAGGACAGAGACTGTGGGGAGACTGGGGTTGAGGGGAAAGCAAAAGAATTAGCGCCAAGCAGGGCCAAAGGAAGAGGGGGGCTGGAGAGGTATTTGCGGGGGAGGTTCAGCAGCTGTCTTTCCTAAGACAGGGACACATGGGCCTGGTTATTCCTCTTGTCACATGCAGTGTGGTAGGATACGGAAGAAGGAGAAAGCATGAGCAGTGAAGGAGAGTACAAGCACAAAGTGGGCTTAGCTGAAGGAGCCAATGGACCTCAGCAGAGGAGCACCTGAGCCCAGCACACGCCCTTCACCTCATAGCTCTCTTAAACTGTCCAAACTCTTTCCAATCGCACTGCCCCCTGACAGTGTCATTCTCTAATACAGGCCATGCCCCCTTGCAAAGTGGATCTAAGACAGGACCCCCTAGACAGTATAGGCAAGAAAAGGAGGAAAGCAAGAGTCCTGCTGGATTTCAGCAGCAGGTGTGCGGTATCTAGGGGAAAGAAATGTGAACAGTCAGGAGCTGAAAAACCTACCAATCTAAAACTAGATAGACCTCTCTGCCTCTTCTCCTGGGACAAAAATGTCCTGCCAGATTCCTCCTGGAAAAAAACCTCAGTTCCCCTCCGATCTCCTACCCCCAACCAGGTCCCAGCCTTCCCATCTCCTAGGAAAAGATGGATCCTTCTATTCAAATCTACCCTGTGGTGTGTGGGGGTGGTGGAGCTGGGCTTTGCTAGTGGACCATGGTCCAGACAGGGGCTCCAGGTCCAGCGAGGGTGGGAGGAGAAGGCGTCACTTCCGGGGGCCCTCGCCAGTGTCTGGTGGCTCTCTGCTCTCTGATTGGGCAGAAGTGGCCTGGGCAGGCTTGTGACCCCATTGCCGTGGAGGGGCTATGCCCCAACGCCACCTGCCTTCCTACCCATCTGCTCCCCAGAGTGCTGCCTGCTCTGCACCTAGGTCCTGGAATCCTTCTCTGCCTGGTGAGTGGCCAGCAGGCTTTGGAGTTAAGCGAGGGTAGAAAGGACAGGAAAAGGAATTGGGCTTTCTGCTGGGGGAGGGGCAGGCAAACTGGAACCTACAGGCACTGACCTTTGTCGAGAAGAGTGTAGCCTTCCCAGAATGGGAGGAGCAGGACAGAGCAGGGGTAGGGGGTGGGGTGTTGGTTCTGTGGGATTGAACAGATTTGGTGGAATACAGCACAGCCCGGGCTGACCCTAGAGAAAAGGGCCATCAATCCAGGGAGAGAATAAGAAAAGGGGTGCATTTAGGGCTTAGGGAATGCAGCACCGAGATGAAACAGCCCCAGTCCCCATTTTACCCAGTCACCCCTAGTTAGCTTAAAGTTCTGAATCCTGGGGCGGTGGGAAGTAGCTGGGTCAGGCAAGCTAGAGCCCAAGGAGAGGGGAATGGGAGGGGGGCCCAGGCATGTTGACAGACCTACAGGAAATCCCAATATTGAATCAGGTGCAGGCCTCTTTGCACAACTTGTGAAAGAAGGAGGAAACCATGTGGGGGCATGTGAAAGAACCGGAAGGGCCTGCAGAGGGGGCAGGGGGAAAGGTGCAGCTATGGCACAGACATGGTGGGTGTTTAAGGGGAGCTCAGCCACACGTTAAATGGTCATCACCTGACTCAGCAGGTGCCTGTCCTGGCCAACTTGCCTCAGGAAGGAAGTGCCTGTACTGTTAGCCCATCTCTTTGCTTTGGATAATCAGGTATTTCAGAACTCGGAATGCAAAGGAAAACTCCAAGAGCCTTTATTGGGTGGTGTGGGGTGTAAACATGCAATGGGAGGTTAACTTTTCTGACACCATCTTCTCTTAATCTTTTGAGCACTGACCTCTTAGTAGTCCGGTTTTATTTTTGCCCAAAGCCCCACCTCAGCCCCATTCCCTAGACTACTCCTTAATACAGTATCCATGTTGCTCATCCTGTTCCTATATCCTGCTTTCTACTCTCTCCCCCTGGGCTTGTGTCATAATACTTCCATTCTGTGTCCCCATCCCAAAGGTTCTCCAGCCAAACAAGGTGCTCAGAATCTGAGGCCAGTCAAGATGTGTGTGCACATATCCTGTCCCGCTGCTCTCAACAGAAGCCAGCAGACCCCTGTCAGATTCAGTGAGGACCCATGACAAATGAGAGGCCCACAGAGCTTTAGTAGTTCTGGCTGATCAGCACCTCAAGCCCTCCCAGCATCTTTTCCCCCAGGCAGAATCTTTTCCTTAAAACTTGGTTAAGGCCCTCTCTGGTGATGCAACAGATTAGGATGCAGCACTGCAAGCTAGCCGCAGCCCTTTCAGCATGAGTTTGATCCCCACCCCCGGAGGTGACCCATGTGGCGTGGCAGGCCTCTCCTGACCCACCCACCCGTCCCCCAGTGTACTTCTCCGATCAGCCTGTTCTGCTCCCCACTCTGTCTCTGGTGAGTTCTCTCACTGCCCCTGCACCTCTGGCCTATACCCCAGTTCTGTATGCATAGATAAATCTTAAAAAAAAAAAAAAAAAACTCTATTAAACAAGGCCCACCCTGGTAGCACTACGAAGCTAGCCACAGCTACTTGAACGCAAATTTGATCCCACAGCAAGGAGCTGACCCACATGGCACAGCAGACCTCTCCTGACCCACCCACTGCCCCCCTCAGCAGTGTACTTCATTGATCTGCCTGTTCTGCCCCCCACTGTGTCTCTGGTGAATCCTTTCACCTTCCCTGCACCTCTGGCCTGTACTCTGGTTCTGTATGCATAGATAAATAAATCTTTTTTTAAAACACCTTGATTAAATGTTCCTTATTCTTGTCAATTTCAGGATAGATTCCAGACCCTCTTCCTTGGCCCACCTGTGCCCCACCCTACTCTGCCCATAAGTGCAAGAGCCCAAGCCGCCTCCATGGCCCCAGGAAGGACTCAGGGGAGAGGCCCCATTCAGGGAGCCACTCCAAACAGACTGCCGGGCCAGAATGGAGCTGACTGGTAAGACACTTGAGGGACGCAGGGACAATGCATAACTGATAATGGGGGAAGGATGAGGAAACCCAGTCTCCCAGGAATAAGGCATCTGTGGCAGATTCCTGGATTTCTGAGCTGGGTCCTAAATAGGGTTTCCTGGACCCCTACCCAACAATGATTTCTTCCTTATCCACTCTTTTCGACCTTACCTCTCCTCACCTAAGAGTTGCTCCTCGTGATTATGCTTCTCCTAACTGGAAGACTAACTCTGTCCAGCCCGGCTCCTCCTGCCTGTGACCCCCGACTCCTAAACAAAATGCTTCGTGACTCCCATGCTCTTCATGGCAGACTGGTGAGAATCCCCAAGCACTCTCCCCTCTCTCCATTTAACTGGTAAGATACCCTCACTCCCATTACTCTCTCACTCACTGATGCAATCACTGTTCTTCCAACAGTGACTTTAGTAAGACCACTACTTCTGGATTACCACTCCTTGACAAAGATGATGATTTGCAGTCAAGCCCTCTTTTAAAAGCTCTAGTCTGAATATACTACTTATGGAATCTATGCTGGCCATTGGGCCACCATGCCTCTGTTTTCAGCTCCCTCCACCCCCCAATCTTTTCAACAGAACCAGTGCCCAGATGTTAACCCCTTGTCTACGCCTGTCCTGCTGCCTGCTGTGGACTTCAGCTTGGGAGAATGGAAAACCCAGACGGTAAGAAAGCCATCCCTTCCTGGATTTCCCTAAGACCTGTCTTCTTTCATACCCTAATGCTTCCCATAGATTCTTCAAATTTCTGAGTTCCCTAAAAAACATCATACCTTCATCTAGGCCATCCTAACACAATCTGTATTCTATTATGATTATTTATCCTCTGGACAAGATGATGGTTTGTCATGCCAGCATGTAAAATAGATTCAAAGGTGAATACCATGAAAAGCTGAATAGAAGTCCCAGGCCTTTGACTTATGCCTACTTAGCCATCTTAGATTAACATGAATAAGTAACACCAATCTGTTATCCACAGATGACACAAAGCTGAGAAGCAGAGCTAAAATAACAAAAGATAGATCAAGATTCAAATTGCTGAAAGACTAGGTCAAAAAAAAGATGAAATTTAACACACATGTCAAATCCTACATGTGTGAAGTGGTTGAGTAAGTCCATTTCTAGCTTCAGGTCATGCTGTCCCTGCTTCTCTCAAACTTCTAGTCCTAAAAGCTACTATGAGGAAGGGTTAAGTTGACCCTAGCCTTACCGTGTAACATTGTTGATGTAGGGTGGTGGGAAATGTTGCTTGTTTTGTTTTGAAGTAGCTATTTGAAAAATTGGTGATTCCGTGATTTTAGATGTTAGGTGACTTCAGATGTTTAGATTCCTATAAAACTTGAGTCTGAGTGGACTGCACTTAACAGTCCTGGGCTGAGGAACCTCCCTGGTGGTGCAAGGGGTTAAGTCTCAGCACTATGAAACTATCTACATCACAAGTTCAACCCCAGCCAGGGAGGTCACCCACATGGTGCAACAGAACTCTCCTGCTCCCCTCAGCAGTATATTTTGGTGGATCTGCCTGTTCTACTCCCCACTCTGTCTCTGGTGAATCCTCTCACCCCCTGCACCTCTGGCTTACACCCAGTTCTTGCATAAATAAATAAAACAAATCTTTAAAAAAAAAAAGTGCCTGTCTGATTAGCTGGGAGAGAAGTGGTAGGTTTGTGCTTCGCTAGTGCTTTAGTCTGTGACTCAGATAAACCTGCTAGGAGGGAGCACTTTGGGAGGTTAATTCTTCTGCCCTCAAGATCCCTACAATGCCTTTTCTTTTCTCAGGATGGGGCCTAGAAGGAAGGGCAGTTCTGGGCATCCCTTGTTGCTTCAGCTGTCATTTATCAAAAGGCCTCTTCCCTTTGTCTTTATGATCTTTATGCTATTCTCACCTCTATATTGTCTTTAAAAATCAATGATCCTAAGTTTATGTGGCAGAAAGAGATTGATAACACAAGCTCCAAGAGGTGAAGGCTGTAAAATGGCAGATGTCAGCACAATGTAGGACAAAAAGAAAGAACTTTTCTGACTGAAATTCAGTGTAAGACCAGGCTGGGTTACTGGACACCAGAGTTGTTCGAGCTGAGGCCGATGACCAACTATCGGGAGACTGTGAAGGAATTCCTATGCAGGGTGGGACGTTGGTCCTGTCCAATTCCCAGCTCCTATGATTCATTCTGCTGGCTACTCCTAGAGGCGCCCCACCCGCTGTGAACATGCCCTTTGAAGTAGTCCATTTCTTTCTTCCATTTCTTTCCCAGGAGCAGACCAAGGCACAGGATGTCATAGGAGCAGCAGCCCTTCTGCTGGAGGGCGTGATGGCAGCACGGGGACAACTGGGGCCCAATTGCCTCTCATCTCTCCTGGGACAGCTTTCCGGACAGGTCCGCCTCCTCCTTGGTGCCCTGCAGGGCCTTATTGGAACCCAGGTAAATCCCCAGTCAAGGGAACTATAAAAGTTGTCCTCTTCTGGCTCATTCCCTTAGAAGACCAGAGGGGAGAATGGGAAATTCTAGGAATCTTGAAATCTTGAGGGTGGGAGAGCTGACTTTCCAAGAAGTGCTGCCTCTCAGCCACAAAACCTGGGTTCTGGTACCCTGTCTTCCCCATGTAATCGAGGGAGGCATATATAGCCCAGGTCTCTGGCCTCAGGCCCGTCCTCTGCCCTTAGCTTCCTCCACAGGGCAGGACCACAGCTCACAAGGATCCCACTGCCCTCTTCCTGAGCTTCCAACAACTGCTCCGAGGAAAAGTGCGCTTCCTGCTGCTTGTAGTGGGACCCACCCTCTGTGCCAAGCGGACCGTACCCACCGCAGCTGTCCCAAGCGGTGCCTCTCTATCCCTCTCATTGAGCAAGTTCCCAAACAGGACTTCTGGACTGCTGGAGACAAACCCCAGTGTCTCAGCCAGAACTACTGGCTCTGGGCTTCTGAAGAGGCTGCCAGGATTCAGAGCCAGGATTCCCGGTCTGCTGAACCAAACCTTCAGGTCCCTGGACCGAATCCCTGGCCACCTGAACAAAACACACAGCCCCTTGAATGGAACTCATGGACTCTTTCCTGGACCATCACCCAGGGCCCTAGGACTCGTGGACATTCCTCAAGGAACTTTGGACACAGGCTCCCCAGCACCTGACTTCCAGCCTGGATATTCTTCTCTATCCCATTCCCCTACTGGGCGATATACACTTTTCTCTCCTTCACCCACTTTGCCTACCCCCATGGTCCAACTCCAGCGCCCACTTCATGACCCCTCTGTTCTTGTGCCCAACACTACCAGTCCTCTTCTAACTACAGCCCACCCTCACTTCCAGAATCTGCCTCAGGAAGAGTAAGGAATTCCAGGACTGCCAATGTCCACACTGTCTCCCTGTGTAATTCCCTTATGTGGAGAAGCCCTGAGACATAGCTGCAGCTAGACCAGATTCCCTGCTTTCACCTGAACCCCAGTCCTGGTAAGGAGGGATGCACAGGACAGAAAAAGGAATCATTTTTCACTATATATTATAAAACGTCAGAAGCTATTTTTTTAAGCTACCAATAATATTCACCAGAGCAGCTAGTTATCTTTGGTCTATTTTCGGCATAAATTTACAACTTACTTTCTACATGCTCTTTTTCATAAGATAACCCTGCAGAGGCCTGCAATGGCCTGGTCTCTGATTAGAGAGACTAACCTTGTATCAGAGAGAAAAGTTTGGTTTTTCTGCTCCAAAGTTAAGATTAGTCTTTTTTTTTTTCTTTTTAAGATTTTATTTATTTATGCACACAAGATCTGGGGTACAGGCCAATGGTGCAGGAGGTGAGAGGACTTACCAGACAGAATGGGGAACAGAACGGGCAGATTGATTAAAATACACTGCTGAGGGGAGCAGCAGACAAGACAGGAGAGATCTTCTGTGCCATATGGGTCACCTCCCTGGCTGGGAATTGAACACATGCTGCAGTGGCTTTAACTCACTGCACCATCAGGAAGAGCCCAAGGTTAGTCTTTTTATATCAATGGGACTCTCATCTCCCTCTTTTTAGGCGCTCCTTACTCTTGGAAAATTGACAAGTTGTCTCTCAGGAAGGCTGTCCCTACACAGTAGTCAAACCTGAACTTACACAAATAACGAGAGAACCAAACACATAACCCAAAAGCAAGAATTTCTTGGGAGGTTGGGTTCATTGGCAATGGCAATACGGTCTACCTACACACCGGTCTACCTACACACCCTCCATCCCCAACACCCCTTAAAAAAGAGAGAGAAAGAAAGCTAACAGGAAGCCTTAGAGAGCTTCACACCCCAGGTAAAGCTGTGCAGACAGTTCAGTCAAGACAAGTCTTGGATGTGACAGCTGAGCAAATAGCTGGGGCTTCAGCAGCTCAGCAGGAAGTTTCACCAGGCATGGGTTCCTGCCTCCCCCCTGTGGAGGTCAGGGGGAAGTGCAGGAAGTGGCAAGACTCCGTCTCCAAGGGCTCACACAGCAGGAGAGACAAGCACAAGTCAAGTGCGAGATTGAAGGTTCACTTCCCAGTTCCCAGAAGTATTATCTATTCAATGGGATCCAAAAAGTGACCCCATGTGACTACCATAAACTCTGCCGGAAGACCTCTAAAAAAAAGCCATGCTTACAGAGCTTTGCAAGTAAATATCACCTTGGTGCTTAGGAAGATATTTTTATTGCCCGAAACAAAAATTCCCTTGCAAAGGTCATTGCTACTTCTGAGGGCTCCAGTAGGAAAACTACTAAGGAAGCTTCTTTTTCTCCATCTCCCACCCCACAAAGGTGAGAAAAGGCCACCAGGTAGGCAGGGGAGCCAGCAGTCTACAATGGTTTCACAGCCTGAAAGCAGAAAAGCAACACCACAGGCTGACATTGGTGTGGAGCCTGTGTTGTCCCAGTGGGGCACAATGTCCAGTGTATCACTCAGGGATTCTGCTTCTCAAGGAGAGGTTCCAAGTCCCTAGGAAGTAAGTACATCAACAGTGAAGTTCTAAGTAGAAAATCAAAGTTCCTGGTGGGGGTGCCCAATTCAGACCTGTCAGGTGTCCCTCTCTCCCATCATGAACAGAACAGTTGCCATGGAGAAGCAGCCAACAAGTGCACAATGCTCAAAAGGGTTATTCAAATCTTGGATGGTGTCAATTTCTGCAAGGGAGAAAACCAGTTCATCCACACTACAAATTCCAGCTTGTAGTCAAGAGAATGGTTAAGTGGAAATTACTGAAACACTGAAGGTTAAATCTAATGAGCAAATGAAACTTTATGGTACACACAAGAGCCAGCACTCATGACGATATGCCAAAGGGACCGGTTTTCAGCACTGATGAAAAGACAAGGATGACAAAACTGGAAAATGTAGCCAGAAAGTTCCAGACAGCCAATATTGGCATTTGACTTTCTCTGAGGCAAATGTAAATATCTCCTGAGCCTCTTCAGTATGCACTAATCTGCACCTGTGGAGGAACTAACCCATTCCAAATCTTTCTGATTCTACTTCTTCTTCCCTATATAGTAAGAACAGAAAACTGCTAGAACCAGAATACCCTTGTCTTCAATCATCTGTATGCTAGTTCTTTCTTCCGCCCCTCCAGAGCAGTTAGGCAGTCTGGAGGCTACGCTACAAACTATTGCTGGTAATTAATATAACCTAAATACATCTTTCTCCACCCCTCACCTGTCCTCTGCTCCACCCCCCAAGCTTGACTCCATGAAAGGCTTAAATTATATAAATTTCACCCCAACCCCCACTGTACCTCCTATTTGCCTTTCCCTTCCCCCTACTCTCCTGTAAGGCAAAAACAAAACAAAACAAAACAAAAAAAACACCCTTTTCCTCCCTCCCCTGCAGAGGCTACCCATTTTCACCCCATTTCCCTAAATGCTATTTCTAACACCTCAAGTAAAGACCTGAAAATGATGGGGAAGGAAATACACCAGGCATCCCAGCAGGCGGCCCAACTCCCATGGCAAAACCAGATCAAAGAGACAACTGCTTAATACACAGTCACAGTCTTTCTGGATCATTACCTGGAATTTCCCAGGGGAAAAGACAGTCCCATATAACTCCTCAGAGACCTCAAAGTTCAGGGCTAAAGAGCCAGCTCCTATGTGGGAGCTCTTGTAAGCACTACCATTTCCTCAACTTTGTTCTTCCTCCATTTTTAAGTTAGTGACTGCAGTCAGGCTGCTGCATTGTCCTGGGCACTGCCACTGGACTGCCAAACTCATTGATATTGCTGCCCTGTCCACTTCACTGGTCTCTGCAGCAGCTCCCTGTTCAGTGTCACTGGTAATCACCACCACTTACCTTCCCCTCCAGATCACCACTAGAATGTAGAACAGAGAGCTAGCTCCTCCACCTGCTCCTATAACCACCCAAACACTCTTCCTTTTCTCCTCAAAGTCACATCTCATGCCCGTGTCTAAAACCTTCCACCCAAAGCTTCCATAAAATGATGAACATTTCCAGGCTATGCAAGTGACTCATTCAATTCAGCGTGATCTGACTTCCTAAGAGAATGAAAGTATTAGAAGGACATGAGCTGGGCTCCTTGCCAATTCAAAATTCTATGCCAGATGGGTGGTATCTTCCGGGCCTAGGGTGCCCTCAGGAGCCAAAAGTGCAACATTTTCTCTCCCGGACAGAAAATAACATTGGAGGATAAGTGCTGGGAATAGTCAGTGAGGAGAATAAGATAACACTGAACTCAGATACCAAAAAGCAAAGACAGTGCCTACACTGATGTCATCTAGCTGTAGGTGAGAAACATAATATACCACAGATGAACTGGAAAAAAATAACTTTAAATTAAAAAAAAAAATTAAAAGGAAAGAAGAGTCTGGAAAAGTAGAGTTTAATGTTTTAAAAAACCATATACACAAAACAACTTCTGATTCCTTTAAGCCCTCCACAGGTCTGTTTTTTTCCCAGGCAAGTCTGTTTCTCAATGAGTGCAGACCACCCCAAGATGCACCTACAGTGAACAGAGATAGTCCCTCCTGGACAGATGAACAGCAGCACCTACTGCTCAGGCCAGAGTGACTGTCCAGGCCTGAGAGACTAAGTAGCAAGGTGGGCTTCCTGGGTGGTTCAGAAGGCCAGTTTCTTCATCAGCAGATAAACTCTGGAATCTACTTCAAATCCATGAAGGTTGTTGGCATCACCCTGCAGCCTCATGAGCAGGCCCCCATAGGACACATAGGCAGATCTGAAACAGAAGGCCCAACCCCATGAGTCTGAGCTTTGGGGTGGGACTGCTGAGTAGTTCTCCATCCCACCCCAATAAATAGGCATCCTTTTGGTATTTGGTCATTAGGAACCAAAATTCTGACCAAGACAAATGCATAGATATGTGCTAAGCGTTCTTTATATTATCAAAGGTAGAAAATACTACATGCACATAAAGGAAATAGTCAAATGAATGAAGATTCTATTTACTAGAATGTCATGCAGCTATTAACATGTTTAGGAAAAGCTTTAAACTGCCATGAAGAAACATGTTTTACATGACATTAGGCAAACAGAAAACATAATAAACATGATCTCAAAGGAAAAAAAGTGCACAATAAAAAGCCTAGAATATCCAAAAATGTTTAATGTAAAAGTTTTCTCTGGATATGAAATTATAGGAGACATTTTTTTCCTTTTCACATCTCTGTTTTTCAAATTTCCCACAAAGGGGACATACTGTTTTAATAATATTTTAAAGAAAAAAAAAATAGTTGAGTAGGGAAATGAAAGAACTAGGGATTAGGTTGCAGAGTAGCAAAACATACACACACAAATAAACAAAAACAAAAAGCCTAGAGGTTTAATCACTTAATGCTGCATTTGGTTCCTGGGAAGCAATCTTCCTGTGCACTTTACACAGTGAGATTACCAGTTTCTCATTTGGCCCACTGGCCTCCGAGGTCCTGGCAAAGCCCGGCAAAGGGAACAGACTATATTTCAGAATGAAACTATTCCTAGAACAGTTTCTCTCTGAGTTACTCCTAGGTGTGACGTGCTTGGGGACAGGGATTTTAACACAGGAAGAATGAGTGCAGCTGAGATTTTCAGAGCCGGGCCCAAATTCTCAGAACAGGGAGGGAAGACGGGAAGGAAAGGGTTCTCACAAAACAACGGCACTTACAGACGTGTTGCCGCTTCAGTAGAAGTTTCATCTCCCTCAATCCTGTACACTTTCCCATACATTACATACTCAAACTGATCAGCCCTATGAAACAAGAGTGACAAAGTTATTCTTAAAAGCAGTTAATAATAAAACACCCTTTTTAAAAAAAATGGTAACTGCTATAGTGTCGGTAACTATATGCTAACACTTTCCAAACATGGTATCATTTAGTCCTCAAGCAACCCTATGAGCTAGGGGTAGATAATCATATGTGTTTTATGGTGAGGGAACAGGCTAAAAGAGGTTAACATTATTCAACAAATAAATGGTAGGCCTAGATTTGAACTCAGTGGGCTCTAAAGCCTTCCGGTCACACCAAATTCCCTCCCAAGACATCAGACTCATACAGCCTAAATCACTCAGTGGTCATTTCCTCAGCCATCAAAAAACTGCAACTCCCAGGCATGCAGTCACTGCATCAGAAAAAATACATGGTTATTTGGATTCTTAAGTGCAGCGATTTCCTTAAGGTTATTCAGATTCCACAGCTAGTTCATTTATTCTACAGATTAACTGTCTTTCTATACGACTTATTTACTTAGTTCTCAGTATCCCTTCTGTGTTCCTTCACCTGGATGGCCTGTCATCTGTGGGGTTGTATTCACCGTCATCCAAGGTACCATCTTCATACAAGGTACTGGCTATAACCAACCGGAACTTGTCACCTGAAAATAACAGCAATAGCTGAGGATAAAGAACAGCTGACATGACAAAAAGTATCCTGCTGTTTCTGTGTTCAATACTTACCCAAGTCTACAGGGTATATCTGAATGTTCACATCCAAGATGAGGTCCATCTTGAAAGACTCACTTTCACAATGTAGTCGAGACACTGGAGGGAACAGAATGACAGATGATCACCATGCCCAGCACAGACCCTCAAGACCTCACTTTAGAGGATTATATGCAATAAAACACATAATTTAACCCAGTCTGCATCCATTGGCCTCTCATCTGCTCTCAAATAAGTACCAGTTCAATCAGAATTAGATATGCAAAAAGGAAAGGGAAGAAAAACTATGGCAAGCAGAAAGAATTCCCAGAAAAGAATCAAAAGTCTCTGGTAGCAAATAATAAAAGGTCCCAAGACTACCTAATAAGAAAACTAAGTAGATTAAAACAATGTCCCAATAAATGAGAGAAAATATTAACATTACATGATCAATAAGTATTTCCTAGCCAAGACATATTTTTTAAAAATCTTATATAATTTACCCAAAAAAAAGTAACAAATAGCGTATCCAGAAGCCCAATACATATATGGGAAAATGTTCGTCATTGCTTTGAATAAGGGAAATACACATCAAAATCACAATGAGAATGGCATATATTGAAAATACCCCCAACAAGAAGTGTGGGAGAGAATGTGAAGAGGAACACTATTAACCTAATAGTGAGAATGTCTACCAGTGCAGCCATTTTGAAAAGCAATGTGTATTTACTTAAAAAAAAAGCAAAACCTGGGCCCTCCCTGGTGGCTCAGCGGGTTAAAGCACTGCACTGAGAAGCTAAAGCCACTTCCGCATGAGTTCGATTCCCGCCTGCCCCAGAGGTGATCACATGGTGTGGCAGACCTCTCCTGACCCACCCGCTGCTCCCCTCAGCAGTGTACTTTAACCCAGTCTGCATCCACTCTGTCTCTGGTGAATCCTCTCACCCTCCGCATCTCTGGCCTGTACCCCAGTTCTGTATGAATAAAAAAAAAAGCAAAACCTAAAAATGGAAGGGAAGAAAGAGTAACTCTCATATGACCCAGCAATCCCAGTGAAAAACATGAAACCAGGCCCTCCCTGGTGTCACAGCGGATTAAAGCACAGCACTAAGAAGCTAATGCCACTTCAGCATGAGTTGGATCCCCACCCCAGAGGTGACCCACATGGCTTGGCAGACCTCTCCTGACCCGCCCACTACTCCCCTCAGCAGTACTGGTACTTGGTCAGTCCACCTGTTCTGCTCTTCACTCTGTCTCTGGTGAATGCTTTCACCATCCCGCACCTTTGGCCTGTACCCCAGTTCTATATGTATAAATAAATAAATCTTAAAAAAAAAGCATGAAACCATCAACACAAAAATATTACGTTCCACAATGTTTGTCACAGTAGTATTCACATACTAGTTATTATGACATGGAACCAACCAAAGTGACCACTCATTGAGGATTAAGATTTGCTGTATATACTACTCAGTTATAGGTAAGATAAAATGTTGCCACCTACCACAAAAGGGAAGGAGTTGGAACAATCGAGAACTTATTGGACATTTTCATAAGGGGCTGTTGGACAAAGCAAAATATTTATAAAAACGAATAATAAACTAATAAATGAAGTGAGGCTTCTGAGGTTAAAGGAAATGGGGCAGAAAAAGGGTCAAGGGAGTATAAAGGATGTGGGGGGGGGAAGTATGTGAACTGTAGGGAAATACTGTTAAAAGTCTGACTTTGGCAAGTTATTCATTCATCCAAAGATTTCATCATTCTGAGCCAGGCACTGTGCAGAGGGGATTATCAGAACATGTAAGAATTGGTCTTTAACTGGAAGAAACTGAAATCAGGCCAAGAAACTCCTGGCAGAGGAGTTTTGATCAATGACAAGAAAAAGATATATACCAACCAGTTAACTCTTAGGAAGGAGTCAAAAATTCTGAGTGCAAGACAAGTACACAGGCCCTGAAGCAGCATTACTCGCGGTGTAATCTTACATCAAGTTACCTAACCTCTCCGAGCAAAAAGGGTAAGACACCACCCACCTCGTGGAATCTCCGGGAGGAATAAAGACCTAGTGTGCGGTGCACAGTACAGCGCCAGCACAGACAGGGCAACGGAGAGATGCCCAGGGGCTTGCTAGAACCATGCGAACAAGCCGACCAGGGCCCCGGGCACAGCTCACGTGAAGTCACAGAAAGCCGCAGCCTGTTTCTCGGCCATAAAATGCCTCCAGGGGGCGTTCCCCACATCAGGACCTGACCGTAGGGGAGACCACGTGAGCTGGATGGACTAGGGGCCCAGGGGCGTGTCCCGAGAGGTTAGCCTCGTCGCCCAAACCGCCCCTACATACCTTACTTACCTCGGTCAAACTTCTTGCCCTCCGGGTCAATGTCTTTCACATCAAAAATATCCTCAAACAGGATGCCCGCCATAGTGAGCGGGCAAAGCAGAGAGGCCGAGCGCGCGACCGCGACTAGGGGTACGCGCACCCGCCCGCGTGGAGAAAAGGAGACGGGAAGGTAAAAAACGCCGCGCCTGAGAAGCGGCAGCAAAGTTGTAGGACGACGCATGCGCACTGACAGGCGCGGGTGCCACCATTTCCGCCGCTTAGTTCTCGGGGCTTCTCAACTTCCGCCCCGAGAGACTGCTTCCGCGAAGCTCCGGCGTGGGGGCGGGTCTCTGGTCCAGATAACTCCGCCTCGGGGCGGGGACACAATAGAGCCCAACTCCGGTCGAGATGGCGCGGTTTCTCACTGCAGCGGCTCCACTGCGCCCTCTTCAGAGTCCCGGTCCCAAAGCCTGGAGCCTACCCAGCCAGGGACCTTGATCCTTGGCCCAGAGAGCCCGGCCCTGGCCCTACCCAGGTCCGCGTGCCCGCCGAGGGCACAGTCCGTGCCGAAGGCGGGCGGAGCAGACCCCGCCCCCAGCTCAATGGCTCTGCAGAGCGCAGTGCCCAGCCCCTCAGCTGGCACCAAGGTCCCCCAGGCCGGCCCGGGCTGGCTCAGCCCTGCTGGATGACACCCGAGCCGGATCCGTTCAGTTTGGGAATTTGCCATGATGTCACTATAGGGAAGAGGGAAGCCTGCACTGTCCCTTGCCACCCCTGGGCCGTTCTCCAGCTCCATACCACCCTTTCAGTCTGGCGTTAACCTCACCATACCGCCCTCCTCCTAAGCACTGCCCATTCACTTTGGTACTGCCCGTGGCCCCACCACTGTCACGGTCCTCTGGACACTGATCTCTGTGCCCCTTCATCCTGACACTGTCCTCTCCCATGGAGCCCAAGCTCTTCCCTCCCATGCCCTTCTCGGGTGCTCACTGTTCTCAAACTGCCCCCTTCCTGGGTACTGCCCCCTCCCTTGGGCACTGCCTCCGCCTCCCACATGTCCCTTCATCCTGGTACTGCCTCCACACAGCCTGTTCTCCCGGGCATTGGCCTCTCCCCAGACACTATCTCTGACATTGCCCATCCACCCTGTGCTCACCCCACCTCAGTTCTACCCCACTCAGGACCCTGAAAGACCCGGGCATTGGCCTCTCCCCAGACACTATCTCTGACATTGCCCGTCCACCCTGTGCTCACCCCACCTCAGTTCTACCCCTCTCAGGACCCTGAAAGAGAACGCAGAGCGCCAGCAGGCGGTTTCCCCAAGGCAGTGAGACGTCAGCAGCTACTCGGGTTTCTCCTTAGGCCCGGCCAAGGAGAAGCGACCTCTGTCCCCCCACGCCCGCCTCCCAAGAACGGCCTCCCAGGCACCTAGACCTCCCTTCCCTGGGGCCTCACCCCTTCCCGTTCCTTCCCCGCCTCCTAGCCCGCACACCCCGCAGGCCTGGTTGCTCCAGGAGTCCCGAGGAGGTGGGGGAGGGACAGTTCAGCGAAGAGCCTCGTAGGAGGGAAAGAGACTGGGAGGGGGTGAGCGAGATCGCGGTCTCAGTTCCGGGCACCCCCCCCCCATCTCTCTGGGCCCAGCGTCCCGCTCGAGTCCCTCCAGCTTTGCTCCTCACCCCCGACGGAGAGGGCCGTCGCCAGGCCCGCCTGCGCGGTTCCCTCCGGGGATGCAGAAGGGCGCCATTCCAGGGAGATAATGGGCCCGAAGTGTCCGCTTTAGAGCGCTTTGCAGCCCCTGGCCCCAAGCCCTACCGAGCCCCAGCGTCTCCAGCCCCTCCCGCCCCGGCGCGGAGCC
>NW_004567104.1:20298089-20304468 GCF_000260355.1 Condylura cristata | reverse complement strand
CCTGGAAACAGCATGAATAAAACAGTCATCCGAGTGGGTCTGAATCAGTGTGACTCCCCCAGGGCCCCGTTTCCTTTGCAGCTCGGCCGCGGGGCTGAGGGGACCGGACGGTGCAGCGCGGGCTCGGCCGGCCGGGAGCCGAGTCCGGCCAGAGCCCCAGCTGCAGCGGGAGGCTTAAGGGCTGTGAGCGGAGATGGCGACCGCGGCCGCCGCAGCGGCGGAGGAAGGGATGGAGCCGCGGGCACTGCAGTACGAGCAGACCCTGGTAAGTGAAGCCGAGCTGAGCCCCGAGGACAGCGCTCGGAGACCACTGCTGCCGGTTACCCTCCCACAAGCTGGGGCCAGCCTAATCCTGCCCAGCCCACTGAGATGGGGCAACACCCCCGAGAGCCCGGGAGCCTGGAGAGCCAGGGGGTGGAAAGCTACATACAGGTTTTGGGCTGAGGCTGGAGGCCTGTAGAGGACAGGGACACCAGGTGCTCGTCCTAGGTGTCCTTCTGTTTAAGCCTCCACACACATCTTTGCTCCTCCCTTTCACCACCTGCACCCGAGTTCCAGCACCCCACTACCCTCCCCAGCAGGCACACACCCTTGAACTTTTTCTCTCTTCGCTATCTCCATCAAGTAAGACTTCCCCTGAGTCTGCATGCATGCAGTGCTCTGTGCTCGGCAGAGAAACTGGAGTGTGTTTCTCTGACTCGCTCAGACCCAGCCCCAGCCCCTACTCCTGGGGGCTGGCAGTCCAGCATTGGCAGGAACTGCTCATGGAGTGGTGGGAGGGAGAGGTGGCCTGCCACCCTAAGGTACTGGGGCTTTACAGATTGGGTCAAACAGGAATGGGCATTGGAATTGAAGCCTTTGTCCATAATGACTCAGGGTCTCTGGGTGTCCCTTGACTTCATTGGAAGCAGAGGTCCTGAGCTGACTCTTGGCCACTGTTGTAACTCCATGTTTGAGAAGCCGTTGCCCTTACTTGTGTCATTGGGTTGGGGGACCCAAACTCTAGGGAAAGCAGTGGGCCGCCCGGTGTCTCCTTTTTACCGGCTTGGGCTGGAATTTGCCCAGGAAGGAGACTGGGAGGAAACCTCTCTAGGAGGAGGGGGCCTGGGCTGTAACTGTGGTTGGGAGGTGCCCAGTTATGAGAGTGCGACTGAATGAAGCAGGATGAGGAGAGGTGGCGGGGTGAGGGTGGAGCTAGGGTGGAGGAGTGAGACTTCGAATAGGGTGGGAGGTGACTGTCATTCCGCACCAGCCCAAGACAGGGCACTCTGGTCAAGGTAACAGGCACTTCGCCTCTAAAACGACATCTATCTGTTGCATCAACCACATACATCTCCATCGCCTTTGCCAGTTCTCTTTCTATCTCTGGAATGAGTTCTCTGGGTCAGGCTCTCTCCCCCACACTCAGTGACCCCGCCTCTCCCCCTTCTCCTTCCGATCCTTTGTCTTTCTCTCATGCACTCACCTCCCCCTCCTACACTGTGTCAGCCTCTTAATACTCTACTCTCTGTTTTTCTCTTCCCCTTCCGTCCCTCTCATCTTTTTCTCTTCTCTGCCCCATCCCCTTTCCTCTCTTTTCCCCTTCTCTTCTCTCTGGTTCCCTCTCCTCCCTTTCCTCATTCTCTATCTTTCTCTCTCTGTCTCTATCTTTCCCTCCCTCTCCCCCCCCCACCCCAGTCCCAACAGGGGCCCTTTGTGTCCCGAAGCTCTGCGGGTGGCAGCCGGAATCTACTCTTCCCCACCCCCCAATACACGCCCAGCTTGGCAGGTCTAGCCCTGGCGACTCTCCCGTCCCATCACCCCAGTATCCACAGTCACAGTCCAGCCATCAGCTTCTGCTATCCCCCAGCCCACCACTGGACTCAGGGTGGGCCCAGGAGGGCTGCAGATACCAAGTACTCCACCCACCTAGAGAGACTTTCCACTCCCTGCTGGGCTGGCAGACCGGTGGGGGCTGGGGGTGGAGAATGGGGACAAGGGGATTAGGATGGGTGGGAGGGGTGCAGCTGAGTTGGGCACAGGCCAGAGGCCCAGCAGGAACGTGATAAGGATTGGGGCCCCGCCTGCGCCTAGGCCCAACTCAGCTGCCCCCAGCTCCGTGAGGCCCTCATTGTTACCCATATGCCCTTGACCATCCCTTTTCGCTGACCTTCCCTCCTCCTACTTGCACACTGTGCCTTAGGTTTTCCATCTTTGCTTTTCTGGGGCCTTCCCTCCCACTCTCCTCAGTGCCCCACCCCAGGCCTGTGAGAAGAGGACCAATTATGCTGCCACCCCCAGAGTTGTGTCCCTGTACCTTGGCTGTGCCCGTCACTCCAGCCAGGACAGCCCCCACAGACTGCAATGTGCATTGTTCCCATACCCCAAATCAAGAGGGGGTTTATAATGCGGGCGGCTGGCTGGGAGAAGAGTGGTGGAGGCCGTGGGAGTCCTCTCTGCCTCGCGTGTCTGACAGCCCCTATCTTCCCTATTGCTCAGATGTATGGCCGGTATACTCAGGACCTTGGGGCCTTTGCCAAAGAGGAAGCTGCTCGGATCCGCCTGGGAGGGCCTGAGACCTGGAGGGGTCCACCTTCCCCTCGGACTCCTCCAGAGCTCCTGGAGTATGGACAGAGCCGTTGTGCCCCATGCCGCAGTGAGCCCTGGGCTGGGCAGGAGACCTGGTTATGCTGTGCTAAGGGGGACAGAGGCCACTGAGCTGCTTTGGAGGGGGAGGGGACAGGGTAGGAGCACTTTGGTGCCAGCCTCCCCGTTCTCCCTTCCCTGCCCCCAGTCTGTTCCGTGCGCTGCCATAAGTTCCTAGTGTCCAGGGTTGGTGAAGATTGGATCTTCCTGGTCCTGCTGGGGCTCCTCATGGCTCTGGTCAGCTGGGCCATGGACTATGCCATCGCTGCCTGTTTGCAGGGTGAGGACAAGAGCTGTAGGGGAGGGCTGGGAAGAACCACCCTGCTTCCTCCATGCCTCGCCTGCCCAGGTATCTTGGCCACTTCCACTTCCCTGCCTAACCTGGGCTTGTCCTGTCTTCAGGCATAACCGTGGCCGCCTGCCCAAGTCGCCACTTCCTGCCTCCCCTGTGCAACTGACCCTCTTACCTCCAGTGACCTTTGTCCCAGTGAATGCCCTCTAGGGCCCCCCTCCCTACCGCTTGTACCCGGCTTGGTGCAATATCCTCTAGGACAGACTGTCATATCAGTCTGTCCCAAGGCCATGTGGGGACCGGTGTGCACCTCAGGGGTCGGGCAGCACGTCGTCTCCCCACAGCTCAGCAGTGGATGTCCCGGGGCTTGAACACCAGGCTCTTGCTCCAGTACCTGGCTTGGGTCACCTACCCAGTCGTCCTCATCACTTTCTCAGCTGGATTCACACAGATCTTGGCTCCGCAGGCTGTCGGTACCATAGGAGAGCAGGGGAGAGCAGGGATGGGGCCCCTGAAAACGGAACATCAACTGACCCTCCTGGGACCCTACGCTTCCAGGGTCTGGCATCCCCGAGATGAAGACCATCTTGCGGGGAGTGGTGCTAAAGGAATACCTCACCCTCAAGACCTTTGTCGCTAAGGTCATCGGACTGACCTGTGCCCTGGGCAGTGGGATGCCCCTTGGCAAAGAGGTAACCACAGGCTGGGGCATGAAGGGACCCCCCAGGGGAGAAGGAGCCGGGTCCAGGTTGCGCCCCTTCCCACTCATGCCTACTTCTACCCGGCAGGGCCCTTTTGTGCATATTGCAAGCATGTGTGCTGCCCTGCTCAGCAAGTTTCTCTCTCTCTTTGGGGGCATCTATGAGGTAAGAGGGAACCTGAGGGAAGAGAGAGTGGTGAGAGGGGCCGCTGAGCCCAGACTGACTCCCACTTCCCCACTCTCCCCAGAATGAATCGCGAAACACAGAGATGCTGGCCGCTGCCTGTGCCGTGGGAGTGGGCTGCTGTTTTGCAGCACCTATTGGAGGTGGACCGCCTGTCTAGCCCCCAGCCCTGCCCTGGCCTCCCTCTGTGCTGCTCTGCTGTGAGCCCGAGTCCTTTGGCCAGGCCAGGCCTCAGGAGGCACTCTCCCTGCCCCCTCGCAGGTGTCCTGTTCAGCATTGAGGTCACCTCTACCTTCTTTGCGGTGCGGAACTACTGGCGGGGCTTCTTTGCTGCCACCTTCAGTGCCTTCATCTTTCGGGTCTTGGCAGTCTGGAACCGTGATGAAGGTGAGGGGGTTTGGGGATAAAGGGAGCCCCCAAGATGGCTCAGGTGGGGGCTTGGGAGGCTGGATCTGCCTCCCTCTCCTCCTCTGTCTTCCCTTCAGAGACCATTACAGCTCTCTTCAAAACGCGATTCCGGCTTGACTTCCCCTTCGACCTCCAGGAGCTGCCTGCCTTTGCTGTCATCGGGTGAGGAGTTGAGGCAGCTGGGTGGGTCCCAGAGAAGGAGGTAAACAAAGGGATATCCCCTTTTACTCTGCTGTTTCTTCCCTCTCCAGTATTGCTAGTGGCTTCGGGGGAGCGCTCTTTGTCTACCTGAACCGGAAGATTGTCCAGGTGATGCGAAAACAGAAAACCATCAACCGCTTCCTCATGAAGAAGTGAGTTGCTTCTAGGCCCCTCTTGAGGCCACCTTAGATTGTGTGTGAGTCATACTGGGGTGGGAGGAGCCAGCAACAGGTGAAATCGCCAACAGGGCCCCATCAGAAATAGGCACGCTCTCAAGAAAGCCAGTCAGTGGTGTTTTCCGGGCCGATTGAACCTTTGACTTTATATGAATTACCTGAAAATTAGCACATTTGAATTTTTAGTTGGTAGCAATGCCTTCTGAATCAAAGGCTTTCTTAGGTCTTCAACCTAGCCCTAAAAGTATTGCTCCCTGGAGACTGAGTCTGAGTTTGCCCCCGGTAAAAATTTGGAGATGGGCAAGAGGTTTTTTTTTTTATCTCCAGAGCACAACTCTCTAGTTGTGACCCTGAGGATTAGGAGTGGGGAGGTCTGAGACGTGACTCCTGTTGGGACTGACGTCCTTCAGGGAAAGAGCAGCCAACTGAACCTGCTCCCTGTGGCACCTACGGTCAACTTTATGAGTGACCCCAGCTTCCCCCAACACTGACCTTCACTCTACGTCACCAGAGAAACAGACAGAGGCAGAAACTTCACACCCTCACACAATGTGCCCTTCAACCGGGGCTTCTGAGGGCAGGGGGAGGAGTCACAGCTCAGAGGTGTCCAAGAGAGGGCTGGGGGGTGGACTCTGTTGCTGTTGCTGCCCACTCAGGGAGTCAGGAGCCAACAGAAAGGCGTTTGGGCTCATCACCCTGGCTGCCATCACCCTCAGGGCCACGTATCATACACCTCCTCTCAGCACAGTGTGCTTTTGTAGAAGAGCCGGAGCTGCTGTGCCCTGAGCCGAGATAGGCGAGGGCATGAACAGTGCCTGGCAGGGGCACACGACCCACGTCTGATGGTGTGAAATCTCCACCCTCTAGACGCTTGCTCTTCCCGGCTCTGGTGACCCTGCTCATCTCCACCCTGACCTTCCCTCCTGGCTTTGGACAGTTCATGGCTGGACAGGTACCCCAGGCAGAGCAAGAACTCGAGTTTCCCTTGGGGTGTATCCCTCCGAAGGGAGGAGCCCAGCATGTCTGTGAGATCCCTCCCCCACTTGCCTGTGGACCCCTCCCTGTCATCCTGTCTGTTCTCCAGCCTGCGGCACCTTGTTCACATACAGCTGTCACAGAAAGAGACGCTGGTCACCCTCTTCGACAACCGGACCTGGGTCCGCCAGGGCCTGGTGGAGGATCTTGAGCCTCCTGGGACCTCACAGGCCTGGAGCCCACCGCATGCCAATGTCTTCCTCACCCTGGTCATCTTCATTCTCATGAAGGTGGGCTCCTTACACATGTACAGGAATATAAGTGTGCCGGGCATGATTTAAGCACTCTCTAGACAGAAGGTTCCTTTAAACCTCATGACAATGCCATGAGAAAGGAAGTATTGTTTAGATGTGAGAAATCTAGATACACAAGATGGCAGAGTGAGGCTCTGAACCCAGGCCACCTGGTTCCGGAGTCCTCCTTCCCATTGCCACTAGGGGATTTTGGAATAGTTGCAAAGTTTGTGTCCCACTAATAAGCAAGGTAGGCTCCTGAGGTAGAGCTGGGGGCTGCCTGGGGCCAGGTAGTGCCTCTACCTGTTTGAACTACTTCCTACCTGCAGTTCTGGATGTCTGCACTCGCCACCACCATCCCAGTGCCTTGTGGGGCCTTCATGCCTGTCTTTGTCATTGGTGAGTCCTCAGCTGCCTGTTCTCTCCCACCTGCGTCCTTCCCACCCACTGGCCATCTCCTGTCTGCCTGGGAAAGGGTTTCGGTCCAGCCCTACCCCTACCCCCAACCCCACAGGAGTGTCCCCT
>NW_004567104.1:20262600-20297989 GCF_000260355.1 Condylura cristata | reverse complement strand
CTCTTCCTAGTGCCCCTGCCCTCCCCCTCCACTACCTGTTTCTCTTCCCACCCCCCTCCCTGAAGGAGCAGCATTTGGGCGTCTAGTGGGCGAAAGCATGGCTGCCTGGTTCCCAGACGGGATTCACACAGACAGCAGTACCTATCGAATAGTGCCTGGGGGCTACGCAGTGGTAGGTGAGTGCTCGAAGCCCCCATCTGATTTGGAAAACCTCTGGCCAGGCAGCTGGGTGTGAGGCTCTGGTGCCCCCTGCTGACAGAAACCAGGCTTCCCTCTGATGCAGAAGCCCAGTTTCCCTAACTGTGGCTGGGCAGGCCCGAGAGTCCCCATAGGATCCTCCTGGGTGGAGAGGGTCATCTGGGACGTGGGCATCCTAAGAAAACTGGGGATGGTTGTTCCCAGGGGCGGCTGCTCTGGCAGGAGCAGTTACACACACAGTGTCCACTGCTGTGATCGTGTTCGAGCTGACCGGCCAGATTGCTCACATCCTGCCCGTCATGATCGCCGTCATCCTGGCCAACGCTGTTGCCCAGAGCCTGCAGCCCTCACTCTATGACAGCATCATCCGAATCAAGAAGCTGCCCTATCTGCCTGAGCTAGGCTGGGGCCGCCACCAGTACGGAGGGCTGGGCACCAAGGGGGTGCGGGTGAGGGGTGGAAGGCATTCTAGGACCCCCTCACACCCACTTCTAACAAGGTCCCAAGCCAGTGAGGCTGGGAGACCGGCCACCTTGCTTCCTTGTCCACACCCTGAGGGTCAGAATGAAGGGCGGGGAGTACTTTTTCCTCTGGGGAGTTCCTTATGGCCCTGGGATAGTAGTGAACTGGGCCACCCTCCCCATGCTGACCCCAAGCCCAGGGCCTCTCTCTGCCCCCAGGCAGTACCGAGTACGAGTGGAAGACATCATGGTGCGGGACGTTCCCCACGTGGCCCTCAGCTGCACCTACCGGGACCTGCGGTTGGCACTGCACCGGACTAAGGGCCGCATGTTGGCCCTCGTAGAGTCCACTGGTGAGACCAGGAGGGAGCCCAGATGCCGGGGCCTCTCCTTGCATTGCTGTTCAGAAATGGGAAGGGGACAAGAGCCCAGGAGCAGTCTCCTTAACTCCAGAGACAATGCCCTTCACCTGTCAGCCAGGGGTTTCCCTCTGGTGTGTGGCCTGTGTCCAAGGCCCCATTCTAGGTAGGGGTGAGAGAAGATCTGGGGGTGGGCCGTGAATGGAGGGCTTCACTCCCAGCTCCTGAGCCCCTCCACCTGCTCTCCAGAGTCCATGATCCTCCTGGGCTCCATCGAGCGCTCACAGGTGGTGGCACTGCTGGGGGCCCAGCTGAGCACAGCACGCCGGCGGCAGTACATGCAGGAGCGACGAGCCACCCAAACCTCTCCGCCGTCTGATCAGGAAAGTCCCCCCAGCCCTGAGACTTCTGTCCGTTTCCAGGTGAGGGAAACAGCCACACAGACTTCCTAATGTCGTCGTATAAACTGATTGAGAGGGTGACATAGATGTGGTCTGGGGCCACAGCCTCACTGGCCTCTTCCTGACTGAACAGGTGAACACTGAAGACTCCGTCTTCCCTGCACCCCGTGGGGAGACTCACAAGCCCCTGAAGCCTGCTCTCAAGAGGGCCCCCAGCAGCACCATGCACCATGGAGAGAGCCCCGCAGGTGAACCCAGCTCCCACCAGTATCTCTCCTATGTCTCCCTACAGAGTTGGAGCCCCGCTCGGAAATCTCTAGGGTCCCTGCCCAACCTTTTCCAGTTAAGGAACCGCCCAGGGCACCTCTCCCCTTGCTCTGGTCACTTCTCCTTGTTGTTTCCTCTAAAGATGACGTTGCCCTTGGGGCTTGTGTTTGGGACACAGGAAACATGGAGCAGGCAGGCATCGCCCTCAGGAGCCTCTTCTGTGGCAGTCCTCCTCCAGAAGCTTCAGAGGTGAGTGGCTGAGCCTATCTTTCTAGCCTTCCTTCTCGCTCTCTCTCAGGCATGGTGACCATCTCTCTACTCGCCCTGCAGTGCCTGCCTCCTTCCTCCCTGCCCTCTCCCTCCTAGACACCAGCTCTCTCTGTGTAGCACTTCTTTCCTCCTGGCCGCTGCCGCTTCCCCTCACCTCCCTCCTCCCCATAACGTCCACTCCTCTTCTCTCTGGTTTGGTTCTAACAAAGTTGAAGTCGGAATCATGTGAAAAGCGCAAGCTGAAGCGGGTCCGAATCTCCCTGGCGGTAAGTCGTCCCTTCTTTCCTGCAGTTGAGGAGCCAGACAGGGAGGGCCCGGGTCTAGGCTGGGTAAACCTGCCCACCGAGCCCCGCCAAGGGCATCTGCCCACCCACCCCCGGTCCCTGACTGCCAACCTCTCTCCTTCCCTCCTAGAGCGACTCAGACCTGGAAGGCGAGATGACCGCTGAGGAGGTAAGGTGTGACTGGACTCTGAACCCTGTTTCTCCCTGGGTGTGTTCGTTCATCCTCTTGGCAGCTGTCCTCACAGGAGGCACCGTGGAGCAGGAAAAGGGCAGGCCAGTCTTCAGGGAGGTGAGAACAACTATCGGCATCTTTTCCCTATGGACCCTTCTACTCTTGTTCCTTCAGATTCTGGAGTGGGAGGAGCAGCAGCTAGATGAGCCTGTGAACTTCAGTGACTGCAAAATTGACCCTGCACCCTTCCAGCTGGTGGAGCGGACCTCTCTGCACAAGGTAGGGGCCGTGACCTGGGCTGGCCTGAACACATGGGCGAACAGGGTGGGGATCTCCGTCCTCCCACAAGTTTGGACTCAGGCCAGCAAGGAGAAAAGTGACAGCAGAGAGTAGGCTCTGTGCTGGACGTTCTTCCAACACACCGATTCCAAAGGCTGGGAGCCAGGGCCCCTTCCCCTCTTCCTGTGTCGAGCCAGGCATCATTTTTCCACTGTTCAGCCTTGCCCCCAGGGAACTCTGGACCAAAGCAGCAACAAAGACAGGGCTCGAACTGGGTGGAAGCCAGAAGGCCCTGGTAGGGTCAGAGCTAGGCCGGAGGCTGCCAGCAACTAGCAAGGCTGATACACCCACACTGAAAAAACTGGGTGAGAAATAGGCAGGATTAGAAAATCTAATAAACAAGCTAACAAATATTCAAGTAGGGGTGGGACACTACCAAGGCGAGATAAACAAAGATGAGAAAATGCCCAGTGGGGAGCTTGGAATATCAGACCCCAGAAAGTTTGATTTAATGTAGGCCAAAGGAGAACTAGCAGGCACACAGGGAGATAGCGCAGCAGAAGGACAAGCCAGCCTGCAGAAACAAGGAAACTTGAGAGTGCAGGCAGGTTGGGGGTGGGAGTGGCTGACACTGGAGAGCCTGGGCTCTCCGGAGAACTGCTTGGGAGGCAGGGGGCCTCCCAGAAGTGGGCAGCTTGGGAGCTAGTTTACATACAAGCTGAGCCTCAGAGTCAGCCTAGCACAAATGGGGGTGGGGGGGGGGTGCTGAGACAGGACAGGGGACAACAAAGGAATCTGTAAGCATTTGGGTAAAGACCTCAGGCGAAAGTGAGTAGGGAACTGCAGTGCAGTTGCAAGAGTTGCAAGAAACCCATGAAAATAGTACACCAGGCTCTTACTTTAAAGCCTTTCTTCCTAGGACCTCTCCAACGTATCTGTGATGATCGTGTTATTTATCCCTCAAACATCCCATCATGATGATAGTGCTGACGTTTTTTTTTAGTGCCACCCATGAGCCAGGCTCTGTGCCGATCTCTTCATGTGTTTAATTTAACCCTCACAACCACAGGGTAAGATAGAGATTCTAGTTTTTAGAAATGAGGACATTGAGATTCAGAAAGGTTAAGTAAGTTGCCCAAGGTCACACAGCTAGTTAAGTAACAGAACCAGGTCTGGAATCCAAAATGGTCTGAACCAAAAGCCTTGGATTTAGCCATTTTAATACACAGGAAAACTGAGGCGGTAAGGAGGTCACTTGCCCCAATCACTGTAGCAGTCAGTCACAGAACCCATATTTTCTGGCCTAAATCCCAGTATTCTTTCCAGAAGGCCAAATCATGCCTCTCCCTATCAATTCGCTGTTCCCAAGTCCAAGAAGTACAGTTCCAGTGGGCTCCCTGGTGTCTAATTAAATTAAAGTGAAAAAGAACAAAGTGTTTGTTACAAACTTAAAAATCAGAGGAAGAGAAAAAGCCTTTGAGGAACTGGCTAACAAAAGCACCAAGGACTGGAAGCGATAAGAACATAAAAAGATTAGAAGGCAAAATATCCTTGCAGGCCTGAGGAATCAATAAGTCGTAGCCCAATTAAGTACAGAACTTTCAGAAGTAGGTGGGATACATTTCATACTATTTAGGAAGCAACTGGATATCACCATACCAGCTAAGCCCAGCTTTCACTCAGACCACCTACAGAGAGGCAGTGGGTGGAGGTGGAGAGACTAGAGAGTTCCAACACTAGACAGGACTGGCGGAGCCCAAATCCTCACTCACCCTGCTACCGGTTAGCTAGCTGTGTGGTCTTGGCAAAGCTCCCAGCTTAACTTTCCTTATCTTATAAGGTAGGAATCATAGTACCCACATCACAGGGTTTTGAGGATTAAAAGTTGATACCTGTATTAGAACAGTACCTGCCATATAGTAAGAATTCATTATATGTTAGGAATTACTAGTGCTACCACTATACTGGAGGCGAACAGTATGGTGTAAGAAGGAAAGGTGTGAAGGGTCGAAGAAATGGTTCCATTTAAGAAAGACTGATTCTGTGAGGCTGAAGGTTGCGGTACCTGGTGAAATCTAAGGCTGGAAGGACAGTGGGGGTGGACTTGGGAATTGGCTTATGGACTCATATTGGCATATAGGCTCATGATAACCAGCGTTATCATCATGATGGGATGAGGGACAGCGAGATGACCACTATAGATAAGTTTGAGCGGACTTAGAAAAAAAGGTTAACTTGAGTTTGAGGAAGTCCAAGGATGGCTGAGACAAACTGGAGGGAAGCAAACCCAGTGGGATATTGTGCCCCATCCTGATGAGGATGTAAAGAAGTTGGGGATGTTCAGGAAGTAGATAGTTACAGCTGATGACTGCCAGGGATAAGCAATTCACACACTTAAAAAGGCAACTGCTAGAAATTCACTCTGATTAGGACTGTGGAGAAAATGAAAATCCAGGGAACTATTGATCCTAGGGAGAAGCTGAGAGGGATTATTAAACCATTAGAAAAAAGGCTAAGGAATTAATAAAAAAAAAGTATTCCATTAAAGAACTGTTCCCTCTGAAGTCAGATGAGAAATTTAAAGATAACTTGCACAGAGGAGTCAAGTAAAGATGAGGAAGAACTTGATAACCGCAAGACAATTATGGTGGAACTACTGAGGGAGTACGGTTTTAAAAACTTATTCTAAAATTGAACTTCTAGCTCCTTTTATAAGTACTGTCATCCCTTAGATGGAGAAAGATAGGAAAGTTCTGGAAGTCCTCTCCTGAAGAATTTAGCAGTTATGTCAGGAAAAATTTAAAGGTATAAAGACAGTAAGTTCTGAGCATCTGGCACTCAAGAAACTGGATTATTAATGCCCATTTTGATTCAAACATTAAGTCAAGAGGCTTACAAGTAAACCCAAAACTGTGTGATAAATGATGGGCCAGAAATTCCAGAAACTGCTGAGTCAGTAGCATGTTTTTCAAGACTTCTGGCCCAAGAAAACACACTGAGAGCCCAAGGGGAACTAGCTGACAATTTCTGAACCCTTTGTGATTACATTTGAAAGCTTGGGGAGGACCTAAGAAAAACATGGGGTAGAGGGGTGACTCGTCTCCCTAGACTCCCTATATCTCAGCAGGACCTGGATGCTACTCAGGTCCCGGAAAAGACATACTGTAGGGGAGTGTAGGTACTTCAGGCCAAGACTGTGGTGTTGGAGCCAAATGAAGGCCGGCCAGTGAGGGCTAATGGGAAGCGTGTGTCAGTCACTAAGGTGGAGGAGAGGCACAGAACACAGGGGCAGGCCCCCTGTGGGGTTTGGAACCCCCCTGACTAATCTGACATCTTCATAGGGCAATGGGGCTGTGTTTGTTCCTTCTACTGTGAGCTGAACATTGACCTGGGGCCGCAGACTACGTCTTAACCGAGTGAGCGAGGCTCACCATTGAGCCTCAGGCTGCCTCTCCTGTAGAATGAACATTAAACCTACTTCTTAGGACAGCACTGCAATGAAATGCTACGGAAGGCAGGCTTGCCGACGATGCCACACTGTTAGATGTCTTATCTGCAGTTATTCGCTCCTACATCCTCCTTTCTAATGTGAGAAGAATCTTTCCTGTACTCATTTCTCCATCAAAATAAGGAACATAAAGTTCCCCACTAGCAAGTTCCTGAGGACTGGTGACAGAAACACTCTCTCATTATTTTCTTCTAGGCCGAGCTCCCTCCCCTGCCATCCGTGGCACCTCGAATTACCCCTAACCCACTTGTCACAAGCCACTCTGACTTGTAACTTAAAACTGCCCCTTCATGTATTCAGTCCATGTTTTCTCCCCACCCTGCAGACTCACACCATCTTCTCACTGCTGGGAGTGGACCATGCTTATGTCACCAGTATTGGCAGGCTCATTGGAATCGTCACCCTAAAGGAGGTGAGATGGTAGGGCCTGAGCCACTTCCACTTCCAAAAAGGCAGGGAGGCTTATGTCCAGCTCACCTCGGGGGTGTGCTCCCAGGGGAGGAGTCTACGCAGGAACCTCCTGGCCTCACCTCACACCTGTTCTCCTCTCTACCAGCTCCGGAAAGCTATCGAGGGCTCGGTCACAGCACAGGGCGTGAAAGTCCGACCACCTCTTGCCAGCTTCCGTGACAGTGCTACCAGCAGCAGTGACACAGAGACCACTGAGGTGCATGCACTCTGGGGGCCCCGCTCCCGCCACGGCCTCCCTCGGGAGGGCAGCCCTTCTGACAGCGATGACAAGTGCCAGTGAACCCCTCAATGGGCAGCCTGGGATAGCCGTGACCATGGCTGTCGGCCTGGACCCTGCTGCTCACATACCTTCTGCCTTGGGAAAGCAGGAGACAGCCACAGCCCAAGGTTGGCACCCGGCCCCTCTTCCAAACCTGGGGTGCCAGCTTCTCCCAGTTTATCCTACCTGGAACCTGACCCAGAGCCCAGCTGCAGCAAGCATTCCGTCCTTGGGCAGATGAGCACTGCCCAGCACGATGAGGGTGGGGTCTTGACCTCTGCTCCCTCTTTGAAGCGGAAAGGGAGCAAACTAAGATGGGTTTATACTGGAACCTCCAATGACCAGATGTATATAGAGATTTACAAAGATTTTTATATTAATTTAATAAAACAAATTCTTAAATAGAACAAAATAAACACCTAATGAGCCACTTATATATAGAATGTCTGTGCCCATCAGCTCTTCTTCTTACCTTGGGCCCTCTTACCTGTCAAAGCCTACAAGGCTCCAAAGTCTGCAGCAACCCCCCCCACCCCCCAAGGCCCTAACACTCCCACTGTCCGGGGAAAGCCAGATCTGCAGAGGCCTCCGCCGCCTGCCCACCAACAACTGGCTGGGGCAGAGGCCCCCGGTACTTTAGCTCTGGTTCTTCCATTCAGCCAAGAAAGGCACTACCACCACTCTCCTGCCCCAAGGAGACATACTCCCCCCATGACTGTCACTCACTGGCACTTTACCTGCCCAACCCAGGCAGCATCAGACAATGCCACGTGGCCCTCTTGTGGCCCTCACTGGAACATCAAGTCACAGCGCCAGCAACCAGAGCTGTCCCTTCTTTGCCTCCACCATAATTAGGACTCTGGGTGAAGGGACCGGCCATGGCTAAGATGGCCGTGGTCGGTCTGTGAGCCACCAGGATCCTGCCAACACCTCCTACAGGGGGCGTACCCCTGACGCCACCAGAGGGGCCAGAAAAAGGGTGGAGGGCACGTGCTTTCATCATTCCAGTGCCTCCCAGAGAAGATCCAACTGAAAGAACAGACCAAAACCCCTTTCTTTAGGGAAAAGAAGATTTAGAGACAAGGGGGAGGTGAAGCACAGCACAAGCCCAGCTGGGCAAGGGGCCCTTGGGAGACGGCTCAATCCTTAGGCTCCCGGAGGGTGAGAGCCACCCCCACTGTGGGGGGAGGTGATGCTATCAAGCACAGCACATGGACTGGGAGGTGAGAGAAGCAGAGAAGAGAGAGGCCTGGGGAGACAGGAGCGGGAGGCCAAGCTCCCTCTCCCTCTACCCCACACAGCCCAGTCACAACCACCCCCTTAGGGGCTCACATCATCCAAGGAGGACATGTGTATGTGGTGTTTCTGATTTAAGAACATGAACATCACTGTCTGCCACAGCTGTGGCCATGCCCCAGGGGCCCCGGGCAACCCCCGGCAAACCCCAGGAGTGGGGGCAAGACATGCGCCCCCCAGCCTGGCCCCTGCCTCCTCTCCAAACACTTTCATGCAAAACACAACAGAGGAGTGAGTGTTCCCAGGAGCCCTCACGGCTTTGGAGCTCTGCGGGGAGCCTCCCACCGCACCTGGGCACGCACTGGGCAGGAGGCTCTGCCCCCCGCAGCAGCCCAGGGACGCATGCCGCCACCAGGCATAATTTGGGTCACTGTTCCTCCGGCTCTGCCTCATCCTCATCTAAGGACACCACCCCAGATGAAGCTACGTCAGAGGCTTGCTGCTGCCGTTCCCAGCTGCCCACTGGTGGCAGGCAGAGCGGCTGGCAGTCCTTGCAGGGGGCTGTCTCCTCCTCCTCAGGGGAAAGGCAGGACTCCGTGAGGGGCGAGTTGTAGAGCGAGTCCTGGGTCTCGAGTGGGCCCAGGCTACGGAAGGCACTTTCCCGGCTGGGGGGAAGTTTGGCAAGAAGCAGCTCTTCGCCCAGCAACTGGGAGGCCAGCCGGGCCGGGGAGCCCAGCAAACCATCCTCCAGGCTGCACAGACTAGAGCATAGGGTCTCTGGGGACACGGTCTGCGAGCAGTCGCTCTCAGGCTCCACGGAGCCCTGGCGTACAGGCCGGGAGAATCGGTGGCCAGTGAAGAGGTCCTGGAGGTGGGGCCCCAGAGGCAGCTGCGCAGCCAAGTCTGTAGGGAGACAGAAAAGAAGACCGCTCTACTAGCACGATTCAGATGGCCAACTTCTCCCTGCTTCACACTCAGCACAGCGCTGGGGGTGGTGGGTAGAAAGTAGGTAACTTTGGGCAAGTCTCAGCCTCTCAGTGCCTCAGTTGCCTTAAAGGTAAATCAGGGATTTTTATTTTTTTTAAACTTTTTCCCCCAAGGATTTCATCTATTTTTGTATAGAAAAACTGAGGTACAGGCCAGAGCTGCAGTGGGTGAAAGGATTTGCCAGAGACAGTGTAGGGAGCCGTGCAGGCAGTTACTGAAATACACTGCTGAGGGGAGCAGTGGGCGAGACAGGAGAGGTCTGCTGTGCCATATGTGGGTCACCTCCCTGGCCAAGGATCAAACTCAGGCCATCGTGGTGATAGCACTGACTTAGCCCCTAGGTCTCTAGGGAGGCCCCTAAACCAGGGATTTTAATGTAACTAGGTTGTGGGGTTGCTGAGAAAACAGCACTCTGGCACACAGTAAGGAGGCAGTAAGTGAAGGGGTACTGCCTACAGCTGCCTAGGTTGCTCACTGCACAAGGGGAGCCTGCCCAAGGCAGTGAGTGAGGGCTGACCAGCAGTATGCCCTAGCAGAGTCTGGCCTGCCAGAGAAAGGGGTGGCTTTTTCTAATCTGCATACAGATTCCACATAGGCGAGTAGTCGCCTTGGATAAACGTTAGTTATTATCATTATACCAGGGGCCAAAGCAGGCCTGGAACTCAATCAAACAAAAAAAGTTTGTGGTTCAGGGCTCTGTCTTGGCCTCTGGCATCCAATTCAGTCCCTGCTGGACCACAGCAGCAATCTCCAATCTGCTCTGATGCACTGCCCACCTTAGAGAACTTGTTAATTAGCTGGAGGGGTTGAAGGGGCTGGCAGAGGGGATCTTCAAAGGCAAAGAGGTGGGGGGTGGGGGTGACTGCCTGTGAGGCTGGAGCCCAGAAGCCACAGAGAAAGTCAGCCACGTGGTGTAGGGAATGAAAGATGAAAGGAGGGCCACGCACATCTGCAAGCACTGGCCCAGAGAGAGGCCCACCGGCAGGTCTTGGCTGGAATACAAGGATGCTGAGCTGGAGCCAGCTCAGCCCTGTGGGCGATCCAGGCCCAGCATGCCTTCCTGTTTGCCTGGGGCCACAGCCCTGTGAGGTGCTGTACTGCTGCACTGCGGCTCTGTCCTGCCACAACCAGTCAGAAGGCTGCCTGGGGAGGGAAAGGCCTGGCACAGAGAAACAGGCTGCAAGGCCCAACTGCACAGACAGAGAGGGCATGGCACCTTAGGAAAGGAACCCAGTTCCAATTTCCAACTGCCGATTCCCCACCCGTGAACATGGACAACCTTCCAGCTCCTGGAATGCCCAGGGATGCCAGTCTTCCTCCCTTCTCCCCTGCGCCGAAGCCTGAGGACATTCCGATTCTCCCCTGACAACGTCTGAGCTCTGAATCCCAAGGACCATGGGACAGGTGCATCCCAGCTGGCAGCACCAGCATGGGATGTCCCCTCACCTGAGTCAGTTCCAACAAAGTCCTCATCATAGGATTCATCGGTGGAGTCCTCGCCATCCACTGAAGACCATGCCCGGAGCTTGGCTTCTGCAATGGCAAACTGCTCAGCCACTCCTGTCGGGGAGGACACAATGGATTAGTTGAGAAGGTGTGTTATGAGTGGGCTCATTCTGGAGACAAGAGAGGGGATCACAGGAGTGTAGAAAGACCCCAACTCCCACCTCAGGACTGAGAAGATGAGAGTGAACATCCCTGTGACAAATGTATGGCTGACCCCTTCTGTCACCCACCTGCTGCAAAGCGAGCCTCTTGCTCACCCTCGCTGAGGTCTGAATAGGAGGAAAAGGCTGATTCCAGGGCAGTAGGCGAGTCACTCGGCTTGCTCCAGCCTTTCCATTCAATCAGGTGAGCCACTCGGCCCTGGGCCATGGCGGTAGGCTTGGTCACGTGGTCCTTCACCACCTGGGAAATACCTGGAAGTGGCAGAGCAAGGAAGCCTGATAAGGGCACAGCACAAGGAGCATTTGGGAGGAAAGTGGGAGGCTGATGGTGGTTATGGCCCATATGTGCCTTTGGGTAGGAGGAGGAGGTAGCTGGGATTCATCTGAGGAGTCATGTGCAAAAGGAACAGGACAGAGTGGCAGAGACATGGAGGGGTGAGGGGGGTGCATACCATGCAGGGAGGATCTGGCCAGAGCAGCGATCTCCTGGATAGTTAGGGCTCTCCGGGACTTGGGCAGCATCGCGACTGTGTCTCCAACATTCACCTTGGAGAATCAGTATCAGAGGGTCAGCGCCCCTCTGACAGCAGTGTCCTCCTACATGCTCATACCCCACCCAGGGCATCAAGGCAGAGATGGAAACTGGGAAAAAATGCCCAGGGAGCACATAGATCACAGTAGCTTCTGGGATATGTTAAGAGAGTAAGAAGCCAAGACCAGCAAACTATGTCTTCCCCAGAAGCCATGGAGACTCAGGCAGGCCCAAAGGAAGAGAACTGCAACTAACCCTCCACTGGCTCAGCTCCCAGAGAACCAGGAGGCAGGGCAGGAAGGAAAGAACCAAGGAGTGAGGCCATTGAAAAGAGAGAAGAAAGACGGCACAGTGTCACAGACTGCCTCCAGAACCTCTCCTTCACCTCTCTCCTCCTCTCAGTCTTCAGACCCACGCTCTAGCTATTCTGAAAGCCTATCAAGGCTATGAACTCAGCGGGACCAAAGCCAAACCCAGTGCCCTCTCACCATACTGACCCTACTTCCTGACTTCCCTGCTCTGCATCACACACCGGCCTCGGCCTCGGCCTGGCTCCATTACCTTCAAGTCCTCCCTGAGCTTTGCTGTCCATATCTATCAAGACCTAGTGATCCCATCTCCAAACTGCCTCTAACACTACCCTCACCCTTTCTGCGTTCACTGCCCTCCTTCAAGCCCTCAGTGCTGCTTGCCAAGACCAGCACAAGTGGCAGTGACCAAAGCCCCTCTGATTCCATGTATCTTTCTCAGTTTAGAATGTCATAAACGTTCCATCTCCACTCCCATGACTGGCTGGCTTTTTCTCTCCCTTTGGGTCTTGGCTGAATTACGTCTCCTTCTGTGAAGTCCTTCCTGGTCAACCCTACTAGTTTTCCCTCTGCGGCCTGTAACAAATCACTGGCTTCTATCAATGTACCCCATGTGGGTAATTATGGACTCCTTCTAATACACAGGTTAGTCTTTAGTTCAATCTTTGAACTAAACACTGCACTCCAGTGTTTAACACAATACAGGGGACAGAGTAATCTCTCAAACATACATAAGCTGAATGAATGAGGTAAGATACAAATGTAAACAAATAATTTTCCTGGAGTGCAACTGGCCACAACGCGTCTTATTTAAAATATTTTCCGGACTCCTCCCGGCTCCCCCATTGTCTAATGAAGTGTAAGCACACAGTCTGGCACCAAAGGAACTCATCCTGGTCTCTGAAGCTCCCACAGATCTCCTGTGGCCAGTGAAACCCTACTTTTCCACCTTTCGAGTAGGCAAGCAACCATCCTGCCTCCAGGCAAAGGAACCCAGCTCTCCTTAGGCTAAGAATGCCACCCTTGCTTGACAAAATGTTCCCTGCCATTTATTTAAAGCCTGACTCAAGTGCCACCCCCTAATAATGTTTTTCTCCAGTTTCCTCAGTCTTCCATCCCCCTTTCTCCACCCCAGCACTGCCACTGCATTTCCCCTGAGGGAGCGCTGGATGGCACTGGCCTGAGTCTGTATCACCTGGGGTCCTGGCTCCACCCTCACCTGGCTGAATGTTCCTTGGCAGGCCCCAGCAAATGTTTCCCTCAGTGAAAGAAAGAAATCCGAGGCACACGCCCCCTCCCCAGGGTGGCCTAGCTCTCCTCCATCACATTCTTACCCCTCACAAGAGGGGCTCCAGTACCGGTTAACCCACCCTTTATCCCTCCCTTTCAGTACCTGGCTCACAGGACCCCCTGGGTGGTAGCTTCCGGTCAGGCCTGGGGGGAGGTGCACCTGCTGGGTGTTTCCTAGCTCGCCTGCTCTCCCTCCCCTCACTCCCCCAGGCCGCCGCCATCCGTGCTGGCGCTCCGCGCAGCTGCGGCCCAGGCCCAGAGAAAAGGTGTATGTCTCCCTGGCAACCCATCACCACGCAACAGGGTCTCCCGGGATACAGACCGGGATGCGCTGACGTCAGTGCCGAAGGCGCGAGCAAGCCCGCCCGCTGGCACCGCGCCGAGCAGAGCAGACCGGCGCGGGGGCGGCCCTGCGGCCCTGCTGGCCGGATAGCGCCTCCGCTGAGCCAGAAGCAGGCTGGCGAGGCGGGGGTGGGGATACAGATCTCCTTTAAGTGGATGCCGTCCCTTTTCCCTCTACCAATACCAGGGACCCAGCACCTCGGGCAAGTCCTGGCTGTCCACGGAGGAAGGTCGGGAGGACCGGCTCCAGCCTCGGAGCGTCCGAGTAGATCCCAAGGAAGACAGAGAGAGGCCCCGAGGAAGCTCGATCCACTCCACAGCCCACGCAGGGTCCGAGGTCACTGAGGGGTAGGGAAAGGCTATTCAGCTGGGCTTCCACTTATGCCAAACCCCATTTTCATCCATTATTGTCTATCATTTCTCCTCGCTTCCCCCCGCCCCCCAAACACACACACCTTGCCCCCACCTCCGGAATTACGGCAAACACCTGGTGCTCTGCGCAACTCTGGAAGACGCAACTCTGAAAGCCCCCATCCCGCAGCCCTGGGATTACTTTGGGCAGCCCACTGGCCACCTTCCACCGCTGAATACATCAAAACCCTAGGGTGAAACCTAAACTTTGATAAATTCTGTCTTCTCTGTTTCCTCAGTCTACCCATTCCTCTTGAAAAGCGCATGGGCTATTTCCCCACCAATACTGTCCTCCCTCCCCACAACCACCACCTTGGACCCTCTGTAGGCTTCCTTGCTGCTCTTGGTTCTTTTTCTCTCACCAGCTTCAGCTGGTACGCAGCTCTTTACTCTTCTTTTCTAACAAACCCATCATTTTTTTTCTGACCTTCGCTCCAGCCCCCTAAGACATTTTCCGAATGCGTTGTCCAGCCCCTATCTAGCTGTTCCTGTCTCAGCCTGATTCCCCATAGCTAAGCCAGAGTAATTTTCCTCTTGCCACCTGAGCACCCTACTCCTCAGCCTCCCATCACCTCCCAGATCACATCTATGGTCTCTGGTCTCACCTCTGCGACTTGTCTGACAAGTCCATCGTCCTCCAGGCCCTTCACGCTGCCACAGAAACATTTTGCCCAGCACAGAAATCATAGGCATCCTTGGCTGTGTTGATGCGGAGAACCAAAAGCCCAGAACGGCTCCAGGCTCAGCTCCCAGTTCTATTCCTATTTTGGCTCCGGATGCTGAGCCAGTCCCCTCCCCACTTGGAACCTGTGCCTAGTCACATAAGGAGAACATTCTTGCCTCATGGCTTTGAGGAGGTGGGAATGCCAGGGGCCCAGCTGAGCTCTCTGGAGCTCAGAAAGCCAAGGCCCATCCCCTAGACAGTGCCAACAGGCAACGTACATCACAACTGACCTTTAGCCGGAGCAGCCGTCTCTGTCCCTGAGCCTCACAGCCAGCTGGTGGTTCCCAGAAATGCTACCAACCAGAAGAAGACACAAGGTTAAAGGCCATCCCCGGCCCCTAGTTGGTACTAATCAGGTATCACAGGCCAGTCCTGAGATCAGCCAGACCCCACCTTCCCCCTGACTACAGGCAGGAATGACTTCCTGAACTCCACGCCTTAGCAGGGCCAGAGCAGCCTACTGCTTCTCTGCTTCAAAAGCCATGAGGTTAATTTAGGACTACAAATCCCAAGATTCCTCATGGGAAACTAAAGGTACAAATCTCAGCTAGAGTCTAGGTGCAAAGAACCTCCCACACAAACCACACTCAGGCCTGTGTGATTGACCACCGGCTCTGAAAATCCAGGACCTATTCCAAACCCAGCTGTTAATGTCACAAGTCCCTGTCTGGCCTTAGGTTTAGAAAAATTCATGACACCGAAGTCAAGTCAGCTAGCCAACCCTCAGATGTACAGGACTAAGGCCAGCTCCCAGCATGCACCACCATCCATGGGAACCAAGGCCCAAGCAAGGGTCAGCAGTTGTGGGAAGGATGCTCTGATGGCTTCCTCCTGGGCTCCTCTTTTCCTACACTGGCAGGGTCACTTGGTTTTGTTCTGAGTTCAGGGAGAGAACAAACAGTTTTAAGAGGCGGCGAGAGGTAATCAGGTGCTCACAGGTGCTCCAAGTGGGGCCCCAGCTCTCTTCATCAACCAGCTGACTCTAAAGGGGGTTGTAAGTTTTAGACAAAAATTCTGTGGGAGGGTACATGGCCAGCCTTTGCAGGTTTATCTCCTTTAAGGGGTTAGGACACAGCTAGGAGAGGTAGGTTTCCTGCGTGAAGGCCCACTCCCAGGAAAGGGAGAGAGGTGAGGCTGACGGGAGAGTGGGTAGGTGTGCAAGGCCACTAGCCACGGGTTGGAGAAGGTTGGCTGGCCCCTGCCCAAGCTGTGCACCTTCTGCAACCCTCAGCGGTAGGAATCCAGCGGTAGGAAAGACGGCGACTGTACCCTGCAAATCCCACAATCAGACAGGCCGTGGAAGCAAACCTGAGTCGGTTTCGCCCCCTCCCCGCTCACGCCTGCTCCCTCCTCTAGCCTGGCCCGCCTCCCCGACACAGGCTCCTCCCTCTCCCGACACCGGCCCCTTCCTCAAGGCCCCAACCCACCCGCGGTACGCACACCGGGCGACCGCAGCCCGTCTCCCCAGCCCGTGCCCGGCCTCCGCCTCTTACCCTGACCCGCCGGGCTCCGAGAGCCGATACAGCCCATGGCCGGGCACGTTAGCCCGCGCTCGGGGCCCGGGCCATCGTCTTGCAGAGGGTAGGGCCGCGGCCGCCACCCGCGAGGGGAGAACCCGCGAGAGGGGAGGGGGTGGGAGCCGCGCGTCCGACGCCGCTCCCCGGAGAGGGAACCGGGCCGGTGACGTAAGCTCGAGGGCGTGGCCACCAGCGTCACCACCCACTGCGGGCGGGGCGAAGTCGACGTCAAGACACACAGGGACAACCTGGGACCGACGCTGGAGGGAGTCCCGCAGACAGGTCTTCACCACCTCTCTGGCCCTACTGGCCAGCAAGGCTGAAGGCCAGAGCTAAACCACCGGAAGCCGCTGGGGCCAGGGTGCTAGTCACGCTGCTTAGGGGCAGGAGCCGTCCCTGCAACCAGCTCATTTTACAGATGAAACCTTTTCTATACACAGCGGTCCCGTGGTAGGGCCAGACTGGGAAGCATTCTATTAAGTATTCCACAGCCACTTATCTCCCCTCCTGGCCAACAGGGCACCCTGCTCCACCCACTTCGCGGACCCAACCCTCCAAGAAAGTTAGCTCCCCAGCACCCGCGTTCATGGACAGGGGAAGAGGCCCTCTAGAGGGGTGCCAGGTTATCGGGTGCTACAGTGCCTGCTCTGGAAGAGACTGCCCACCTAACCATACCCCTTTCTCCACAGGAGCAAGCCATAAAGCAGAGGCAATGTGCTTAATTGAATTCATGTTTAATAATTACAGGCACCGTGCCCCCCCTTCCCCCTGCCCAGGCAGCAGCAGGGGTGGTGCAGGGGCTGGGGCATATGCCCCCAGCAGCGAGGACGGCAGTCCCATGAGTGATTTTCAGAAAATAAAAAAAGGACCCCAGGGGCAGGCGGTGGTGCCCCCCCCCCAAGACACACCAAATTTCAAGACTTTATATATAATATATCTCTGTGCCCCAGGGGAAGGAAAGGGACACCTGGTAGCATCCTGGAGGGGGGCCCCAGGCAGCCCCAAGCCATCCTGCCTCTTCAGCCACTTTATTAGCTCAGACACATCGCACTACAGGCACCCACTGCCACAGCTGCTGCCGCCCCACCCTGCAGTCCAGGCAGCTGGCTGGGCCATCCGAGTGTCCATGGGGCTCCTTGTCCCCGGCCCCACCCGCCCTCAGTTGTGGTCAGACTCCTCCTCTGCCTCACGAAGCCACTTGAAGAAGACTGTGACTGATTTAAGGGCCACACCCTTGCCCTGTTGCTCAGCGGGGTCCTTGCTACTCTCCCAGCTATAGAAGGCATCCTCCTTCACCACGTCCTCATCGTACAGTGCATCAAAGAACGTCCGAAGCAGGTCTGTAAGCAGACAGGACACATTTAGAGGCAGGTTAACAAGTCATCCATCCCTGCTCCATTGTTAAAACAAGCCCTGACCCACCATCCTGAGATTTTAATTCCCTAATCTAAGAGACTTGACTGCAGGACTAAGTCATTTGGCTTCTCCACTCACGATACATTTAATGGGTAAACCTGTAAGCAGAATTAATACTGATGAATTTGGGGAATTACAAAAGTTTCAGGTCAAGAGAATAAATCAGAGTATTCACTGACCCCCTTTACAGACCCTGATATGCCTTACTTTCCACACATCTCCTAAACATACAAACCCTCTCCTACCTTGACACTTGATGTGTGCTACACCTTTTGCCAGGAACATCCCTTTTCTTAGCATCTACCTACTTATGCTAAGTCTCCATTCTGCCACTGGCTGACCTTCTCTCTTGCCCACCCCTGGCTACTGCTAGTGAGTCTTCTACTTGTTTCATCACCCTTGAATGCAGCCTATCCCAATCCCCACCCTGGACTGTCTGTCTTTCCGAAGCAAACTTGACATTCCTAAAAACAAAAGAAGGCAAAGTAGTGAACATGATCTCCTGAATAAAGAAATGCACAAAACACAGGATGAAGGCGTCCAAGCCTGGGTGAAAACTAACTGAGGCATCTCTAGGAAGCTGTAAGTCAGAATGTTCCTCATGACAAACAGTCTCAAATCACATCTGCTGCCTGTGGAGTCATCCTGAAGCAATGGCAGCACATGGTCATCGGTCCCCAAGCTTACAGTCCAAATCCCAAGCACATCCACCCTGGGGACTAGATACAATGAACTACCCACTCTGCTCCATATTTTCAAGCCCAAGTTTCTCCCATCGAAGCACAAAAGGCCTCCTTTACAAGCACTAAGGCTTTATTCAGACAAAACATTTTTGTCTTTGAATAGAGATTAACCGAAGTCAAAGATTTTTGGTCTATACTCATTTTCCTTTATTCCTGTCTCAGTAGAGTATTAGTCCTTTCCAGTACAGATCCTGCTCCCCTGATGCTCCAAATACTGTTTCTGCTAGGGTGGCTTCTGTGTTTTTATACTCAAACCGTCCTTAATTTTCGGGGTCTGCTCCTAAGGAACTCAAAGCAGAATTTAGAATAACTGACCACTTCATCATACCCGGGTCACTCAGCCCACTTTGTGCACAAAATCCTGTTTCCTACGGGCCCTGCCTGAGGGTCCTCCACTTTATCTCTCTCTCAAGGATAATTCCATATCTTCTGTGACTTGTTCAACCGGTACTTGTACCAGCAACTCACAGATCAGTCTCCACAGTCCAGACCTTTCCCACAAATGAATTCTGATACCTAGTAATCTACTTGACATTTCTGATCAATGACACCTAGAGACTGCAAACTCAATGCAACCAAACTCAACTTGATCCAGTGTCCTTACTGCCCACGTAAAGGACAGCGCAGTGTCACCCCACCAGTTGAAAACACCCTGGAAGTCATACATGATTTCTCATCTCTCATCACCCTCTCTCCAGACCAGTGTGTATCTTTAGTGTGCCCACTCTGCCCCATTCTCCATTGCCACTAGCAAGGCTGAACCATTACCAATACACTCCTGGATCTATTGATCACTCAAGATCTACTGATCATATCATATTCAAATTCATCCCTTTCCAAACCACTGTCCCAATTAAAGGCCAGGATGATCTAAAAACTAAGACTATATTTTTACTACTTGCTTAAAATACCACAAAGACTCAAGCTCAAAACTCTTAGCTGTGACTTAGGCAGCCCTGCAGGACCCATCCCATGTTCGTTTCTCTAGCCCCATCTCACTTCACATACCTGGGGGTGGCTGCACTCTCTCAGGCTGCACTGCCTTCGATAGTTTTAAACTTGTATCAGGCTCTTGATACCACAGGGCCTTTCTTTACAGTTTCAAGTGCTCTCCTCTCTCATTTGTCCTTTAGCTAATTCCCACTTACTACCCCAGAGAGCAGCCTGCAGGAGCAATCTTCCAAAATTCATCACTCTATTACTAACTCCACACCACCATGGCAACTGTGCTTGACATCTTCACTGCTAATATCCCAGTCCTAACCCACACCTAATTTGCTGGATGTAGTACCTTAGACTAGTTAACCAAGCCTGTCTACCAAAAAGGATTAAAATCAGCTACTCTAAACATATGAGGATTAAAGGAAGCACAAAAAGAAAACCATTTCAGCCCTGTGCCAGGGGGAATGTGATACTTGTAAACTATCAGTATTTATCACCGCTGCACTCCTGGCATCTATAAGTTGGAGACACAAAACAGGCCATTATCAAGGCTGAACCTAACTCCTTCCATTTGTAGGCAAGGAAGTGCACACAGGGAGGGAGGCATTTACTCTCCAGCGACCACCCACCTTTCTGGGGCTGACACCCTTGTGTGACTGTCCCCTGCATCTGGCAGTTCCTCCACCCTAGCCCCATCAGTACAGCCCGGCTCTTACTGGCAGGTTGTTCTAAGGTCACTACAAGGGCCTGGAGGGCATAGAGTGCCTGCAGTTCCTTCTGCTCATCACACAGGTATTTCTGTAGCAGTTTCGCTCGCGCTTTCAGCACCGAAACATCCACTCGGAGGGGAGTCTCAACTATAAAGGAGAAAGACAGGGTAAGTGGAATAATACATCCCGAGCCTGATTCAGTACCAGAAGGCAACAACCAAAATATCCCTCCCTCCATTTGTCTGTTAGGCCCACCCTCGCCCTGTGCCATCTCCCTAGCTCCTCTTACAGATAATTGCAGAATTGCAGACAGTTGTCATGAGGACTCGAACTAATGTGTTGGATGCTACCTGCTGCTCACTCAAGTTGGCCTATAAAGGAGAAACAAATGAAAGTTCTGAATTGTATCCAGAAGTCTTGCCGTCCCAACACCATAACCAAACTCTCTCTCCTTTATCCCTCTCACCCAACATGCAAGAGAAATGTACCTCTATCCAATCAGATATCCGCTGATCACTGCTGCCCTCCTTCAGCAGCTTCTCCAGCTGCCTGCTCAGCTCCTCAGAAGACAGCAACCTCTGGCCAGGGGCTTCTGACTCCTCTCCCAGGGTATAATCCACCTTCTGCAAGGAAAAAGGCCCAGAGTCTAGAGTTAAGGGCACCACATGAGTAAGATAAGGAAAGAGAAAGAATGGACAGCCCCAAACGCTAGAATTAACCTAAGTCAGCTGCAAACCTTATCAGCAACGAATGCACCAACATCCTGGCCTTCAGGTAGAAATTCCTTCCAGCTGAGTCCGGCCTCTCGCCACAGCATCCCCACCTTTTTGGGGCCCTGGAAAACAGAAGACCAAATCAGCAACTCCCACCTCTCTCGCAGAGAATCTAAGAACTCCATAAAAGTTATCCAGTTAAGTATTTACTGAAAGCCTACTAAGAGCTTGCGAAGGGCTTAGGATGCCACAGAGATAGCCAACAGGCACAGGCTCTCAGGATATCAGACAAATAACCACTCAAACTCAAATCCACTATGGTGCTATGAGATTTGGCATGGGTTGGGCTGGAGGAGACATGAATTTCAGAAATAGATACACACCCAACACAAACCAGAAATCCACAAGTAAACACAAAGAGCAACCTGAGTGTACTTTCTATAAGACACTCTGGAGGCATCACTGTTATAATAAAATATTCACAATGACAATACACTACAACTATTATAATGATTTGCAAGGTTTTCTAATTTTAAAGATGCCTATTTTGTCACATCTTAACACACTAAATCTGAGGGTGTCTCACAGCCAATGTTGTGTCTCAAACATTACTGTAAGTTTCTCCTTTCTTAGAAGCACATAAAATATCCTCCAAGTTACCGCATCTTAAATTTGATTAAACACAAATACAGTTTAATATTTTTAAATATTTGTTTATTTATGCATACACAAACTGGGATACAAACAGGCCAGAGGTGCAGAAGTTGAGAGGTTTACCAAAGACAGAGTGGGGATTGACTAAAAAATACTAAAGGGAGCAGAGGGTGAGACAGGAGAGATCTGCTGTCCCATGTGGGTCAACTCCCTGGCTACAGATTGAACTCATGCTTCAGTGGCTTCAGATAGCTTTATAGTGCTGAGATTTAACCCTCTGTACCACCAAGGTAGCCCAATTGTTTTTTTTTCCCAATGTTTTGCTTTTTAAACAAATTATCTCAGCACACACTTCTGCTGAAAAAAAACTTAACCTGACACTGACTGGAAGAACAATTTCTTTTATTTTGAAGTGTCATCCTCTAGGTTTCAAAGAGCTGACCTCTTTTGAAATTGAACACCCCCAACCTCTCAAAACCACTAAGTACCGTGGCAACTTGTCTTCCGTATCTTTTCACCTTTACACCTGGCTAATAAGTCCAAATTTTACAAAAGTAGCTCCAGTGTCCTTCCAGGAAAGCTTTCTGTCATGAATATTAGTGGGAGACATATTTGCAACCTCATAGTACGTTAGGGACTACATTTCAGTTATTTCATTTCAGATTTTTGTTTTTATTTTGCTGCCATCTTACCTTTTTTCTTACCTTTTTTCTCTTTCTATTTTTTTCCTGTGTTTTTATTTACTACTATATTCACAGCAACTAACATGGATGTTTATTTTTTTCATAAAAGTTTACCTATTTATGCATATAAGAACTGGGGTACAGGTCGGAGGTGCAGGGAATGAGAGGATTTAGATTTAGGGAGAGAGAATGGGGAACAGAATAGACAGATCAGCTGAAATACATTGCTGAGGGGAGCAGCGGGCAGGACAAGAGAGGTCTGCTGCGCCATATGGGTCACCTCCCTGGGCAGGACTGAACTCATGCTGCTATTGCTGAGGACAGCTTCACAGTGCTGCGCTTTAACTCTCTGCACCACTAGGGAGGGCCACAGCATGGGATGTTTAAATACTGGTAAGCTGAAAAAAAGAATGGATCAGGGCCTCCCTAGTGGCCTAGGGGTTAAGTCTCAGTGCTATCCCACATATGCAGACCTGCCTCACCCATTGCTCCCCTCAACAGTTTTACTTTAGTAAATCTGCCAGTTCTGACCCCTACTATCTGGCAAGTCCTCTCACCCTCCGCACCTTTGGCCTACACCTCAGTTCTTACACACACATACCCACACAAAATCAGAAAAAGTTTTTTTCTTTTCTTTTTTTTTTAAAGTGAATGGATCAATCAATTACAGGCCAATTACAGGCCTAGGATCTTAAGATTCCCATTTAAGATTCCTTCAGCTTTACTCAAGGTCAGGGAGCCTGCCAGGCCAGCCTCAACGTTTCCTCTCCCCCATACCAGCAAAGCAATATCCTCACCCCATCCCTCCAGAAACTGTGAGGCTTCCAGGTCTACCACAAGCAGCCACAACCACATGGTATGAAGTGAAGTCCAGAACACATTATCCCTGAAACTCTCACCATGCTTTTGCACAGAAGTCCCAAGATCTCCAGCAACAGGGAAGCAGCTTTGCCCAGGGGTCTCAGAGGTTTTGTAATCTCTCTAAAAGAATACAGGAAAAATTCAGAGTTGATAGCCTCTACAGCCCCTCAAAACACTACTCCATCCCCTCCCAAACTGAAGCATTTAACCTGTCATACATACCTCTTTCTCCTCCTCCCCACCTTCACCCTAGCTTTACCTTCCCTGATTTTCACCAAAGGAAACTTACCTGAACAGCTCCCCCATGGGCACCCCACCCTCCTGCAGAATGGGTGTTATTAGTTCTGCTAGGTAGAGCCACACATGGGGTATGTCAATTTCCATTTCTTCAACGATTTCCAGAATATCATACAGCCTGCAAAGAGAACTCAATGTCAGGACATTATAGGAAAAATACTCTGCCCCTCCTTCTGGGGCAAAATAGCACAGCTAAAGAAAGGATCAGCCATACTTCCTTCTTAAGAACATTTCTTAAACATGGGGCAATTAATACCAAGGTAAGGCCACTTTCCTGCCCTGAAATGGTGCATCCCCATCTTTGCCAAAAGTAATATTACCAGCATGGCCGAGAAGGCTTAGTCCATGGATACACAAAGGAAGTGTATGGGCATATGAAAGGGGGAGGTTCACAGAAGCCAGTCATACCCTCGATAGTACTGGGCAACAGAGAGGTGCCCAGCACAAAGCAATTGGTGCAGCAGTCGTCCCATGTGCTCACGAGCAACAGCGGTGCGCTCCAGGGTGGACCCGATGCCATGCCGCACAAAGATGAAGAGCAAGGAGGGCGAGGCCAGCTCCTGCACACACTGCACTGCCTCCTGCAGGGGCACACAGCAAGAGGAGAGCTGTCACCTACACAGACCCAACCATCCGCCACTGCCTATTTGCACAGGTACCTCTCCCCTCTCACTAGGCCATCATCACTCAGCCACGCCCCAGAACCCCCACTTACCTTCATGTCATTGAGATGGAGATATTCCTCAATGATAGCCTTGGATTTCTTCTCCAGTTCTTCCTCAGACAGTGCAGCCTTTGTGGGGCTCACTGGGGGCAAGGCGGCGTCTCGTTTCACTGAGGAGAGAAAAAACAGAACAGACTCTCCAGTTCAGGTCTTTCCTAGAAAACACAATCCAGAGCTGGTAACACTGTCTAGAATCTGGTGAATCCCAAACCATCCCACAGCCTTCCTTTTTCAGACCCTCACCAGCGTCTCGCCCGCGGTCCCGATCTTCCGTGAGGCTTGCTGCCTTCCGCAGCCCCTCAGGCTGGGAGGGCCGCTCCCTACTCCGCTCTTCTACTTCCTTGCTGAAGCTCCGCTTGGTGGCAGGTGTCCGTGCACGGTCAAGTCGGTCCCCACGGTCACCTCCCCTTTCACTCCGGTCTAGGCGGTCTCCCCGGTCTCCAGCCTTTTCACTTCGTTCCCGACTCAAGCTACTCCTGAAAGAGACAGGCACATTGGCGCTCACCTTAATGTCCAGATATGCGCCGATGGAACTACCCAACACACTGACCAACTGTCAGGTCTGGTTCCTGGCATCAGGAATATGCCCCAATCTCAGTAGGGACTCTCGGCATTATAGGCATGAGGATTCCTAAGGCAACAGTAGACAACTGATCAGTGTCCTCAGCGTAAATAACAAAGACACCCAGGAAAACTCACCTCTGTACCACACGTCTGTTGTCTGTGCTTTCTGTAGGTGCTGTCTGTTGAAGGGCTGAGAAGCGATTCACGGTACTAGTAGCTGGGCGAGCAGCTTCAGATGCTGACAAGATGAAAACGCAAATTAGTCTTCTTTCTTATGTCCTATCATCTACCTGCCAGTTTAGGACACTTGGTCCTGATTCCAACCCTAGAGCAGTTCACCCCCTAATCTGAATGAAGTACATACCTCTGATAAGCTGACACTCCCAACCCACGCACCTCCTATATCGCTAACCACTCTGTACTGAAGCCTCACAGACAAGCACGGCCCTGAACCGAGCGCTGCCTAGTAACCACCCACTGTGCACAGCCTCCATACCTGCATCTGAGGGCTTGGCTGCAGAGCCTCCACTGCTGCCCTTGCCCCAGCTCATTCGCCCTCCGGGTGCAAAAAGCTGGTTGTTTGAATCAATGGATCCAGGCTGAGGGAGGAAAGGGAGAGGCAGGGAGGGGTCTTATTGTCCAAAGCACCACCACACACAGCTACACAGTAACAAATGGCCTAGACCAGGGACTGGGCAAACTTTTCCTGTAAAGGATTAGACAGTATTTTAAGCTTGCAGGCCACCATTTCTATTTCAACTACTCAGCTCTATCACTGTAACATGCAAGCAGTCACAGAAACAATTAGACTTAAAAAGAATGGCTGCCCTTAGAAATTATGAACACTATTTAACTTCATAGATCACTTTTTGACTATCAACCATCCCAAAAATTCAGTAATATGCTCAGCTGGTAAAAATGGTCTGATCAGGTAAGTATGTAGGTTTGCCACCCACTGGCCCAAACCAATCTGAATACATTCCCCTACCTTTTTCCCCAGAGTCAGGAGTCCACTAAGACTCAAAAACTATGCTGTCTGCGTCTTTACCTTCCCATCACTACTATCATTATCCACTCCAGTACCTTTGTGATCTTGGTGAGCCGTGAGGTGTCAATAGGGCGACTGCTCTTGCTGATGGGAACTGTGTTCCAACCACCATCATCCACAAGTGGAAGGCCTCGGCCTGAGACAAAAAGGAGCAAACATTGGCTCTGTGAGTTAAGTTTTCACAGCCTTGCCCTCCCCCAGGCAGCCCCTAGTGTCCCTTCCTCAGATCCTCAGTTCCATCATGGGGTCTCAGTGGCCCAGACACGTGGCACTAACAAAGAGGTCATCAGTGGAAAAGCACACTCCCTTGCACTACCCCCTCCTCCTCTTAACCACAAACTCACTGATGGGTGGGCCTGGAAGGCCACCCCGACGCTTGTCGCTGCCCTTGGCCATGAGCTGCTGCACTTTAATGTGTTCCCGATGCTCTTCCATCTCAGCCTCCTTGTGAATCTGGTCAATGGTCTTGGGACCCTGGTCACCTCGGCGTGGGACCCAATTACTCTGAGGACAGGAGACCAGTTGTAAGGGGACGTTGGGGATCAGAGGCAGCACACTAGCAGTAGGAAGAAGATGACCCATACCCGTCGCAGATCCAGCACATCTTGCAGCATAAAGCGAATTCGGGATGAGGTCTTCTTTTCCTTAATGATTTTCTCCATCTGCTGAAAATATTGATCCATCCGGGGCTACAAAGAAGCAAAGGATTCAAATCAGTAATTTCTAATACTTCACCTCCAGTTGTAGGTCTCTGCCCCTCCTCAGGCCCTCAGCTCCATCACTGTGGCTCAATGTTCCAGGCTCAACATGCCCACAGACCAGCAAGCTGTTGGCAAACAGAAATGCTGCACACTTCAGCCTGCTCCCTTCCCCATCCTAGGACCCTCACCTTGGCTTTCTCAAAGTCCAGGTCTTTGCCAATGGTGGTGAGCAGACGGCAAAGGCATTCAAGGGACTCTTCATCATGATTCTTAAGTAGTTTAACCACACAGTCGTGCATTATTGCTTCTGTCAACATCTTCAGCTTGAACAACTCCCCAATAAACTTGATATTCCCTAAAGAGCGCCGTCGGGCTATGTCTCGAGCCTCTTCCAGCTCTTCCTTTAGGCGTCCCCGTTCCTCTGCCTGCCAATCACAGAAGAGAGATGATGTCAAAAAGACCCGTGACTTAGCTGAAATCCTTCTTTCCTCTGCTATCTGGACTTCTACACTTAGCAGTAAACACACTTATCCTCAGGCAGAGAAAATGGCCAACCATCCCCTAACTCTATTCCAACTCTCTACGATCCCAAATTCTACAGCTGAGAAATGTCTGAGTGGGCAGTGGATTTGGTGGGTTTTCTCTCACCGTAGCAGCTTCATCCATCTCTTTTTGCTTCTTCTCAAAAACCTCATCATCATCTTTGTCTTTCTCAAACTCCTTCTGACACCGATTCAACAACAGTTTTCGGAAGTTCACAGTCACTGTTGGCTTTTCTGTAGTGGGCACCTTCAGCTGTACGTCAGAGAGAAACATCATATTCACTAGTTCAGAGCAAGAAGACCCTCCATGACTCTATAGCTATCTGACCCAGGAAGACTCTGCCTCTCCTAGCGACCAATAGACCATGCTGTGCTGGAGGAAAACCAAGAAGCTGGACTTAAGGACCTTAGGAACAGTAGTTGGAGGCTAAACCCCAATTTTTAGAAAAACAGTGGCAACTAACCGCCATGAGGCAGCGGCACATGTTGGCATAGGCCACAGAGAAATTGGGCTCTGAAATGGCCTTCTCGAAGATGAGGTCAATGACTCCTTTGAGGCGTTCCTCAGTGTCAATGGCCAGCTGTGTCACCTGCTTCATCAGCTGCTGGAACATCTGGGGTGTCAGCTTATTCAGGATGGAGCGCACCCTGCGGAACAGGTCCTAGAGGGAACCAAGACAGAATCCAATGAAGTTCTCAGAAGAGGCCAACGGGAGGAACTGAGGAGGGGAGTGTGGGGACTTCAGTAGATGCCAGTAAGGATGAACAAACAGAAGCAAAGAATACAGAGTTGACAAAGAACAGACCTGGGGGAAAAGGATAGAGACCAAAAGCAAAACTTGCCAATAAATACCTGGGTTTTGCTGCCATCAGCATCCTCTTCCCCTCTGTCCTTATCAGCTGCTGTCCGCTTGCTGCTGGGTTTCCAGGCCTTCTCTGCTTTGTTCAGTTTTATGTCTTCAGTCATTAACACTGTGGCAATGATTTTCCGTGGTTCTTTTCGGAGGCCTGGTTGAGAGCGCCGGGTTCCCAGACCAGCCTGCTAAGCAAGTGGTAAGGACAAAAAGGACACAGAACTAGTCAGCACAGCTTGTTATACCACTACCACACCTCTCCAGGGCAGACTTCTTCCCACCCCCAACAAGACACCAGGCATCACCATCCTGCCCCCTTATCCATCTGCCCACTCACCGGCCCTCGGGGCAGCTCCCCACCTGGCCCACCCCTTGGGGGCCCACGAGCGTTTAAGGCTGGTCGGCCCAGATTGGCAAAGGATGGAGTGAAGTCTGGGCCACAATTTATGCCTGAAAGCTTGGTAGGATCCAGGGGTCGCAGTGGTGTTTTATTGGCCTGCAAAGAGAACACGAAGGTATCAGAGACAGGCCTACTACCACCCTCAGGCTCCTCCCAGCCAGGCGCCCTCCTCCCACTATAGCCTACCAACCTTGTCCAACACCACATCAGTGATGTGGGGCAACCCCTCTGGCTTCTGCATACTAGCAAAAATGAACTGAAAGCCAAGCAGGAATTCACGGTCGTAACGCTTTTTCTCCTCAAGGTTTAGAGGTTTCCACTGATCTGCAAGGAAAACAAGATGAACTCACACTGCTGTTTTCTGGGATCCTGACAAGAATATACGCAACTCTTTTCAAGTGTCCCTTCAACATACCTGACTTATATTCATACTTCTGTTCCCCAGGCTGTATGTTCTCGGCATTGTGAATTTTATCTTCTTTTGAGTCCCAGGTCTCATCTGCCTCCTCAGGCCTTGGAGGCACACTGCTGCCTTCAGGCTCTGGGCCTGCAGGTGGTGGCTGATTTTCCACCTCTGGTACTCCAGGGTTCACCTGGAACCGTAAGATGTTCCATTTTGGTTACAATATGACCACTGCTTAATATGCAAAGTCTGCCCTCTCCCTCCTTACTATCTGCTCCCTTACTTCCTTGAAGGCATCTAGAAGGTCTCCAACAGTCTCCTTCTTGTTGAGCTCCTTAATTTTCCGTCTCCTCTTTGGCACTGATACTGCCACTATTTTAGGGGGAAAAAAGAAGTGGGAATAAGGTAAGGTGTGCTCTACCCTAGGAAAATATAAAAAGCTTCTGCAACATGTTCTCTTTGTCTCACACTTTCTCAACTTAAATTCCTCGACTAGCATGCAGCTTCTATGACAGGGCTTCTCTGACTCAGCCCCAATGGCATAAATGGGAGATCCATGGAGAGAGAACATACCCTCCAGTCTGTCCCACCTCCACCATCCAGCCCTTGCCTTACCTTGGGTGGCTGCTGCGGCCTCCAAATTCTGGGACTGGTGGGCTGGGACAGGGGTGCTCTCTGAGGAAAGCAGTTCCTCTCCTTCCTTCTCACCCTCAGTCTCTCCCGAGTCTCCTCCTCCTCCTTCCTCTTCCTCCATTTCCTCCTCCGGAGTAGGGGAAGTAGCTGGAGGAACCACAGCTGGAGTGGCAGAGAGGACAGTGGCAGGAGCCACTGATGCCGTAACTTCCTTGGCCTGCTCCTTTGGCTCACTGACTGGGCTTAAGTCCACAGCTGGTGGCGAGGGGGCTCCGTTGAGCAGTTCCTCAGGTTGGGCAGTTGGAGCAATGGGCACCGGGGATTCAGAGAGACAAGCTGGGGGAGGAAGAGGGGCAAGCTCTGGGCTTGATTCCACCTCTGGTTCCAGATCCTCAGATGGGACCGTGCCATTAGGCTCAGGAAGCATTTCCACCTTGTTAGATGCCAGAGGAGTGGAAACCTGGAGAGAACTAGAAGAGAACTCACATTCTGGCATTGGTTTGCTAAGTGTCACTTCTACTTCCAGTATGGGTTCAGCGAGGGGAGTGGGTTCTGGAGAGAGACAGTATGGCTCCCCAGTTTCACGGGGCATGGGGGATGATTCTTCTACAGGTATCATCCCCGTTGTCATAGTGTCCCCAGAGAGGATTGTGAGATTCGGCTCAGACCCCGGTTCCAAGATTGGGGGTGGTGATGGGGTTGGAGAAGGCGATGAAGGCTGGGATTCAGAAGGGCTGTGCTCTGGGTCAGGCAGCCCTGGACGGCCCCCAATGATTGCTCCCTGCGATCGGTCATCTGCACACAGGAAGAATGAGTAATTAAAGGCCAACTTCATTGCTGCTGCTCTTCCTCCTTTCAACCAAGATATATTACCCTCTTAATACCCTCAAACATATAACTTTTCTTACTAAGCTTTGTCCTTTCCCACTCCAAAAATCCAATCCACCCTCAAAACACCACTACCAGAAACCTAAATGTTCTTCTCTGACCCCAGTTCAAGCTACCACCTCAGCATTTTAAAGTGTTACATTCTCGTTCCCCATTAAAGCACTGCCCCACCTGCCACTTACCTGGCCGGACAACGACAGCAACCTGGGGTGTCTCTCCATTAGCTTGAGGCTCCAGACCACCTCCCGTCTGCAGGACACAAAAGAATTACAAAGTTTGCCCTTAAGAATCCCACAATCCCTCTTTACTAAAGCCATTTCGGACTTAACACTGCCTAGAAATCCAGGGAAGCAAGGAAATAAATCCTTTATTGAAAGGAAAGATCAAGGGACTCAGAAATCCAGGGCAGATCAGTCATCCCAGCCAGGACACCAGTTAAAAGTGCAAACATTATTACCTGGGGAGGGGTGGGCGTGGAGGCGGTACGGGCCCCAGACATGATCTCTTCCGTGATATCCTTCCCTCCTTGGTTTGGATCTCGAATTCGGATCTGGGGAAAGAAAGCTACAGGATGAGTGGGAAGCAGAACCCCGCCTCTCCACCCTTCCCCTCTCTAAAGACTCCAGGCCAACCCCCCCACCCCCACTGGGAAGCAGGTGGGGTGGGTGCCAGAAGCCCCATGAGTTCTACTGTCAACCCATCCAGCTGCTCTTTAGTCCCTGCTCTAGCCGCCACCCCCAAGAGACCCCTGACCTCACAGAGCAGACTTGTACATCACAATGCCCCTCCCTCATCCCTGCCCTGCCAGTAGTCCCCAAGTCAGTGGCTACACACCCTGGAGCCCAGGACCCCTAGCTAGCGCCCATCCAGCTCACTTGTGGCTAGTCTGGCTGATCTCTGGGGGCAGGGCCCAGATCCAGTGGGTGGAGCCAGGGTGACTCAGCGGCTTCCCCAGCCCTGGCACCCTATTCTGGGCACCACGCCCAGGGCTTGAGGACTGAGCAGAGGCGGAGGCCTCAAGAGCTTCCAGAACTGAGGGGTGAGGGGGTGGGGCCACAGAAAACAAACCATTTCCAAGACAAGCCACCAGAAACTGAAAACCAAACTTGCATCTTATGGACCCCCAGAGCTCACATCTCTTAGGAATTTCCCCACTAGCCACTCCAATCTTCTGATGAGCTTCTTGAACTACACTGAAATCACAGTACCTCACCAAGAACCTGAGTACTTCACAGCTCTCCATTCTCTGCCCTCCGTCAGCTGAACATTGCCTCCTCAACTTCCTGCTCCCTGACCCACAATGCGCCTGACCTTGATTCTGCCTTTCCCAGATGCCCTAGTCCCCCGCTGCTACTCACCGTCTTCCGCTCCCTCCTGGGAGCAATCTGGGGTGGCTGGTTCATCAAAACGGGAGCGGGGGCCACACCAGTGGGAAACTGCTGCACACCCTGGGCTGGGTAGTAGGCGCCAGCTTGGGGTAGGGGTGAAGGAACACACAGAAATGAAGAATGGTGGCAGCGTCAGGGCCCAGCCATATACAAATGCCTACTCAAACACCTCCCACTCCAGAACCTCTCATCACCCTCAGCCAGTCCCTTGCCCTGCCCCACCCACCTCCCCAAGGGAATTAGGTGTCTGTCAAAGCTGGGGAACCAGTCTGAATTGCGTTTACAAGAATTCCTGACACTGACACACACACACCCCTTGCAGATAGGCACTCCTTCCCCACCACATACAAGCTATAGGCCTCATGCCTATATTTCTTCTACCCAATAACTAAGGTGTTATATGCAACACCCTTCTCCCAGCAACATATACACAGACTCTAAGGAAGCAGTAACTACCTAACCTGAAATAGAATCAGGTCTTTGGCTAGGAATGAGAAAGACAGATTTACTAACCCGGTTCCACTAAACCTGAGTCCGTACCTATATCAAGCCCTTTGCTAAGAGGACAAGAAAACAGTGACACTATGTACTGGACCCAGAATGAAGAAAAATGAATTCCTTAAAGCAATGGTCTCCAAAATGGGATGCATTATTTAATCTCATCTATAATCTTCACTTGTTTTGAACTAGCAACTTAAGTGTGTTATTTGTCTCAATTATGCATACGTATAAACAAACAAAAACATACATGTAATAGAGGTACATACTCAAAATCTTTCCTGATGATCAAAAAATTTTGGAAACCACTGCCATAAAGAACAGACTAATCCTTTCCTAGAATATAAATGAAAAACAGCTACAGCAACTTCCAAGTCCATGTTACATGGGCTCCCCACCAACCATAGAATGAATGACTGTCACAGGGAATGTTTACTAACGGGCCCTTGAACTGGAGTCTGATCCTATATTATTTGGTACCAGGAAGACTCCCACTCTCGCCAACAAGACAAAATAGTCTTCTCCCGCAGTCCCCACCCCACCCCAGATACATATTAAGCACCAACCAATTCCTATACCTACTAACCCTATCACTCTTTTATACCAAGAGACAAGAGACTAAAAAACATTTTAGGAATTAGCTCATGGATTTAGCTGCTCCATGGAACTCATTCTCGCCTGACTCCCTCCCCTTCTTACCGTAGGTCCCAAACTCTGTAGGGCTTGCACCCGGATAGAAACTTGGGGCTCCTGGTTGCACAGGATACTGCTGTGTTGGGACAACATACGTGGAACGCCCCTGGTAGAGGGGGGAAAGGGAGGAGAAGGGGAGAAAAGGAATTGAGGGAACTTTGAGTACTTTATCAGACTGCAAAGAGAATGTAGGGCAAGACAGGACAAGCCGACTCTGGGCAATGACCAGAAGTTCCACCTCTGGAGAAGAGATGGGACTGGAGGGCCAGGGTGGGGGAGGTGAGGTTTGGGGTACAATAGGTTCTGTGGCTTCCAGCCCCCAAGTAACCAGCCTCACCTGTCCAGGGATGTAGTAGGCCCCCTGGGAGGCTGGGTAGGAGATCTGGGAAGGGATCATCATTACTTGGGATCCAGCAGGGTAGACATGGGCAGCTGGGCCAGGGCGGGCGGGGGCTGCACTCTGCACTCGGGAGGCTGCACTGCTCGGGGGCTGGGCACGGCTAGGGTAGAAGTGCTGTCAGGAGGGAGGAAGGCAATTGGCACTGGGAAGGGGAAGAAGTAGACAGCAGAATGGCAGTAGACACTCCACAATGCCAGTAGTCTTGAGAGAAGTACTTGGGACTTTGGCGCACAGGGACCAGCCTTTTTAAGAATCACCTGCCCAACTGGTGGTTAAATGGCATCTTGTACTCACACGTGCCCTCTAAACTCAGGTATACACTTTGCTCTTTGTGTATGTTTAACCCTTCACTGCCATGCACACTCATGTCACCTCCACCAAGTTACCCCTCTGCAGAGGTTTCTAACACCCAAATATATCATGCCTAAGTAAAGTCCTTTCAGGCAACGCACTCCCCAACATGCAATGCTCCATCCACCCTAAGGTACTGAGGAGCTAATCACTAACATGCAATGATCTCCCAGCTCCCAGATACATGGTTTTGTAAAATTTAGCCCCTAACATGCATCAGCCAGTCTCAGAACAAGGACCTAAACAGCAAACAAATCCCCACTCTGTGCCTACGCCCTGACTAGGGTTGAGGATAAGGGTGAGACCAACAGAGGGTCCAAGATTATTAGTAAAGGAGTATTACCTGCAGAGACCTGAATCCTCCCTGAGAGCACATGGGACAGGAAAGAAGAGAATTATCCCCAAGGTGATGGGGAGCAGGGGAGGATGGGAAGGGGGTAAGAAAATGAAGGAAGTAGGACAAGAAGTCTCCCATTTAGTGAGGAAGGATGCAGGGAACAGAGAAAGGCAAGAACCAGCAGGAGACTATCTTGCCATGTCAAAAGAAAAAGAGGGGAAGGAGAATGGAGCAATGGTAACTTCCCAGTGAAAGGAGGAAACAGGAAAGCAGGAGTTGGCAGCAAGGCCCAAAGGCAGTGACCCCAATTCTCAAAGCACCAAGGCCCCCTAATAAAGCCCCCACCACCAACTACAAACTCCCCAAGGGGCTAGCCACCATAAGTAGGTAATCAACAGCGCAAAGTACAGGGAGCAGCATGAAAGAACACAGAGCCACTGTCAGGAAACTGGGGCCAGGTACAGGGCGATAGTTTCCATTCCAGGCCCAAACTGGCCTAAGCTTTCCATGGCTCCCACCCAGGCCCCCTACACCCCTCCCCACAGCCCCTCACCTGGCGGGACTGAGAAGGCGTGTTCATTTGGGTCGCTTGTGGCGTATTGAACACCACCGGCGCTGTCTGCCCCGGGGGAAACGCTGGCTGAAGGGGGGGAGACCAGAGTTCAGCAAGAGGGGAAACCGGGTGGGGCAGAAACCCAAGCTGATGAAGTAGGGGGAGCAGGATCTGTGGCAAAAGCCTCAGCGGTTCACATACCCCCTCCCCATAACAGTCCCTGGGAACAGCCTAGGGGCCCTGATTCAATTTGGCAGCAGGAAGCTGCACTTTGCCCTGACACAGATGGGGGTGGGAAAATCCAGAGGTTGGAACCTGTTCCTGACTGGCTGCCTGGTCTCCCCCGCCCCCACCCCAGTCTCTGCTAATTCCTCCCTAATTACCTGTGGGAGTCCAGGGGATGGGGCGGGTGGGGGGCCTGTGGGCTGTGGAGCTTTGTTCATTTCATTTGGTGCCACATCAGGGTCCCCCCAGCACCTGTTGGGAAAGAGTGGAACTCGGAAAGGGGAAGGGATCCAAGCTTAAGGCAAATGGATTGGGGGAGGGGATGAAGCAAGGGCTGGGTCCCATACCTAGAGCCCCAGATGGCCTAAGGGGGTAAAGGAGCAAGGATGCAGCGTCTGTCCCCAACATATTGTCAAACCCGCATCACCTCCAACCACCCCCCCTGACCTGCTGAAAACAGTCTCTTCACTCACCCCCTCGAATAAGAATAAGTCCACGGTGCGGCCTACAGGTTCTGGGCATCCGAGGGCCTGGGGTTGGGAGGTGAGGGGTATCAACCTGGCTCCGCGGGGCCCAAGACCAACCAGACCGGAAATTCCAGGTCTCGCTGGCACCAGGCTCCCGGATCACAAACGGAGCTAGCAGCTCCGGCCGTGGTGTCCCCACCCCCCACCCGGGGACACCCGGTTCGGGGCCTGGCCTAGGGGCACACAAGACACGCCTGCCGCGAGTGGCTGCGGAGGCACCCGCGCGGGGCCAGACGCGAGGCCTGCCGCCGCCCAAGAGAGGAGGCCAGGAAGGGCGGGAGTCGGGCAGTAAAGGGCCTGGCGGGCGGAGGCCAAAAAGGAGCCGGTTTCAAGCTAGTGAGGGTCTGCCCGGCGGGCGGGCGGGGCCGGGGGCTCCTCCCTGCCCGCCGCCGCCGCCTCCCTCCCCTGCGCCCTCCCTGCGCAGCGCCGGCCAGTGCCAAAGAACAACGTGTCACTTCCCGGCGGCCGGGCCGCAAAGGGGGGAGGGGGCGGCGGGTCGGGAGCCACGGTGCCTGAGCCCGCGGGGCCTCCTCGGGCCGGGCCAAGGTGGCACTTCGCAGCCGGCGCACCCGGTACCCTCCGAGCCCGCGGGGATAGCATATTCCCACCCCGCGCTCCCCCACCCCCACCCAGCTGCCCGGCCGGGCCAGGCCGGGCACACGTGGGCCGAGGATCGGGCCCCGGAGGGCCCGGGCCCG
>NW_004567104.1:20228891-20260382 GCF_000260355.1 Condylura cristata | reverse complement strand
CCCCTTCCAGTCCAGGGAAGCAGACAAATACCCATTCTAAGTTTGAATGACCAAATGTGAATGGTTGAGTCACTATGAAAATTTTACTCTAAAGCACTAGTAATTGCTTTAGGAGAAAATTATCCTTTAATGTTGTTTTGCAGTTTATACACATTACTAACTTATTTTAGCATCAACACCACTGGCAAGAAGGTAAAACAATTATATCCCTGTTACATAGGTGATAATAGACTCATCAGACGCAGTGAATTACTCAAGTTCATAGAGGGTCCCATTAAAGGGGTTTCATAGGTCTGTTGACTCCCAAGTACTTCCATCTTTTATACAGATTTTATATAGGCTGCCAGATGCTGATAAGGATGACGAGACTCTCAATCCAAAGTTGGCATTTTTCTCGTTAGCCAAGACTTTGGACTACAGTAGGGTTTCACAAGGGTCCAAAGCTAGAGACAGACTTAAAAATGACTAAGGTTATGGACTTTGCAATCCCCACCATTTATCACATTTACCAAAATACAGGAATGACATCTCTCAATTATGAGGTCTCAGATATATACGTCTTTCAACATTTATAGAAGACCTATAAAGTACCAGTCACCGGCCTTCCTGGTGGCACAAGGAGTTAAGTCTCAGCACTGTGAAGCAATCCACAGCCATTGTAGCACGAGTCCAGTCCCCGGGCAGGAAGCTGACCCACATGGCCCAGCAGAACTCTCCTGTCTTGCCCACTGCTCCCCTCAACAGTGTTATTTCAGAATTATCTGCCTATCCTGTTCCCCACTATGACTCTGATCAATCCTCTAACCCCCCCTCCCCACCTCTGGCCTGTATTCCAGCTCTTATATGCATAAATAAATCTTAAAAAATAAGTACCAGTAATTTCACATGTTAATCCCCCATTTTAGTGTTGGATAAGTGCTTGCTGTGATTATTTAGCAGGGCCACATGTTCACTGCATTCATGGAGATCCAGACCTTAATTGGCAGTGTAGCTATAGCCATACCAGTTCCAGCAGGAAGGAGCACTGCAGATCCCATGATTACATTCCAGGAAGGAAGCCATCCCCCCTCATTGCTATACTAAGAGGAAGGTAGGTCAAGCTTTCTTGTACCCTTCTACAAGGAAAACCAGTAGACATGAACACAATCCAATCTCATCAACAGCAGCCTCCCAAGAGGGACAGGGGATCAGAGGAGGTTAAGATGCCCCTTTCATTCCGCAGCACAGAAGTCCAGTTGAAAGTGGTGCTGACTCTGCTGCCTTAGAGCAGGGCTCCTTAGGCCAAAGTCAGGAAGTAATGGACCCTGAGGTGCGTGTGCACAACAGGGGGAGGCAGGATGGGGCTGTGCATGTCTAGGAGCCTCAGGGCATCGCAACATGTGAATGGAAGGTTATCTTAAGAGTTCCTACAAAAACTTCTCAAGGACTCATGTCCCAAAACATGAACCACTGTTTTAAGATTAGGAAGGAAGAGAGAAAAGGGGCTTAGTTCTTTCCATTCAGGGCAGACTCTGCTAGCCTTGACTCAAAATTATTACCAGTTCCTCTATATCCATTCCCCACCCACTCTAGGCTCCAGCCACAACACTACACAAAACAGACAAAGAGGGACCTCAGGGATAAAGGTCTTTATTGAACAACATTTCCTTACTTAGTAACAAAAGAATAAGAGGTAACAATTTCCCCAAAGACCTGGAGCAGTGTCTACCCCTGGCAGCTGGAAGGATGGCCCCCCCGACATACCAGCTGCAGCTCAGAGCCCTTTAGAGGTCATAGTTGGGGTTCTTTCGAAGGATAACAAAACCTTCCAAAATGGGAGTGACAGGAAGAAACTCCTCAGTGGCCAATTCTGCCCGCTCCCCATGAGCCAACAGCACTGGCGTTGTGTGTGTCTGAAACCCTGTGATGGTCTTAGGCTTGCCGGCCTGGCCCACCACATCCACCGCCTGTAGGGTAAGAAAATTGAGATGAAGGAACTCTGGATGGGAGTATAGCAGCATAACCCGGTGCCCCTTCCAGTCCAGGGAAGCAGACAAATACCCACTCTCCAAGTTCAAAAATACAACCTGAGCCCTCTCCACTCCTCAATTCCTCACCTGGCCCACACGGACAGACACTGGCAAGGGCCGCAGCTCCTCATCGAATGTAACCAGCATGCGGGGCTGCATGGCAGCCACCAAACCATACAATACGTAGTGTGATTTGCCTAGGATGACTGAAAGAACACAGGTCATAGTCAGCATCATCAGAGCAGCTAAGCTGTGGTACCCACTCTAGTCCTAACTCTGACCTGCTAAGTTGAACCCTGATTTCTCTCCTTATATTCCATTCACAAACCAGGAATGCCCCTCCTGACCATGCCCACAGCCCCTGGGCTTGGTAACTACCTCTCCCCAGTCATCCAGGAGCAGAAACTGGACTCAGATTTTCAACCTCAAAAGAAAATAAAATCTCTTTGTGCCAATTCAAAAGTACAGGAGACAAAAGCCTAGTGAGGCCCAGCTCATGCCCAAGAAACCTCAAGAACCCAGTACGGTAGAGACAACTCAGAGGCATTCTCTTAAATCACCACAGTGGCTCTGATAAGGGTGGAGATGAGGACCAGGTGCTCCAGGTAAGATTCCCAACGGAAACTCACTGTTGCGGACATCCAGGAAAGAGACAAGCACAGTGAGCAGCCCAGCCACAGCCACTTGACTCATAAGCTGCCGGTCACTATGGTAGGGGCAGAGGGTGAGTGTGCCCTTCCCTAAATGCGTCAGGCCCTGGAAAAAACAGACAAAAGGGGAAGTGGAGAGTCCTCTCTGAAAAGACATCACCTAACCTGGGGACGTGGAAATCCCACAACTTGCTCACATCCTCCCTCCAGGTTGACCTCAAGGTCCCCTTCATGTCACTCAGTGTCTCCCCACCACCACCACAGATGTTCCCCCGACACACACTATGGAGACAGGTTCTGTTCTTTACCTGTGCCAAGCGCACCATGAAAAGATTGTTGGGGTCCTTGGCATGGTACTGAGCTAACTGGCGCAGCATCGCAGCCAGACGAGCATTATTGGTACCTGGAAATGTTCAGCGTTACAGAGGCTTGTAAAGGGACCTCAAACCTTCTTCTTCCAAGTTGTTGAGACCTTTTACTGACCAACACTTACCACTGCCCACCATGCCCATGGCAAAGATGGAGTTGTAGGAAACTTCTGGGTCAGCATCATGAGAGAATTTGCTTAAGGTATCGAGGATGTTGAGTCGTGGATTTGAAACAGAGATTAGAGCCAGTGCTAAAGGCACAGCCCGTCGGAGTGTAGGCTCCCCATATCTCAGCTGGTAATAATAAAAAAAAAAGGTTATCACAAAAAGCAGCATAAATAAGTTGCTATACAAACAGACCGACGGATAAGAGGGGCCTTACTCAACTACTATAGAAAGGAACCCAGCACAGCAAAAAGATCACACATCCATCAAGGAAACCCATCTGGGGCCCTCCCTGGTGGCACAACGGGTTAAAGCACAGCACTGTGAAACACTCCACAGCCACTGCAGCACGAGTTCAATCCCCAGCCTGGCAGGTGACCCACAAGGCGCAGCAGACCTCTCCTGTCCTGCCCGCTGCTCCCCTCCAAAGTGTATTTCAGCCAATCTGCCTGTTGTGCTCCCCATTCTGTCTCTGGTGGATCCTCTCACCCCCTGCACCTCTGGCCTGCACCCTAGTTCTTGTATGCATACATAAATAAATCTTTACAAAAAAAAAAAGAAAACCCATCAGGAGTCTCCACTGGGAGAACTCCAGGTATCAAAACCAGCATATTTCCAATTTCTTCACATGATACTCACCAAGTGGCCAAAGGTGCGCAGTGCCATCTCTGCACCTATCTCCTCTCCCATAGCAATAAGAGCAATCCCCAACACAGCCACTCCCTGCAATGAACAGGCAGCACAATCCAGTGAGCTCAGGGAACAAAAAACCTTCCCCTTACTCAAGTTCCATCTAAGAAGAAAAAACTGCATGGAAAGTACCCAGACTCATGCTATTTCAACACAAAGCAATGCCCAAAGGGACATAAAGAAAGCTCTGCTCTCCTGCACAGCTATCTTTTCTCAGGTCCTCATCCAGCATGCACGGCTGCCCACAGAACCTGATGTGCTCCCATGTCGGCAGGGGCTTCTTTCTTGTCTTTGTCCTTCTTCTCCTTCTTGTCTTTGTCTTCCTCCTTTTCCTTGGAGTCGAAGTGTTCGCTACAAATGTGGAGCAGTTGCTGTACCTTCAGGACATTCCCAGAGCCTGGGGGCAGGATATAAAAGTAAAAACAGGGTAGAATAAGTAGGTACCAAAGAAAAGCTTACTCTGGAAACAGAAGAGAATGACTCTATTAAAGCTCAGAATGAGAAAGAGAAACAATCTAAATGAAGGTCATCAAGAGAGAAGTGCAGAGTCCCTGCGGAAACACAATGAAAAAGAGACAGACCTGCATAGGCACACACATCTACCAGTGTGTTGGCAAAACTGCGGAATGGTTCTGACACGACTTCCAGTGCAGCCAGGATTGCTTCAATGGCCTCACCCTTTCCTACAGGACAAATCCAAGGGGTCAGAGGACACTTGCTTTCGTCCAATAGTCTGACACACAAACCCTCTGTTGTATCCAGTTACTGCCCATCTTTTCCCTAAATGGACAGCCATTCCCTACCCAGGTGGTTGAGGCCCAGTCCAAGGGGAAGCCAACGGGCGTAAGTATCCTTGAGCTCAGTCTCTGACTTCTCCATGATCGTCTGAAGAATAGTGGAAGTGACATCTCCATTGCAGGACCCCACCGCTATCATTCCACAGGCTAAGGCTGTCACACCTGCCACCTGAAGTAACAAAATCAGTATTATGCATAGTTGTCAAAATACTTATTTACCTATCTTGATTCTAAATAATCAATTCCCAAGTCCACTGTAAGGTACTCTCTCTCACTAATCTAGGTAACATTTCCTGCCTCACCACAGGTCAAAATAACAAGAGCAGGTCCTCCCTGGTGGTGCAGCGGGTTCAAGCGCAACACTGCAAGCTAGCTGCAGCCACTTCATTATCAGTTCGACCCCCGGCCCCAGAGGTGATTCACATGGCACAGCAGACCTCTCCTGTCTCACCCGCTGCTCCCCTCAGCAGTGCACTTCGTTCATCTGCCTGTTCTCTGCCCCCCGACTGTCTCTAGGAAATCCTCTCACAGCTCCTGCACCTCTGGCCTATACCCCAGTTCTGTATGCACAAATAAATAAATCTTTAAAAAACATAAAAATAAAAAAATAACAAAAGCAGCAACCATTTCACCAAATGCTTACTAGGTTTTAGCCACTAAGTTATTTTACAAACTATAAACATTTAATCCTCACAATCCCAAGCAACAAGCCCTGCGTTTGTCTTCATTTATTGATGACAAAAATGAAGCATAAAGAAACCGAGTTATTTTATGATCCTGACTGACATCCTAGTACCACTTGTTAACAGGATGGATGGTATCTAACAATGTATTGGCCAATAAATTTCTATTTCTCTAAATGTCTTTGTAAATAAATGTTTTTCTATCCCTCCTCTCAAAAAAAAAAAAAAGAGGTAAGTCATGTATCTAAGACCATATAGTTTACAAGCAGAGGTTGTAGGATTTGAACTAAGATTTTCCTAACTACATGTTTGGCCACACCATTATATTTACTCATCACTAAAACTCTGCACAAGTAAAAAAAAAATTTAAGGTTGGCTGATGACTGAAATGCTGAGTGAAAATCACCTAGCGCAACCTGGGTTAAGTTATTCCCTACTCTAATTTGGGCACTTTTTCATGAATCCCAAGGGACTGGACTCAATGCCAGAATGTTATTAGCTCCTTTGGTCTTAAGATCACCTGAAACATAAAACCCCAATTCCAAGAGATTTCACAGAAATGCTATTTCCCCCACTCTTCTTTTTTCACCACCACAAAGAATGGAAGGATACAAGTCTCCTCCCCAAAATGGTAACAGCTACTACTCACCTCCATACTGGACTTGGAATCTCCCATCACAGGCAGCAGCAGTGTTAGAACATCCTCGCGATTAGAGCCAGCATAGGCCAATCCTAGTCTGTAAATGCCAACAGAGGCAGTTGCCCAAAGATATGACATGGAAGGGTCAAGAAGAGAATTGGTTATTCATCGTTACAGCAGTCACCAAAAGCCAAATACTCAGTAAGTATAGTGGTAGTTCTAGGTGAAAGGGGCCCAGTTCCTGTTTTCCCATAGCTTACAGACAAGGCACTACTACAAGAACTAAGAAGCCTTACCCAAAGATGGAACCAAGTCTCATAGTGTTGCTGTTGTGGAGAACATAGTCTGAGAGCAGTGCCAGAGCTGGATCACACTCATTCCGGACCCCCGAGTTCACGATGCCACAGGCCAGGAGGGCTCCTGACTACAAAATGCAAACAGATTTTTCTTACAAGATACTCCATCTTCTTTACCACAAGGGATGCAACATAAAACTCACAGTACCGTCCAACTTAACTGCAGTTAAAAACCAGTGCAAGGGAAGCCCTCTGGAAGGAAAGATGTTCCCATCAGTGGACTTGATGTAGTCCAGACCAACCTTGATATAGTCCTCAGATGAGTACAGGTATTTGTCAATCTGGGTGAGGCCACCATCCACATCCCACAGCAGAATCATGCCAAGGGATGCAGCTGCGCTCAACATTCCTACACCAAGGAAAAATCTATCAGTCTTCAATGCCCTATCCTGAGAAAACCACTAACAAGCTGCACCAGAGACTCCTCTGTCAGCTAAGTTATGAACCTAGGAAGACAAGACTGACTAAAGCAACACAAAAATAAGATAGGAACGGAATTATATACCATGGTCTTTGTTCTTGTAGAGCCATTTGTTGCCATCATCAGTCAGCAGCTTGTCCTGGCCAAAGGCTGCATTCACAAAGCCATTCACAAAAGAGGAGGCCAGGTTCATGCGGGCCGAGTCCACCTGAGAGCCACTGCCCCCAAACCCTGCAGAAAAAAGAAAGGAAGTCGGGCGTAGAGTAGGGCAAGAAAGGAACCCAGCATGGCAGCTGGTTCTGATCTGGCCCCTTAGGGTCCCCATCTGTGCCCCCAACAGTGACCTGAAGAAAGGGTACTATGGGATAAAAATATTGGGCCAAAACCATCATTCCAAAATCAAGGGGCATAATTGAAATCCTACAGTCCCTGCATACACAGAGATGGATACTCACGGTTGTTCTCTAGGTGGGTTTTATAGATGTCGTCAGGTACCTTGGGCTCCATGATGTCCAGCTGAAGAGAAGTCAGAGGGTCACCAGTGCTCACCCCCACTTCCCCTAGCTGTCCCTTCTGCTATCCCACTGAATGGTCAGGGAAGTGAAATGCCAGGTAGAATCACAGCTAAGAAGTTTTGATGGTAAAGTCTCACCTCCCGAGCTAAAGCCAAGAAGTTGCTATTGAGCTGCACATTGGACATGATCTCTGTCAGGTCCTCATATTCCTCCACATCTTCACTCAGCTCAAGAAACACCCCATGCCGGCCAAGCATGAACGCCATCTGTTTTTGTACTACCCTGTGAGAGAGAGCCATGACATCTGCTAAGCCTCCACTCACGGAGGGCACTGAAAAGCCCCTTGGTCTCAAGCTCTTCATGCAAACACCCCATCCATGAGCTTTTGACTTCCCCAGCCAACTTATCCCCAACATACACATCCTTGCAGGAGGTGAAGATGTCTTCTACCAGTTCCATGTCGTTGAGCATCAACGCCAACCTTAGAGCTTCAGGGAAGCGACTGAACTTTCGGAACACACCCAAGGCACAACGCAGTAGGGCAGAGTTCTCAGGTTCAGGCACATAATTTACACAACTAGAAAGGTAAAAATAATGAAGTAATTAGACTGTTCCAAACGTTCACTTACCCAAAATAAGTATTGAACACATACCATATACCAGGCACTACACTAGCTGCTGAAACTAATAAAAACCTCAAGAAGCTCACAGACATCAATAGATTAACTATAGTCTGCTGCTTCCTTTGAAGCAGGTACTGAGACAATAGTCACAACTGAGAGAAGTGGGTAGGCCTGATATATATTCCCTATCATGCTCACTCACCTGGTAAGATAAAGGCAGACCTTTGCATATGCATTCTCATCGATGTCCTTCTCCAGCATATCCACTTGCTCAATTTCCATGAGTAGATCACATGCCTCGTGCTCAGCATTGTGGGCCATGTTGTAGGGGACAATCTCCTTTACCAGGGTCAACAGTGGCTCCCGCTGTGTCTTCTCCGCATCATCCAGCTCCTGCCACTCCTTAGCCACCTCTCCTGCCAGATGCCTACAAATAGGACCAGACATTTGGAGGAGCACAACTTCATGGGAAACATTTCCCTATGGGTCAAGGAATTCAGGGTCTGGAAAATGCAATATTGTGGCCCAGCAAGACAGACAGTACTCTAAGCCAGAACTCAAGAATTCTATTACAGAAGTCTCTTCAAATCCCAACAAGAAAAGAACTTACCTAACATACTCATGACCCCATGATGCCAATTCCTCCTGGGAACCCACTAGCCGATACTTGAGGCACTCACGCTCTCCACTCATGGTCATGGCCAAAACAGAGATGATGTCAGCAGCAAAACGCTATAAAGAAACCAGCCCTATTAAGTCAAACCCAGGGTAAGCAGGAGTGTGACATGAAATCAAAACCACTGTCACTAACCCCAAAACTAAATGTTAACTAAACACCAGTTGCTATACCAAAAATTTGTATGTTACCTAAGCTATACCCCATGACAACCAAAGGTAAGTGTTGCTATCCCCCTTTTAAACCAACACAGGTGAAGGGAAGAAAGAATAATAAGAAACTTTTAATTTTATACCAACTGAAATATCAAACTATTAAAGGTTTTGAGCAGGAAAGACTCATAGCTTATAAAGATCTCCATAGCTGTGCACAAGCTGTGCACAAAAGGTCAAGGACAAAAGGGAAAAGGTCAGTTAGGAGGCTACTGCAATAGTACACACAGGTGAGAGTCAAAGATTTCTGGAATAGGTAAAGAAATGACTGAATTGGGGGTTTATTTTAAAGATAAAACAAATGAATATCCTTAAGATTTAAAGGGAAGATAAAAATTAAAGTTAGACCCAAGTTAAAAGTAAACTAGAATAAAGGAGAATACAACCAAGATGAAAAACGTACAAGATGAAGAATGACATAAATATACGCATATAAAACATTTTTAAAAACCAGGGCCCTCCCTGGTAGCACAACGGGTTAAAGCACAGCACTATGAAGCTATCTGCAGCCACTATAGCACAGGTTCGATCCCTTGCCATGGAGGTGACCCACATTGGCATGGCAGACTTCTCCTGACTCAGCTGCCGCTCCCCTCAGCAGTGTACTTCATCAATCTGCCTGTTCTTTTTTTACTATTTATTTATTTATGCATACAAAACTGTGGTACAGGCCAGAGGTGAAGGGGTGGTGAAAGGATTCACCAGAGACAGAGTGGGGAGCAGAACAAGCAGATCAACAAAGTACAATGCTGAAGGAAACAATGGGCAAGAGGGCAAGACAGGAGAGATCTGCTAAGCCAGGTAACATATAAATTTCTAGTACAGCACTTCTGGGCCAGGGACTGAAGTTGTGCTGAAGCAGCAGCAGCTGGCTTCACAGTGCTGTGCTTTAATCCACTGGGCCTTAATCTGCCTATTCGGTTCTCCACTCTGTCTCTGTACCCTAGTTCTGTATGCATAAATAAATAAATCTTTTTTTTTTAAAGATTTATTTATTTATTTGTGCATACAGAACTGGGGTACAGGCCAGAGGCTCAGGGGCGGTGAGAGGCTTCACCAGAGACAGAGTGGGGAGCAGAACAGGCAGATCGACGAAGTACACTGCTGAGGGAAGCAGCAGGCGGGTCAGGAGAGGTCTGGCTCGCCATGTGGTCTCCTCCGGGGCAGGCAGCAGGCGGGAATCGAACTCATGCGGAAGTGGCTTCATATTCTCAGTGCTGTGCTTTAACCCGCTGCGCCACCAGGGAGGGCCAATAAATCTTTTTTTTTAAAGTCACAATAATGAAACCCCATGATCCAACACAATTGACAAAAAACAGCATCTTCTGAAAATTCGATCCTACTGTTAGCTCACATGTGAGTATTTTGACTATATAAGTGCTGTTCACTGAGCTTCGAGCTCAAGTATCTTGGGTTTCCTCTGACTCATCAAGAACCCCCAATGGTCTGATGAAAAAGTAGTCTGTAACTAAACCTCCAGCAGTTTCTGAAATAGTTTTACCTTATTCTCTCCAGGGGCCATGTTCTCATAGATTTCCTTCAGTTTGCCATAGTGTGGACGCAGAAATTTGAGAGGCTTGGGAACTGAAGTCATGGATGTTGTAGAAGAACGAATCTGCCTTCGCAGTTCCTCCAGGGCTGGTCTGTACAGAGATGTGTCTTTCTCCTGATCAGGAGATGTTAAGGTCAGACAAAAAGGAGTCAATCCCTCTCTATTCATCATACAGAGGTATGTAACTAAAACTAGAAAATAACTGTGTCTATTCAATCGTGACGACCCAATTCCCTGCACACTGTCTGATACAAAGACAAATGACCCCAATAAGAGTTCAAGAACAGTTTATCCACCAGAAGCTGTAACATCTTTCAACTATCTTTGACAACTAGCCTTTTCAAAACACTGACTCTAAAATACAGCCCTGCTTTCCCAATATACCTCACACAGCGATTCTTACCCCAGAATAGAATAGAGCGAGTATGTGCCCACTCCTGATAACATCCTGACTCACCCCCAGTCGTTCCACGAGCATCTCCAATTCATCCTGAAGTTGTTTGTCCTCCTCAGACTGTTGGGTTGAAGGGAAGATGTTCGTCAAGACAAAAAAAAAAAAATCCCAAACACATCCTCCTCCCACTCACTCTGTGACAAGCAGGGGGTGAACCTGCATCCTCAAGAGGGACCATGTGGACGAGGAAAGAGAGCAAGAGCAGGAAAGGGGAAACCCTGTGGGAAGGCAAGCTTAAATGCGACTGTTAAAAGTGGGGGTGACAATGTCCTGCCAGGGTCCACCTAAGGACGCAGTCGGCAGCGGTAAAGGCTGGTGAGAGCGGCGGAGGTGACAGCACGGAAGGGAGAATCAGTGGGCAGCAAGGTGGGAGCCAGAAGCCCCCAGGGTCGCCCCACTCTCCCCCTCGCCGGCGTGGGTATGCAGTCGGCAGTCCGGCCCGAGGCCTGTGGAGCCGCCGTGACTCAGCCCTCCGCCTCCCTCGCCGGCTCTCAGGGTCGCGCCTCACCAGTTCCTGCTCTTTGTCCTTGTCCCCGGGATCCCGCCGCTCCTTGCCGCTCGATTTCTCGTCTCCCCCGCTGGGGACCGACGCTGGGGGTTGCTGGGGTTGCACCGGCGCCTTGTCCCGGCCGCCTTCCTCCATCTCGGCCGCCACTGCCGGTGGGCTGCGCGCGCACCGCTCGCACCGCCCCGTTTCCCAGAGGGCCTCGCGCGCGCAGGCAGGGCGCCCCGCCTCCAGCAAAGCCGGGCAGCGACCGGAAACGGCGGGCGACCCGCCCCCCTCCGCGACCTGGGAGTCGCGGACTCCGACCCCGCCCTCGGCAGCCGCTGGAAACTACAAACCCCAACATCCCGCGCCGCTGAGAGGCGGTCCCGGCTCGCGACCCGAGCGAGGTCTGGGGTTCGGTGTTCTTCCTTCTGTAGACAAGCGGGCTGCGAGCCAAGATACCGCCCATAGATTTCTTCACGGCAGTGTGAGTGATACCGACAATTACACCTCAGCTGGCTGTGTGACGGGACAGACGGATGAGAATCTGGAAATCCGGGACGCTTGAATAGCGTCTGAGTAAAGTGTGTAATTTATTTCTAACCGGACAGCACTGTGAAACATTATTAACCTTGTAACATCATTTCTGATGGCGTGTGCTCTCTTAAGGTGAGGATCTGCCTAGCGTCCTAACACCTGCAGAGCCAGTTGGAGTAAAAATTAATTAAATGAAATTCTATGTTCAGATGCTTAAATCTGGAGCTAAAAGCGGAAGACAAGGTCTTTGGCCTCAGTCTTTTGGTGGTCCTTTGCTTGTTATCACTTGGAAGGGGAGATGACACTTTATATCAGGGCTGATTTTAAACGATACATATGCAACATTTAGAGTTTGATGGGATTGTATCTATCTTGCAAAGGAAATCATAGGTATGTGGGAATCAGCTTTTACCTTGATACAAAGTTTTACTATTTCAGGCAGCCCTACATACTTACTTCTTCTGTTTGGGCTATGTGTATGTATCTAGAAGGAGAAAAATGAGACTATAAATATGTATCTAGAAGGTGAAAAATAACTCTTTTCCACTTCATCTGGTGGGAGCACAACACGATTTAGCCTCAAGTCTTATTTTATGGACTGAGGCAATAAAAGAATGCAAAATGTTTTTTCTTAATTAGCAGTTTCATTCAGTTATCACTGAATCAATGTGGGCCAAATATTTGCATAGATATAAGTGCAAGAGTTTGAATTCCATTTCAAACTTTGTTGCTCTTTTTCCACTTAATTGTTGGCTTCTGGGGACTATCATCCATTTCCATTGCCAATAAGTCCCCTACTCCTGGTTTGCTGACAGAAACTGGGCAGTCATCTCTGTTCTTCCTCTTCTGTTTCTTCCACCAAGATGTCCACACATTGTCATGCTTTCCTAAGTCAACAATGGAGACTCCCCCCCCCCATAAATCTCCCCTTTATCTGTGACTTCCACGTATCAGATCTTAGAGTTTGCATTTTATACCCGTCAGTTCCCTAACAGTACCTTAAAGGAAATGGTCCTGTAAAGGGTGGTGGTATGGCTTAAAGCACAGCTTATTAACTGTTGGCAACTCCAGAAGAAGAGTACGTGAATTTTTGTTGCACTGTAGTTCAACTTTTTTGTAGATTTGGGATATTTCAAAATAAAAAGTTGGGGGTGGATGAGAGAGTGACAGATCTGGTGTTTAAAACCAAAATATGCCCTTCACCAGCTGTGATATCTGGGCAAGCTTCCTAACCTCTTAGCCTGATTTCTACCCTGTGAAATGTAAATAATAAAGTATCTCCCTTGCTACTTCTTATGAAAATGAAATAAGACCATGCATATAAATCACTTAGCTTTAGATGCCTGGGTGCCTGGCAACTCAAGAGGCAGCAGCTGTCACTTTTCCAACTTCCTCAATCTGCAGAGCTGAGGTAAATGTTTGTCCCCTGCTCTTCATTTCCAAGCACTCAAGCCCTGAAATCTCTTTAGCCAAATGCAAATTCAGGGCTCTCTGATAACATTGATATCCTGCCTAAAGCTTCATTTCCATCAAATTGCCCTCCAAGAAAACTCTCCTTTCTACCATATGACCAAGTTCCCATTGCTCTCCAATTATTCTATTCCATCACCTACTACCTCCACTGCCTTCCTTCAAATTGCATCCACAAGCCTGCCATACTGCCCCCAAAAGCATGGCCTGCACAATAGAGATTAATACAGTTTGTGGATTATTCTAGTTTTCTCAGAACCATTCAACCCCAAAGCATCACTTTCATAATACCTGATGTGTTCCTGACTAGACTCTACATTGCACTGTTTCCAGTGGGTTGCTACTTTGTGTGATAATCTTGTTGGATTTCACTGTGCTCTTGTCTCTTAACTCCCAGGACTGACAGCTGATGTTAAAATTCTCTTTTTCATACCTATGTTAGAATTTCTCTTCTCTACCTCTTCTCTACCCTTCGTGTCTACTTCCTCTGCATTCTAAACATTTCACCATTTCTGAACATGCTCTGTCTTTTCAAGGTAATCAGTCTCTCCAAATAGCTGTCCCTTCTGAGAGGAATGCCCTTCCTTGTTTTCAGCTAGCAAAATCTCCCATTCGCTGCCTCCCAGCTTAATGTCACCTGTCTAAGAAACTTTTCCTATTCTATCCTTCAGATTATTTATTCCCTATGCTCCTATCCAGTTTGAAACATACCACTCCCTCCATAGACTCAGCTTTAGGCATTAGGAAATGTGTCACACTCATCTGTGTGTTCCTAGCACTTGATCCAAGGCTTGGATTATGATAGTTCTTGCTAAATACTTGTTTCATGAATAAATGACTTTGCCTGGGTCTTCAGTTCATTTTTGTATATAAGAATAGTCCATCAGGGACTTTTCACAGCCCAGAGCTGAGCACTGGGAAACGGTTAGGATTCCCCATTTGTGCGTCGTGCCAAACCCACTGAAGTCATCCTTATGTTCTGTTCAACCTGATATTGAAGGCTTATATTACCTTTATTTTGCATGGGACGTAGTCAAACTTCCCCACTGCACGCCATAGAATATGGTTGAGTGGCCCTCTCTGGTGGCACAGCAGGTTGGAGCACAGCACTAGGAAGCTAAGGCCACTTCAGCATGAGTTCGATCCCCACCCTGGAGGTGACCATGTGGCATGGCAAACCTCTCTCCTGGCCTGCCCGCTGCTCCCCTCAGCAGTGTACTTCATCGGTCAACCTGTTCTGCTCCCCACTCTGTCTCTGGTGAATTCTCTCACTGCCCCTACACCTCTGGCCTGTACCCCAGTTCTGTATATGCATAAATAAATAAATCTTTAAAAAAAAAAGAATATGGCTGAGCACCTTACCAGTAACTGCTCTTATGTGTCCACACAGAAGCACCATCTTTATTCCGCTTCACCTTACCATGCCAGCACACATCACAGACACTATTCATCAGCTTAGCAAGACTACAAAAGGTGAAGGTTACACATGTCACCTGATGTTCACCTCGCCTCTGGAACCAAGCACCTGCAGAGTGTTCAGCAAACAGGTGCTACCTGGCTTAACTTCAGCTCAACATGTGCTTAGTTTTCCTGCAACTGCTTGGTTGCTGCAAGCGCCTGGTTCCAGGGGAAGCAGGTAGCATGGAAATGTACCTTGAAAGCACAGTGAAATTACCCAGGAGACACGTCTGTTCCAGTTCAAATTCTGTCATAACCAGAAGACTAAATGGTGATGATTAAGAGTATCCAAGTTCCAAATCTGAAAATCTGATTTCTGAAACTGACTTTAATGCAATCTTTATCTGACACTTGTAAAAAAGGGACAACGAAGTACGTGCAGAAATTTAGTGAGATGATGTTTTTAAAGTGCTTAGTGCCGACCTAAGCAAATAGGGACTCAGTAATTAAGAACTAATAATTATTAGTAATAGAGGTGTACACTTTGTCCTTTTTGAAAATACAGAATTGTAATATCACAGTGGTCAGCTGATTGGCATCCTAACGCCTCTGAAATCAGATGTCAAGAGGCAGGCAAGGTTTTATGCTTCCAAGTCCCTCTCCTTGGTCATCATGTTCTTTGCTATGGTGAATCTCATCCTCTGGGTAAGATCCAAACTTCACAAGTAATTTCTTAACATTCCTTTGGGTTTTGGAATTTGCTAAACCCATGAGTTCACTTCCTAAATCATTAAGATGAACCCATCCAACCTACTCACTTCACAGGCTGCTAATAATACTGAGACCTGGAGAGGAGATGAGCCAGCTAATGGGTGGCAGAGCTGAAGCCAGAGCCAGGCTCCCGGCTGTAGTGGCATGCCTTTTTGCAGTATATGTTGCCATGCCCTCCACAAGTTGCCTCTCAGAAGTTCAAGCCATCCTTTCCCTTGGTCTTGGAGTTTCTGAGGCCACTGTGTTTCTTTCTGCATAGGTGGCTACTTTCTTCTCTTGATTAGCAGTCAGCACTTCATAGTAACATGACAAGGGCATTCACACAGCTCTTTATGGGGACAGTCTGCTGCTAGGGCAGGCTACAGACTGTTGACACAGCTTGTGCTGTTGCCCAGGGACCCGGGACCCAGAGTCAATCACTGCCAAAGAGTCACTCTTACCTTTCCAGACTCCACAAGCCCACCCTACTTATTATACCTTAGGGAGCACTGAATTTTAAAGAGATTGAGACTGGACTCCTTCCTCTGGTTTACTCTGGTCCTCATCTCCCAGATGAAGAAACTGAGGCTTTGGGCTTTAAGAACAGGCTGAAATTCATACAGCTCTCAGAACTTCCAGATCTCTGATCACAATGAAGCAGTGAAGTTGGGTGGGATTAAATATGTAAAACAGAAACTAGAGCACTCATAAAAGATGGTTTCTATGGGGATTAGATGGGCTCATGAAGACATAAGTGTCAACAGAAGAATCACCTGTGGGAAGGAACCAGCTTATCCATTGCCAGCACCTGGCACATCACTAGTACTAAATACACTTAAAAAACAAAGATGAATGTATAAATTAGTAAATGAATAAAGAAATGCGCCACCTAGAAGAGGTGTCTAGACCATAAGCAGTATTCGGTAAGAGCTCCTTTTCCCTCCCTCCCTCTGAAGAGTGGCGGGCATGTCTGCAGTGTATGTGCCAGGCACTGGGTAGCCTCCGTGTGAGTGTACAGGCGAGATGAGTGGCTCTCGAGAGCTCTGAGCCTATGAGGCCACAGGGAAATGCATGTCTTCTCACCACAAACAGAGACAGTGCTCTGAGTTTCAGGGATTGGTATGCTACCTTGGTCAGGCCTCCCCTCTACTGCAGGGTAAGGCCCACCCACCTTCCAAGCTGACCCTGGTCCAGTAGTTAGCCAGACTCAGTGTCAGGTCTGGCTGCAGCCCCAGTGGAGGGTGGCAGCCTCCACTTCCAGCTGTAAAGCAGCTGGTGATGGGACAGCAAAGGATGTACCCTGCCCAGCCAGACCCACTTTCATTCTGTTCTTCCATCTCGCCTCTCTTCCTGTCTTCTCGGGGCTTCAAATTTCAGTCCCTTGTGTCTGGTAAGTGAGCAAATGAATGCTTAGAAGAATTTCTGGCATGTAGTAAGTGCTTGATAAATACTGGTGGAATGAGTAAATGAATAAATAAAAACAGGATTGAAGGAAGAGACAGGCTGATGGATGCGTGTCTATTTATTGGCACATGGTCCTACAGGGCCAAGACGGCTCCCTCCCCACCCACTTCTCTGCAAAAATAACTCTTCCCTTCTTTCTCCCTTCCTTCTCCCTGCTTTCCTGCTTGGCCCAGGGAGTATCAAGCCACCCCCTAATACTTATGCCCCAAGACAGAGGAACTAGCATCCCCAACATGTACACAGTTCCCCCCTGAGCTCATGGAAACCAGGAGGCAGCAGGAAGGCTTGTAAAGGCCCTCAGATTCCCACTCAGAGCTAAGCGCAGCTGACCTATCAGTGAGGGTTGGCAGCAGTACTGGGAGCAGCAACATGAGGAGCATGGGGTAGGAGGCAGCCCATGAAGATGGGGCTAAAGGGAGCTGAGTCCACTCCTAAGTGAGCACTGAGTAAGCCTTGGGAAGAAGCACTGTCAGAGTGTGCCAGGCCCAGCAGCCCCCATGGCCACCCAGCTGAGTGGACTTGAGAGCAGAAGGCGGGGACTCCTTCCTCTGGGGAGCTGGTGCCCCCAGGCCAGACCTCCTCCAGACAGGGTGACAGGGAAGGATGTCACAGTGAATGGTGGGGGCTCTGCTGGAGGCAAGGGCACCCCCAAAGCAGAGGCACGAGGTGTTAGTTGAGGAGGAACTGGGATACATGTCACCTGTGGTATGGAGGGGCTGAACCCAGCCCAGCTGGCATGTGCCTTCTCCAAACCCTGGAGCAGATAGTCTTGCTGGGCAAGCTGCCCCAGACCCTGGCAACTACTGGCCATTTCTCCCCCGACCCAGATCTACCACACCTCACAGAGCTGCCCTGGGTTCATGGGGGAGCCGACAGGGCAGCCGAAGTGCCGCAGGAAGTCACGGGAGTTGGAGAGAGTGCCCAGCACGCGGAAGCGGGCAGGACTATGGGGGTCGGTCACCAGCCCCTCGTGAGAGCTCTCGGGTGTGCGGACCGAGCACCACACCTGCAGGCCAGGACAGACACGGGACATGTGGTGTCTAGTGTGGGCTGGGTCACAAGACATGGCTGCAGCAGGGCCATCCCAGGGACACAAACCACTGCTTCCCCAGCCCCTCCGCTCAGGAGGCCTCGGGGACAGGAGGAGGCGCAGCCAGCATCTGGGCCCCCACCTCCTATTAGCACCCAGAGGGGAATGCATCCTCCCTCGCAAATTCCTTAAGGGATTTTCAAGCTGCCTGGACACTGGGTTGCCAGGATGGACATGTTTGAGGGGAAAAAAAGGCACAACCCCCAGGAGCCACCTGCCACAGTGCAAAGTACCTAAAAGAGCCCCTTCCTGAGTCACGCTCTGCCACTTACTTTATTGCTGGGTAGCCCTGGATGAATCACTTTGTCCCCAAGCTTTAGTTTGTCCTCCACAGCCACCTCACAGGAACATGGTGAGGATGAATCCTGCTCTCCACCCATGCCCCTCAAGCAGGGCAGCCCTGCCCTCCTGCCCTGTGAGATCTGCAGAAGCCTCCTGAAGGTTTTCCCCCTCAGGCCTCCTTACATGCTCTCATGGGTCCCTGCCCATATCTGGGCTCTGGGGCCCAGGCCCGTCCAGATCACCTTCCACAGCTCAACTCCAACCCCACTTCCCAGTTGCTTTCCTGCATACTCCAGACTTCTAATGACACACCCAGGAGGGAGTGGGAGAGGGAAAGACCCCAGGCCACCCAGGAGGGCAATACCTGGGCAAATCCCACAAAGAAGAGCTGGTGGTTGGTGAGTCCCACAGCTGGCAGCTGCTGCTCCTCCCCGTGCTTTCTCAGCCACGCTTTGTAAGCCTGAGGTTGGGCACAGGGGTGGCAAGTGCATTATGACCTGCCCTTGATTTGCACGCCCTGCCCTTTACCCCCAGGACATGAGGGCTTCCTCCGTTGCAGGGCCGGCTGGCTACTCACATGGTAGGCAGCCTTAAGCCCACCGTTGTCAGCGATGTTCTCCCCCAGTGTCTGGCGGCCATTGAGCCTCTCCCCGTTGACCTCGTACTGGCTATACTGCTCCTCCATGCAGGCTGTGTGGTTCCGGAAGGCTGCCAGTGACTCATTCTGCCACCAGGGCCGCAGGTTTCCTTCCTTGTCATACTCACGCCCTGTGGAGAACTAACCTTTGCAGTGCATAGTCACCACAGTCCAGCCCTTAGGCACAGGAACACCCCCATTAAGCTCTGGTCCACAGACTCTAGGGTACCAGGGCCTGCTCCCAACATCCCAAGGTCTTTCAGGAGCCCCAGGGAAGTTGAGACTGGAGGGGACAGCTCTATGGGCCTCTACCTTGGTCATCAAAAGCATGTGTCAGCTCGTGGCCCATCACCACGCCGATACCACCGAAGTTCAGGGCCCTGGGAGATGAGGAATGCTGAGTGAGGAATGCTGAATCCCACCGCCAGCCCTGCTCCCAGCTCACCCGCAGGCCCAGGGCCCAGCACCCAGAACCTCCTGCCTAAGACACACTTGGGGTGGTTGCGGGCGTAGAAGGGGGCCTGCAGGATGCCAGCAGGGAAGACAATTTCATTCTTGGTTGGTAGGTAGTAGGCATTCACAGTCTGGGGTGTCATGCTCCACCTGGAAGACAGAGAGGAAGAGGCTGAGGCTCCCCACTCCTGACAGCTCACAGCCCAGCAGCACTGACCTACCTCCTCCAAGGACCTTGTGCCTCTGGCTTGGGATCAGACTTGTTCCCCCACACTCCCCCAAGTCCCCCAGTCCTGGAGAAGCCCCTCCTCCCACCTCTCTTGCTGCCCCAAGTGACTCCAGCTCCCATTCTCACTGGTCCCGGCTGGGAGGCTTGCGGAGCTGGTCAGCCATCACCTTAGCGGAGAAGTTGTACAAATTCAGCATGTTCTGGAAGAAGGAATCTTCAGAGACTTCATACTGTGGGAATGGTGGGAAGCAGAAAGTGAGCAAGAGAACACTTTAGAGAAAACAAAGGTCCCAGTTTGACCACTAATTAGTACCTCTCTGAGTCTCAGTTTCCTCAAGTATTAGAAGTAAAATATCCAGAAAATAATAATTGCCAATATTTAAAATCCACTTAAATGACAGGTGGTTTGTGTTTATTACATATTGCCTTCTTTTATTCTCACAACCATCCTATGAGGTAGTTACTAATAAGACCCCCATTTTACATATGAAGAAACTGAGGTTCAAGCAGGTTATATAATCTGTCCAAGGTTATAGAGTCAGAGATAGAAACAAGATCTGACTCAGGTTTGACTGCAAATCCCTGCTCGTTACCACAACGTTCCACAGCATTCCATGGCCCTCTGGCGGCCAGTCTGGCACAGAGCCAGCACTGTGCAACCGGTTGCCTGTACTTGTCTCTGAAAGGAACCAACAAGCACCTCTTTACCTCCCAGTGCTTGAGTCCCAATTTTTGAGGCCAGAAAACAGTGAACCTAGGTACTCACCCCATCATAAACATCATCCAGTTCTTTGGGATCCAAGATGAAGTCCGGGAAACCAATCATATCATAGATGGCATCTGCCTGAAGAGCCCAGGTTACAGGTTTCTCACCCCAGGTCAAAAAAACTGTCATCTTCCATCCCCACCTCAAGATGGCACCCCAAGCCTGGATAACGCTTACTTTCTCCTTGGCTGCCTGGCGGGTCTTCTCATCCATCCAAACCAGCCTTCCGAGAGCCTCTTCAAAGGCAGCCCGGATCTCGCTGATCATCCCCTCTGCCTGGGAGGGAAAGGCACAGTGGAGGGGGTGGGGGGACCCACTCACATACTTCCTTTCTCCCCATGCACCCCTGTGCCCCAGCTCTGTCCTTCCAGGAGGACAAATGGGAGAGCCTAGGCTCTTAAAACAAGACTGGACATCTGAGAAGGATGAGGAGAAAATAGGATTTGTGAAAGTACCAGGATTGAGGGTGACTTTTTTTCAAATTAATTAAAAACTTTGACAGGTTAGTTAAATCAATAATATAAATATAGTACAATGTTTTGGATCTGATTATGAAAGGAAGGCATTAAGAGCAGTAAGTTTAGAAAGAAGCCCTCCCTGGTGGGGCAGCGGGTTAAGTCGCAGCACTATGAAGTGATCCAGCAGCAGGAGCTCGATCCCCAGCCAGGGAGGTGAGGTGCGGCAGACCTCTCCTGTCTCGTCTATCGCTCCCTTCAGCAGTGTATTTCAGTAGATCCACAATCTGTTCCTGACTGTCTCTGGTGAAGCCTCTCAACCCCTGTGCCTCTGTTCTGTACCCCAGTTCTTGTATGCAAAAGTAGATACATCTTTAAAAAATAAATAAAATTAGAAAGAAGAGGAATTGAAGAAGAACATAGTGTCTTTTAATCCCCTCACTCGAGATAATTCTCTTTAACATTATAATTATCTACTTCTAATGCCTTTTCCTGCCAGGATACACATATATAATATAGAATAATGTTGCACAACATGTAGATGTACATCTACATGTATGTCTCTATGTATGCATGGAGTTGGAGGGGCTAGGTGACATGTCCAAGGTCATATTTTTGTCCATTTCACTAGTTCCAAAGTTACCTCATAATCCCTCCTATCACTGTTGTAGTCCCCTGTGACTGCACATTTGAAACTTGTACATTCTCCCCTACTGTAGACAGCACTGACATAGATATCCTTGTTGATAATATATTAAGCACATGCATTATAATCTCCTAATAAATCAATATTATTCTTCTAGTTATAAAGATAACAACCTCCTCATAGAAAACCTTCAAAATATAGACAACTTTAAAGGATAGAGAACCCCTCATTATTCCACCACCCAAATGAATCAGTAAATGTGTTGACTAATGTTCTTCCTATACATGCACACATATATGGACGGTGAATTTTTAGGAAAATAAAGGGTGGTATTGTGAGAACCTGAACACTCACAATCTCCTTGCTTTGCCGGTCAAATGTGGCCTTCACAAAGAGGGAGCCCAGAGCGAAGCCAAGGGCGTCATCTGTGTTGGAGATGCAGGTCTGCCACCTGGGGGTGCAGGACTATCAAGAGGAAAGTCAGTCCCCACAAACAGCTCTGTCGTCCTACCTGAGGGCCTCCTCTGGGGCTGACCCCTCTCTGAACAAGAGGTCTGGGCTTGGGGTGCCATCTCTTCCTTGGACTCCAGGGGAGTGAAGGGTGGTGTCCCAGCATGCTATCCCCAGCAGGAAGGCCTCGGAGGACGTGTGTGCTATTCTCAGCGCTCTTCTTCTCTCAAGTTTCTAAGAGGCCCAGTGGGGTCCAGAAGTCTCTTTGCTCCACATCTCAATCTTTTATTCGGTAGCCCCCCATGCCAGAAACCTGGAAGTCACCAGCCTCCTCCATATCCCTATCACCACGTTCAATTTATCAACATTTCTACTAATCCTATTTCTTAATCTTCTCCCCTATCCATTGCATTGTCATGCCCCTGTCCTACAACACTATCACCTCTAGCATAAATATTGCCATGGCCTCCTAGCTAGACATTCAGACTCCATTCTCATCTCCTCTCTCTTCCCAATCCCCTCCATCCTCCATTAACTTCCAGAAGAAAATCTAATATGCAAAACTAACCAGGCTACTCCTCTGCTGAAACCATGCGATGCCTCCCCACCTGAAAGAATCGAGGCAGACTTCTTAACCCAGCACTCAGGTCCCCTTGTGCAATGTCCCAGGTCCCCATCACCACCCTCAGTCTCTCTGCTAGCCTGTTCTCAAGTTCATGCCAAGAACCCTTCATGCTCCTCCTGGCCTCTGGGTCTTTTCACATGCTGTTCTTTCTGTCCGTAATGCTCTTGTCCCTTGTTCTCTTGGAGAACTCATTCTTCAAATGGTACCTCTTCAGAGGAGTCTTTCCTGGTACCCCACGCCCTGAGGCAGAATGCGCTATCCCTATTTCTGTTCTATTGCGCAAAAGTCTTTGATACAATGTGGGTACTAACTACCCCTAAATAGAGTATGTTCTGTTGGCATGTCCAACTTTCTGCACATCTTTTAACTGAGTGCATTTATTCCTCTCTGTACCATCATCATAACAGCTGAGTTACCTATGTATACAAATCAGTAGGTAGGAGGGTAGGTAGTTAAGTTACATTACCTTAGTTCTCACAAAAACCCACAAGGTATTCCAGGGCATAGAGTGGGAGGGACTAGGTGATACGCCCAAGGTCCCATAGGCTAAAAGATAGAGAACCTGAGCTTGGAAACTAAATCAGTTTGATTTCTAGGCGTGTGCACCATCCTACACCATGAGGCAAATAACAGATGTACATCTACATCGTACATAGAGATGTACAGCATCAACTAGACTAGATCGGAAGACAGGCACAGAGTGAGAGAGCTCACCTTCTTGGTGCCATAGAGAGTCTCCAGTAACTTCTCTTGCGCTGACTCAAAGCGTCGGTCCAAGCTGGAGGTTGTCTTCTGTACCAGGTTCCAGATGAGATAATTGTTTAGGATGCTGGATGCAGATGGGAACATAAGGAAAGGGCAGGTGGGACACCATCCCCACCCCAAACCAGCTGCACAAAATTACAGGTGGCAGCAGTCCTAACAGCTAAATTAAGAGCTGTCCTAGAATCACTCTCTTCAACCCTGGGACCATACAGATGACCCCTGTATGGTCCCCCGGGGCTCCAGACTAGGGGAACAGCCCACTGACATTCCATTTTGATGTTTGTCAGGTCCAGGGCTTTGCCAAATGCTGGCTGCACCAGTCTCCTATGCCCAGTCCCTGAATGAGCCCTGTAGAGACAAGAGCCCTGAGTCACACCACCACAACCCCTGCATTCCCCCTCACCTTGGCTCTGTGCGATTGATGAGCTCTGACACCTGCTGCAAATAATCTGTCCCATAAACCACCACAGGCTCGGAGTCACTGAGCTCCAGGGGTGACAGCAAGAAAGACAGGAATTCCAGCCAATCTATGGAGGGTGCCAGAACCTGAGAGGGAAAAATGCCTCAAGCCTTCCTGCCTTCCCACCTGCCTGCCAGCAGACCTTGTTCACGGATATGCTGGAGCCAAGGTGCCCTGCTTGTTGCCGGCAGCAGTTTCTGGCTGCTGGGTGGCCCTTTCCTATAATAAACCCTTTCCAGGGCTGAGCACCCCATAATCTGGGAGCCCAACAACTTAGGCAAGAAAAGCCATGGTTGCAATATTCAGCTGGGCACAGATATCACAGATTTCCCTAAGAGTTGAGGAAATACCACCCCCGACACTACCCACTGTCTTCCCATACCTCACCTTTCCTCTGGAAACCCTTCCCCACTACTTCTTCATAACTCTGTAACTAAAGGGTCAAAGCCTGGCACAGATGCTTTAGTATCTCTTTTGGTTGTTTTGGATTTTTAATATGACTCTTTTATGCAGTTCCAGAAAACATAAAAAGGACCATGAGATGACCCAGAGAGAAAGCAAGGGAAGGTGGGAAAGCTTGGTTGCCTCAGAAGAGAAGCTGGGTGCTGCCCACCCCCCAGTGTCTCCGTGCCTTTGCCCCACACCCCACCTGCAGCTCCGAGATGCTCATCTTGTGATAGATCTTCTCCTCATCGCGCCGCTGGTCCTGGGGTACTGTGATGTTGGCCAGTTGTATCTCCAGCTCCAGCACCTGCTGCATCTGCTCCCGTGTGGAGGCTGGCTGTCCCCCCAGCAGCATCCCCAGCTCCTCCATGTAGTCCAGGTAGGCAGTAAGCACCTGTTGTGGCCCAGGGTCATTCTCTGAGCCCAGCAACAAGTCCTGCCTATGGCTGAGAGAGGCTGTTCTGGCCACCACCTCACCATCTCTTCCGCTGACTTCCTTCACAGAAGGTTTCTTGGACAACCTGGTTTCATTTCTGTCATATTGTTCACCACCATCTGCTAGGATCTTATTTATTTGTGTGTGCATTTCTTCATCACCTATTTCCCCTAGCAGGTTAATTCTAAGGGAGCTCTAATTCTAAGGGAGCGGTTTTTTTCACCACTATGTCACCAAGGCCTGGGACAGGGCGCAACCAAGACAGGTACCCAGTAAGCACCTGTCCAGTGGCCAGATCGGCTTTCCACATGCTCTTCCTTCTTATTTCCTACAGTCTTTTGAGTTTTCCCAGCCCACCAGTGACCACGTGCCTCTACTCCATGTTGAGGGAGTGCCATGGGGAATTTGGTCCACAGGAGCTTCAGTTCTCTTTTGCCTCCCATCCTGCCAGGCCTAAAATGTGGCCGTTTTCTCCACTCCCCTCTGATCTCCAAGGGGGAGAAAAGCACACAAAGGAAATGTTAAGTCAACGATGTAGAGAAAAATGGTGCACTGTTGTTGGGAATGTAGACTGATCCAGCCCCTATGGGAAACAGTATGAGGGGTTCTCAAAATATTAAAAATAGATAGACCATATGATCCAGCAATCCCACTCAGAGGTATCTACCTGAAGTGTACAAAAATGCTAAGTTGAGGGCCTCCCTGGTGGCACTAGGGGGTAAATCTCAGCTCTATGAAGTTATCAGCAGGCACTACAGCACCAAATTCTATCCTGGCAGGGAGCTGACCCACATGGCACATTTTTTTAAAATGCTAATTTGAAGGGATATACATGCACGCCTATGTTCATTGCAGAACCATTTACAAGAGCCAAGCTAGGGAAACAATCTAGGTGCCAAAAAAACAGATACATTGATAGAGAAGATGTTAATATATAAACATAATGGAATACTTAACTACAAAAAAAGGATGAAATCTTTCCATTTGTGACAACAGAGATGGAAGTAGAGAGGATTATCCTACGTGAAATAAGTCAAAAGGAAAAAGACAAGTACTGCATGAATTGGTATGATTTCACTCACGGACTATGAAGAGACAAAACCAAACCAAAAGAACCCCGAATACAGAACTGAGGCTATGAGGGTGAGAGTGGGGCGTATAAGAGGAGGGGGCCCAGTGGACTATGGAGGATTATGGGTGCTTTGGTGGTAGGCATTGTGTGGTAATTTGGAACTGAAGAGGTGTGAGTTTGTATTTGTAAATCATAAACAGGGCTGTAAACCATTGTTACAGCAATAAAAAAAACATAATTTTAAAAAAATTAGTGACCATATGGACACACATGTATCAGAGTCTCTGCTGGGCTTTACATATAATGTATCTTTGCCCCCTTCAAGCAGCTCCATCAAGCAGTTATTTATCCCATTTCACAGATAAGGAAACAAACTGGGGAAGATTATCTGGCCTGACTCAACACACAAACTAGTTGATGGTGGAGTGGAATGTGCCAGGGCTGGAGGGGTGCAGAGCCACTGGCCCTGAACCAAGAACAAACCTGGGTTGCCTGGGCATCTACAGCACCTGAGCTGCGTGAGGGCAGGCAGGCTCTGCTCCATCCTCTAATGGAGTTGCAGACGCTAGCACAGCATCTGGCTTATAGGAGGAACTCAATAAATATTTGTTGAATGAAGGAATGAAAATCTGCAGTCCCTCCACCCCCACCTCCACACTGCTGAGCATGAAACTTTGAGACTTTGCCAAGCCCTCTGTTTTCCCTAAGTTGTTTTTTTTTTAATTTATTCATTTGTGTATACAGAACTGGGGTATAGGCCAGAGGTGCAGGGGCAGTGAGAGGATTCACCAGAGACAGAGTGGGGAGCAGAACAGGCAGACTGACAAAGAATACTGCTGAGGGGAGCAGCAGGCAAGTCAGGAGAGGTCTGCCAGGTCATGTGGGTCAGCTCCAGGGCGGGATCAAACGCATGCTGAAGTGGCTTTAGCTTCTTAGTGCTGTGCTTGAACCTGCTGCACCACCAGGGAGGGCCCTTTTCCCTAAATTTTTAACCCAGATGAAAAACTTCTGTACTAAAGCTTCCCTTAAAAGCTGTGACAGGAGACCCAGCCCAGAGAGCCAAACCTCCTCCTGCCCCTTTCCAAGAGCTGGAACGCATGGTTCTCTCCTGCCTTTATGAAAGTCTTTTGCCCCTTCACTAGTGTGATTTCAAAAGCACACATAAGTCAGTTTACACGCCTCCCCACATCTGAGTTTCTCTTGCTATTTCTTAGGGAATGTCAACTACTCAAGCATAATGGGAGTCTACATACTTGTCCAGAGGATTTGGCCCACTTCCTCCAGCTCCAGTTTCTAAGGCATCAATAGGCCTCCCCCTCCCCCCTCACAGCTTTCTCCCTGGAAGCTGCTCCCTCTGCCTAGAATCCTCTCCCTCCACTGAGCCTGCCCTCACCCAGGGACTATCTGTTACACTCACTTGCAGAATGCCACGATTCTCTAAAACACCCGGAACAACAGTCAGGGCTGTGGCAATGTACTATTCACATGTCCAGAGAGGCGCTGGCGGAGGAGTGCTCAGGACGAGTGAGTGAGCAGACAAGGAAGCACAAGTGTCCCTATTGTCCAGGCGCCCAACTCCACAGCAGTCTCTTGCTGGCTTTATCCCACTGCCCTTAACATACAAGGATCACCTTCTTTCCTTTCTCTAGTTTCCCCCTCACCTCTTCCTAAGGCTTTCTCTAGTTTCTAAGGAGATGCTCCCTCATGTCCTCAGGCCCCCCCCAGATTCATCCTTTCTTTAGGATTCCACCTGGCTCTCACAGCTACCTGCTGATCTCCCCATAGAGATGGCACCCAGGGCCCTCACGGTCACATGTCTAAAATAAGCAACACCACTCCCAAGTGTCTGCCACATGTAGGAGGTTTTTTCTTCTACCCCCAAATACCTAGAGGGTAGATACTGTGATCCCCATCTTACAGATAAAGACACACTCTCAGGGAACTTAAGCAACCTGCACCAAGTGGCAGAGCTGGGGTTGAGATCAAAGTCTGATTCCCAAGCCTGCCCGCCCTTTTCCTGTGACAGAACACACTCTCCTCTTTCCTAATGTGTGTTAAGTTGATCTTTCTGAAAGAAACCCTTAATTCTCTAAGGAGCCCTCCACTCCACCATCATTCAGGGTTACAGACTCAAGTCTTTCTCTTCCTCCTTCTGCTCCTTCTTTTTACCAGCTAGTCATCAACAGCTCATGACTCAGGATGTGTCTCTTGTACCCTCCCTTCCTTCTGCCACTTCTCCCATTTGGACCCTTACAGACTGAGAGCCTGGAAAACTGTAAGCTGGGAGGAGAGAAAGAAACTGTAAGCACCTCCATGAAAACTAACTAATCTCCAGGTTCCCTCTCTTGCATCTACTTTTCACAAGCCAAACTGATTTCCCAAGCACTGTTCACAAAGCATCTGCTCCATGCATGCCCTGACTCCGCCAGGCCTCTACAATAAACAGTGTGGCACTCCAGGCCCCTCCCTAACCAGTCCCTACCTGCCTTTACAGTTTCTCACCTGGAAATGGGGATGCCCCAGTCTGCTTTTTCCCCCCTTTTTAAAGATGTATTTTATTTGTCTATGCATTACAAATGCTGGGGTGCAGGCCAGAGGTGCGGTGGGGGGGCGGATAAGCGGATTCACCAGAGATAGAGTGGGGAGCAGGACAGGCAAATATTCTGAAATACACTGCTGAGGGCAGCAGCAGGCAAGACAGGAGAGGTCTGCTGTGTCAATGTGGGTCACCCGCCTGGCTGGGGATCAACTGGTGCTTCAATGGCTGTCAATAACGTCATAGTGCTCAGACTTAACTCTTTGCACCACCAGAGAGGTCCTTTCTCATGTGCTTTGAGCTTTATGTTTTATCAAACTGGATCCCTTCCCATAGTCCAAACTTGCCTTAGCCTTTCCTTCTTCAACACTTCTGCTTAAACTGTTCTACATCCTAGATACTCTACAGGACACAGCTCCTAGGCAATCTCATTTGGAAACCTTTCTGGCCACCCGAGTCTAGAGATCCTTTTCTGAGCTTTGTTCTCCACTATTTATTTCCATGAACTCATCTACACTGAAAGCTTCCTGTGACAATTGCTTTAAAATGCACGTCTCAGAATTGCCCTCACTGCACCTCGCACATAGTAGGAACCAACAAAATGCATTCCTGGAAGACTAGAGGAAGGAAGAAAAGCAGAGAGGGAAGAAGGGAAGGAAAGAATGGAGGGATGGGATGCAGGGAAGGAAAAGAGGGAAGGGGAGAAGGAGAAAGGCACAGAGGAGGTGACAGTAAGAAGAAAGGAGGGAAGGAGAAAAGGAGAGCAGGAGGACAGCAAGGCAGGACTGGCAGCTGGCTCACTAAGCAACAGGGAGGGCTCTGGAAAAAGGGCAAAGCGAACGGAGATCAGCCCAGCCATCCTGAAGATGTTCCTTACTTTCTCGTTGGCAGTCCTATTTAGGTAGTAGTCTCGAGAGGGTAAAAAGAGCCCAGACTGGTCCACCTGCAACAGCAGAAAAGAGAGTGAGCCCTCCACCCAGACACTGTCTGACCTCCATCCAGGACACTTGATGGAGTTGGGGGGCACTCCAGTCTACTAGGCATTGGAGAGAGGAGCCTGGGTTCAGCAAGCAGTCCATAAGTCTCTCTGAACCCTTCCAGAGCCCAGTACCTGGATAACATTGCTGTTGGAACTCTTAGAGTCAGCACTGATGTAGACAGTGAAGAAGGGGGTGGCCCTGTAGGTCCCTGCTACTGCCTTCAGCACCTCCATGAAGTTGTTCTGGTTCCAGGGCCCCGTAATGTTCCAGCCACCAATCTGCGTAGAGACCATAAGTAGAACCAATGGCACAGGAGCCCAGTGCTTTCTTGGGCTGTAACCTCTCCCAAGGCTTCTCCTGCGCAGCCGGCCCACAGCCATGGGCGGGGGGAGGGGGGGGCCCTACCTTGTCGATGAGGTCCCGCAGAGGCTGCGCACCCAGCTCTTCAATGCGTTCCACCTGTAGGCAGGATAGGTAGAAGCGCTGTGTCTTCCGCTCAGCTTCGCTGCTAGAGTTGAAGGTGGTGTTTTCTGTGGGGTGGAGGACACGGTCCATATGGCAATTATATTAGTTGCTGGGGGGTGGAGCCCTTACTTGGTTCTTCTCCTTGCCTTCCAAGCAGTTCTAACAAAGACTGGAGTAGGAAAGTTTAGCTTCCTCTCTTGGTCCATGGAGACCCCCAAAGATATCTAAGCACTACAGATACCCTGGGGTATCTACCACACCTCAACAGTGCTCCTCAGAGTGCAGAGGGAACGCGTCTGTTATACTCAACAGTAGATCCACCATTATTACATTATAGGATGGCAACCACTCAGTTATTCATTCTTTCATGGACATTTACCAAGAACCTACCAAATGCCAGGCCCTGTGCTGAGTATGAGGCATGTACTTGGCATAACCCTTCCCCAATAGGCCCGCTCACCAAGCAAGTGCTTCAGGATGGCCTGGTTTTGGTCCCAGAGGCTGTTAAAGGTGTTCCATCGAGAACGCCCATCAGGCAGGGGGTTCCTCCGAATCCAGCCTCCACAGGAGAACTGGTAAAAGTCCTCACAGGGGCTCACAGCTCGGTCCAGGGACTCCAGGATTTTTCCAGCAACCCGAATGCAGGCCTCTGTGAGGCAGGTGCTATGGGATGGGTCTGTGACAAGGGACATGGCCAGGGATTTGGGGTCTGTCAGTCAGTCTAGGAGAGACAAACACTTTGGGAGAGGGGCAGCAGGAAGGCTGGCAGGAGAGAAAGAAGCTGTGGGGGAAGGCTGGTCTCAACCAGTGAAATTCTTAGGGACTCTCCTCCAGAGCACCCACAGCTCTGAGGGTTGGTGACAGATATAGGCCCACCTACCTCTGCGGTACTGGACCCCCAGGGCCACAAAGCAGCCCAGAAGCAGTGCAGCCAGCAGTAGAGAGACACCTGCCAAGATCAGCTCCAGCTGGGTGTGGGAGCCTAAGAGCTGTCTAGTCCTCTTTCGGAATCCCACCTGGGGAACACAGGGTAACAGAGAGCTGGCAAGTTGCAGGTGAACAGCCAAAATCACAAAGGTCCTCCCAGAGGGTGAAGACGCAGGCAGTTTCCAGACACTAAGCACAGACGGCAATAATTTGGGCACAGGGGCACCGCGAGGCAGGTGAAATGCGCCTGGAGACTGTTTTGTGCAACGTCATGGCTTAGGATCGCCTCACCAGAGATCTAGCGCAGAGGCCAGAGATGGAGCAGAGGTGGGGGCAGTTGACCCTCCAGGGCAGCCCAGAGCTCCTGGGTGTGCCAGGCGTCATGCCAGGACTGGGGCCTGGTGAGAAAGGGAAAACCCCCTTGCCCACCTCCACGGCGTCCGGGGAGGCCCCGCCCTCTACCGGGGTCTCGGGTGCGTCTTCATCCTGTAGCGTGGCCCGTTTGTACTCCACCATCTGCCAGACAGTCGGGGGCGCCAACCGAGGTCAAGCAGACAGGATTGTTTGCCCAAGGCCCTGCCCGATACCCTCGCCCCGGCGGGTCTTTCCCGTCTGCAGTGGGGCCCATTCCCTACCCCTGGGTTCTCCCGCCTTCCCCTCTCCCCCAAGTACGCAACCCCTTTTAGGCAAGCCCCAGACCCAGCCCCGAGCTACCGGGCCGCTATCTCACCCCGCCCCTCCACTCGGTCCCCTCCCCTGAAGCTCTGGGGACCCCCCACTCACGTTGCCGCCGCCACCCAGCTCCTGCAGAGCGACGTTCATGGTGGAGTTGGGGCAGGCGACACCTTAGGGCTCC
>NW_004567104.1:20221843-20228745 GCF_000260355.1 Condylura cristata | reverse complement strand
CCTCTCCCCGCCCCCCGCGGCGCCGCGCCTCGGGGTGGGGGTGGCTTGGGGGAGGGGGAGGAGCGCGTCCGCTGCTCCCCCCTCTCCGCTTTGCGCCCAGCGGGCGCTCCGGGCGCTGTTGGCTGATCCTCTGAGCTGCGCCAAACTTGCCATTCCAGCCGGAGCAGCCGACCCCCCAGAAACGCAAAAGACCCTGTCTTCTTGAGGGTTAGCCGCCCCATCCCCAGCAGCACCCTTTTGCACCCATCATTTACATTCCTTTGACCCAGGCCCAACCAAACCTTGCTACTTCTTGACCCTGTTCCCCAAACGACAAGACCTCCAATCCCTCGTGGACACTTGTGAGAAACTACGCTTTCAGAAGGGGCACCGTCTCCAGCAGAAATACAGCCCCTCTTCTGCCAGCAGGCAGAGCACACAGAGGGCCCAATGCACGCACAGGTGTCCACACATACCCGCACAGAGAGCGCATCCCAGTACACACAGGCAGGCACCCAGGCACAGGCTGCATGCACAGACGTATTCATTGCACACTCACAATGTAGACACCACAAGGCACCCAGAGCTGGCACACAAAGGTCACTGTCATTGTGTGCACACACACCCCTCACGCATACACAGCACACACAAAGTGCACCGGCAGCGCACACACAGCTCTCTCTACGCTTGTTGCTTCAAGACTGCACTTTTACTCTCCAAGATAATTGTTGTCATCAGATCATCTCACAAAGGGAGGGTTACAGATGGTGACAAATTGGCAGGGAAAAAAACAGCCATGCACAGATATTTAAAGAAAAGATGTGCTAACACTTCTAACTTGAGAAACGCAAACCATTTTACTTGGGAGGTTTACAAGAAACACACACTCACAAGCAGTATTTAACCGAAAGGCAATAGTGTAGCATTATGCATCTGCCATCTGCCTTCCATATTGTCATTCCTTAATCAGGCCTGTTGGTGTTGCAGTCTGCTGCACTGAAGAGAGACTAGTGGGTTTTTTTTTTTTTTTTGTTTAAGTGTCTCATCCTCTCTTTCTTCCTCTCCCCAACAGAGTACAAGAATTTGACCTGAGGAGGCTTGGAGTGGTGGCAAATCTACAATCCATTTCTTGGCTCTCACCTCACTTCCCAGACATCTTGCTGCAAGTGATTCTAACATGGAATGCTCTTGTGGCTGAGAAAGGGTTGATGATGAATGGATCTGGCTGAGAAAGGCTGGATTGCTTTCTTTGGCATTTTCCACCCCAAGATTGCATGTTCTCAAACAGGAGAGAGTACAGTGACATATTTAGGATGAAAGATTCTGGATTCAATTTCCTCACTTATAAAATAGAAATGAGAACAGCACCTATTTCACAGGATGGTTTTCAGGATTAAATGAAGCAATACTTGTGAAGTGCTAAGGGCTATGTGTGGCACATAATGGGCACTAGATGTGTATTAACTGTTGTAGTTGTTGCTGCTGTTATTCAGCCCACAGGTAGAAATGAAAATTGTTAAGACTGGAGAAAGCCTGCTCTGTTTCCTGGATTTTAGAAGTATAGGCAGATGGGCTCTAAGTAAGTCGGGGTTCTCTGAGCAGGCAGCTTTCATATCTAGCCGCACTGGGGTCTGCAGCAGCAAGTCCTTGAGAACCCCACTGGGGACAAGACTGCTTTTCATTTCTACTCTAACAACAATGTTACATCACATCACTCAACGCTTCTCCAAATCTGAATGAAGTGAAATATGGCAACAAGGTCAGTCGTGTTCCATAGGAAATTCCACCAGGACATGGTCACATGGGTATAACCAAAGCTACTGCACAAAGACCTTCTGGCAGGAGGCTCATTAGAAATAGCCAGACATGGGGCCCTCCCTGGTGGCGTAGCGGGTTAGAGCATAGCACTGCAAAGCTAATCTAAGCCAAGCTGTGGCCACTTCAATGCAAGTTCGATCCTAGGCCCCAGAGGTAATCCACATGGCCCTGTAGGTGATCCACATGGCACAGCAGACCTCTCCTGTATCATCCACTGCTCCCCTCAGCAGTGTACTTTGTCAATCTGCCTGTTCTGCTCCCCACTCTGTCTCTGACGAATCCTCTCACTCCCCTGCACCTCTGGCCTGTGCCTCAGTTCTGTATGCATAAATAAGTAAAATCTTTTTTTTTTAATTTTACAACAGTTTATTTTTACATCATTTTGTACATTTTCCCCCCCATCTCAATTGTAATCCCCGCGGGTTTAATAAGTAAAATCTTAAGAAAGAAAAGAAATAGCCCAATAGCTGTTGCAATGCCATACTGGAAATAGCAAGCTTATACAGCACTTTACTGTGTAAAATGTGTTTAGATAAGTACTGGACCATAGAGCTGTGACTGTATTAATTTTCACAGCAACTGTAAGGATGATTATCCATGTTTCACAGATAAAGAAAATCAAGTGTCAGAACTTTCAAGTACCTTGATAAATATACAACTCAGAGAGAATTTAGACCAAATTTGAGTCCAGGTCTATCCAATTTGAAAAATACTATAGCAGGAGACTAGCAATTATTATTGGAGAAAGTGCATACTTCTTTTGATTCATGTTGCCAAATAGCTCTCTAGAAAAAAGGCAGATTATCTGGGCTTGAATCCTAGTTCTGCTACTTACTAGTTGTATGTCTCTTAACCTCTGTATACTTCAATTTCCTCATCTGAAAAATAGCTTCATAAGTGCCATGGGGATAAATGGGGTACATAACTATTAATATAAAACAGCTAGAAAAGTGGCTGGCACAATTCTGTGGTCCAGCATTTATCTAAGCACTTTACAAATGTTAATTTATTTAATAAAATAAAATAACCCAGTAAGACAGGTTCTGCCAATAACATTTCCCCTGTTTTACAGGTGAGGAAACTAAAAGACAGGAAATCTTAATAGTATGTCCAAAGTCACACAAAAGGTAGAAGGCAGATCCCTGATTGGAATGTAAACTCCATGCTCTTAAATATTGTTCTCCTGTCTAGCTCAAGTAACAGGATCAGACTATGATGTTTAGTAAGGGGTCTATATTATTATTTTTAAAGCTTTTTTTTGTTTGCTTGTTTTTAAAGATTTATTTATTTGTGCATACAGAACTGGGGTACAGGCCAGAGGTGCAGGGGTGGTGAGAGGATTCACCAGAGACAGAGTGGGGAGCAGAACAGGCTGACGAAGTACACTGCTGAGGGGAGCAGCAGGCGGGTCAGGAGAGGTCTGTGGCACCATGTGGTCACCTCCGGGGCAGGCAGGGATCGAACTCGTGCTGAAGTGGCTTTAGCTTCTTCGTGCTGTGCTTTAACTTGCTGTCCCACGAGGGAGGGCCTGTTTTTGAAGCTTTTGAAAAAATTAGTAAAGCCTATTGCAGATGTAATATAATACAAAAGTACATAGATTAGCTCTTTCTGGTAGTAGAGTCTGGAGAAGACACGACTCACAGGGGAAGGAAAAGAAGAAAGAACAGGTCATCAGCCTTGGGCCTCAAGTGACTGAAGGAGAAAATGTATTTTGTGTCTGTCACATCTTTGCATCCTTCCATGGCAGTTCTGTCTATGTCACAGATCCTTCTGGCAAGGAAATTAGCTGTTGTGTCAGCAGTGGGCAGAAGGTGAAGCTGACTGAGATGAATCTTCTCAGTGTGCTGCCGTTTTGGCTACCCAGAGGCACAAGGACCTGGGCACCACTTCTCTCCACACCAAACTCTGGGCCACAGGAGGAAATCCGAACCAGACTCCTAGATCTGGGGCACAGTGAGCCCTAGGGATGAAATTAGGGTGGGTTGAGGATGTCACCCTCATCCCCTCCAAAAGGGAGGGAGGTCACTGTGGTTGCTGTCTTCTCAAATGATTTTGTTAAAATAAATCACCTTCATGAAAAAAAAATACATAGAATAAATGATGACGTTCATTCTGCCAGGATCTCAGTATTATCCTTAAAGAACCATTATTAGCGACATGGTCTGCAACCTCCCAAAATGTTTTATATGTATTTACATGCTTAGACACAGACTATGTGCATGTATGTCTGTGGGCCATCTATGCATATGTGTATACTTTCCCCACATACATGAAGTCATATTGTACATAGGTTATTTAGTGACATTCTTGGCCTGAGCAGTCCTGTCAGCCCACACAGATCTGCCTCATTCCTTTTTTTTTTTTTTGTAATTTATCAACCTCTAATAAATAGAATGAAACACTCTCATGGTATGGGCTTCCTTCTAGTGAGCAGGGTAGGAGGAAAGGGTCCCCCAAAATAGTTTAAGGAAAGAGAACACAATCGTGAGAGATATATAGCAAGATATCCCCTAATTCTTGATTTACCCCCTAGGACTGCTATAACAAAGTACCAAAACTGGGTGGCTTAAAGTAATAGAAGCTTATTCTCTCATAATTCTGGAATCTAAAACTAAAACCTAGTTATGAGCAGGACCATGCTCCCTCAGATGGCTTTGGGAAGAATCCTTCCTTGTCTCTTCTGGTTTCTTGTAGTTCTCAACAATCCTTGTGTTCCATGGCTTGTAGATGCATCACTTCCGGCTCTGCTCCTTCACATTGCTTACTTCCCAGTGTGTGTATCTTTGTGAATCTGTCCCATTCTTACAGAGAGCCCAGATACTGGATTTAGGATGCTCTCTAATCCAATATGACTTCAACTTAATTAATTACATCTACAAAGACCTCATTTCTAAATAAGGCCACATTCTGAGATTCTGGGGGACATGGATTTTAGGGGAGACCTTATTCAACCTAATCCACAGTCTCTGCTTGATAAAAGTGCTACTAATTACTCGGTTGTCAAAAGGTAGATTGTTCTGTTTAGAACATATAAATGGTGTCTACCATTTGTGATTTCTAAGATATTCAACACACTGTCACAGAACTGCAAACAAACTTTCTTTTTCTGTGAAAAGGAATTTTGTCTCATAGGAAGGAATGTGGAATGTCAACAAAGAATTATGATTTAAAGGACCCTCCACATTTTTTTATATTTGTATATTGATTTATTTCTATAATTTTGCAGTTAGGTCTTTTGCATTACTCACGACCCAGCACATACAGTAGGAACAGTAAGATTATTTAAGAAGGAGCTAAACTGTGATCCCATCAGCCTTCTTAGGGAGGGGCTTTGATAGAGGAGAATTGTTGCAATTCCTCACCCGTGCTGTCATTTCATCCTTGGGAAGAACTGTCATGGCTCCTCTGGCACTTTTGGTGAGGGGGAGCTCATTACCTCCTGAGACAAGTCACTTCAGGGCAAAAATCTCATCTATCAAACAGTCTTTAATGTAGTTTGTATAATCTCTATTCTTCACACTGGAACACAGAGGCTCTGAGAGGCATGCATATTGTGCAAATGCTTGAGGAAAGGACTGGCTTTTTGTATATTTCTAAAGCATTATAAGCACAAATAAATTAATTTTTGCAAGCTGTAATCATGGGCCTATAGTGCAAACTTATACAGAAAGTGATAGAGTCAGAATTGTAACCCATTGCTGGACAATCCCAGCAGGGGTAGTAACTTCTGGGCTCTCTGCTAGTGACTCTGAGCTCTTCTTTCGGGTCCAGAGGCTTCTCCCACTTCAGTTCTAGCTGCAGTCCTCATTCTAGACTAAAAGGGCTCGATATGGCACTCTCCACTCCTTGCCCACACATCCTAGCGTTAAGGGCAAGCCACTATTGCATTTGCCTCTGCATCCCCAGGATGATCACTGGGTAAGTTGTTGGAGGAAGTCCCAGCACCAGGAATCACTAGCATGGTGATTTGGAGGGAATGAAAGCAAAAGGATTTCAGAGACAGTGGAGACTCCTCATTCAGGCCCTAGGACTGAAAATAAGAGATGATTACTACTTATCTGTGCTGTCGTCATGTCGCCAAGTGAGATCCAAAGCCCCAGGCCGGTGATTGCACCAGAATCCCACTGTGCTAGCTAGCTGGTGACGCGCGCCAGAACGCTGGTTGTGAAGAGGTGGGAGGTGAAGAGGGCGTGTTCCAAAGGATGCGGGCAAGCACCGTCACGTGACTTCCGAAATGAGGGCTGGGGGCGCCCTCTGCCCTTCCCCCTCTCCCAGCAACCACAAATAAGCGCACGTCGCGTCCTCAGGTGCTCCGGGTTTTCCCTACGTCACCTGCAGTCAGGCGCCCCCCCCTCCACCTCCCACTCCCGCTACGCCGCCATTCATTCCTCCTACGCCGCACGCACACCGCGGGCAGCGCCGGCCAGCACTCCCGAGCCGCGGGCGCTTCAAGCCCGCGCTTTGGTGCCAGAAACCTGGCTGGTGAAGGGGGGTCTACCCTGGTGCGCGCGCGCTGGCCCAGTTACCGGGACCCCCTCCTAGGAGAGCCCGAGATACGCAGAGACTCAGGGGCACCTAAATACAGACGCCAAGCATGGAGACAGATTCAGGAGGGCAGAGACACGCAAGTGACAGACGCAGATAGAGGCCGTGACACGGAGATATGGGGCACAGAGACAGACACAAGCAGACAAAAAGAGACTGACATTTAGATAGGCATAGACAGAGACACAGAAGGGCTTTCGAGACACAGACTTGATGAATAGTTTAAGATCAGAAGAAGGCGCCAACGACTGGGAAACCAATTGGTCAGAGCTGCTCCGGCTTCTGGAAGGTCCGCGCCGTCCCGCACTCTTCACCCAGTTCTGGACCCTCCCGTACGCCGCGATTCCTGCGACCTCTCCCCAACCTCTTCTAAGACCCACTGAGGTCTGATCTTCTCACCCAGACCCGCCCCCCAATTCCGATTCTCTCGTTTCTCAGAAGCTGAGTGCCAGATCCTCCTCCACTTAGCAGATGCCAGTAGCTCAGCAGACACTCCCGCCGTTTGTGCAGGACCTTCCCACTGCCGATCCCTTCGCACCCCTGAGAGTTGGGCGCGCTCC
>NW_004567104.1:20220345-20221632 GCF_000260355.1 Condylura cristata | reverse complement strand
CACCGCCGCCGCCGCCGCCTGCCCAGCGGCCCGGGAGGCGGAGGCGCGGGGGAGGAGGCCCCGCTTGGCTCCGCAGCCCCGGATGCTGCATGACTTCATCCTTCCGCCGGCTCCCCAGCTGAGCTAGGGCCGGTCCGGCAGCTAGCCCGCCACTCGTGCCCCGCCGCAGTCTCGCGCCCACCCCTCGCCCGCCATGTCCGAGATCCTGCCCTATAGTGAGGACAAGATGGGCCGCTTCGGCGCCGACCCCGAGGGCTCCGATCTCTCCTTCAGCTGCCGCCTGCAGGACACCAACTCCTTCTTCACGGGTAACCAGGCCAAGCGACCCCCCAAGCTGGGCCAGATCGGCCGAGCCAAGAGAGGTACGCGGCCGGGGCCCGGAGTCGTCGCCTGACCCAGAAACCCTCCGCTGGGCACCCCCCCGGCTGCAGTTCCCCGCCAAGCGACCGCAGCTCTTGCCGCAGACCAACGCAGCCGGCCAGTAGCCGGCCGGGGTTTGAGGGAAGGGAGGGGGGTCCCTGCAGCAGTGTTGTGTCCTCCTCTTTCCCTCTCCCGGGAACGCAGTGCCCCGGATTCGATGCACACCACCTCTGGAAGTAGAGCCCTGGCACCCGGGCGAGGGGGAGGGGCCGGTCGGGGCATTTGGGGCAGCCTGGAAGTAGGATCGCGGGGCGGTGCGCCGCTTCTTCAGGATCAAACGATGAGTCGGTGGATGCTACGGAAGAACCTTCGGGTGGGGAAGGACGTCCGATTAAAAAGAGGGCAGGGGGCCCGAGGGTTCGGTTGTCCTGGTTGTTTGCATGGGGAGGGGACTCTGTTGGTGCTAGAATCAAGTGGGGTTTGAGCGGCAAGAGGGTTAAGTTGGGGAGAGGGCTGGACTAAACGGAGATTCCGCTCGAGGAGGGGGTTCTGTTGAAATGGGGGTGGAAGATCCCATGAGCGAAAAGATTTCAAATTTCTCGGATGGAGAAGAGCTCTGATGGAAGGAGGGCTTGGACTTGGGAGGTTGAATGGCTTGGAACCTGTAAAGAGGGGGCGTTCCTCCACAGGGAGGGGAGGGGGCTCTGTGGGAGATGGGCTGACAGCGGGTTGAATGGGCGAGAAGAGTTCGGATGGGAAGGGCACTGTGGCTCTAGGGGGTACGGGAGGCGGGAAGGGGCGTCGCTGGACCACCAGCAGTAACTGAGCGGGCTCGAGGACGCGGGGCCCATTTTCGCCGCCGCCCCCTGAGGCCGCGCGGCTGACGCGCTTTCTCTAAAGCATTATAAGCACAAATAAATTAATTTT
>NW_004567104.1:20184833-20220122 GCF_000260355.1 Condylura cristata | reverse complement strand
CGCTGCCGCCGCCGCCAGACACTCCGGAGCTGTCCGCTTCAGCACCACGGCGGCGGCGGTAGCGGCGGCGCAGACCATCCCGGAGCCCGCTGCCGAGCTCATGCACTTTAGAACCTCGGGCCGCAGCCCCACCCCGCACACCGGAACGGACACGGAGACCCGCGGCTCTCAGCCCCCGGCCCGGCCCGCCCCCTCCCGCACGGCTCCCCTGCCCCGCCCCTCTCCGGCCAGTCTTGGCTGCAGACTTCGCCGGTGTCGGACCGCGCGGCCAGGGATGTGTGGCTGCGTATTTGCATGAGCTTCCCACCCACCTGAGTCCAGTCCTCCAGGCCGCTCCTCACCCCCACCCCTGTCTGATGTGACCCCAGCCTCAGCCTCTTTCTAAGGGACTTCCTCAGCACATTTGTATTTTTATATCCGACTCTTTGTTTACTGGCTCCCCTCATGGTCCTCCCCTCCCCACCCCAACCCCACTGTCTCAACCAAGCTCTTCTGCGCCTGGCAGATAGGACTGTGTTGAGTCTGGGGTGGGACAAGCCCCACAAGGTAACCAACCACACGACCAGTCTGCTCAGGCCTGACCCCAGGTAGCTCTCTGGCAGACCCCACACCCCCAAAGTTTCACCTTCCCAGGGCCCAAGTCTGATTTTACCTTGGACACCTGGGTCCCCAAATGGGAACTGCTCTGAACCTTTGGACAACACCTGTGGTCCTAGAGATGGTCTCAGCCCAGGTGTGTCCTTTGTAAATGTTCCTTCATCTTCACTGTACCAGGAGTGTGTGAATAAACACAGACCTCCCTGTGTGTGTGTGGCCACTGCTTTAGTCTGCTCAGGTTCAGACCAAAACGCCTCCAATTCCTTTTGGGGAGGAAGAGGGCAGGTACTTGGGAATCTCAGGTGCATGTTACTGGTAGGGAAGGGTTACCAAGTAAACACAGGCTGGCCTGCCTGGCTTGAGAACAGCATCAAAATGTGGCCTCCTTGGGTAAATATACAACCTAAGCAGAATAGATCACCAGAGCTGGGGCTAGAACTAGGGTCAGCGGCATAAATCACTCTAAAAGCAGCCACCTGTGGATAAATCCAGGTTGGATGGTGTTCAGTAACAGCTCCAAGGATACAGGTCTCCAGTCTGATTGGCTTATGTTGAACTTTGCCCCAGAAGAAGAAACAGTACCTTGGGAGAGGAAGTTGGGGGAACCCAGGGAGATATGAGAACCCAAAACCCTGGGATATGGACTTTAATTTGACCTGGGCTGTATTGTTTGATATAGGGTTGCTGTCACCTGCTCCATCTAAGGGATGATCCCCTGGGATATAAGCACCAAGGTGAGCAGTGAGTCAGGAATTCCAACTACTGTGGAGTCCAGGGCAGAAGGGCAGGGAGGACTCCATGCTTCTGGTTTCACAGCTGAATGGCACTGAGGAAGTCCTCGTGATCTGAGTCCTGGAGAAAGCCAGGTGAGGTGGGAGATCTGGAGGGTGAGAGGAGCTGGGCCCCAAGAGCAAGTTGGGTCCCAGTGAGTTCTTTGCCCTTGTGCATGAGGTAGAGATGGAAGTGGAAACCGCTGCCATATGTTGCATGCCTCAGGGACCAGCCATAACAGGCTTGGGCATAGTGTCGGGTCCGAAAGTGGGGGGCAGCAGAAGTCAGTGAGATGAACCGGCCCCCAGGGGCCAGAACCCGGCTCACCTGCAAAGCAGATAGAGAAGCCATTGGTGAAGTGTCCATCTTCAGCTTCTCAAAGATCAACATTGTCCCAGAAGCTTTCACAGTGAGCTTCAGGTCACTGTGCACTCAGGCACTATCCTACAGCCAGGGCTTTCCATGGGAAAAGAGTGAACCTACTCTACCCATGGCTACTCAGTGGGGTTAGGGCTATATTCTAAACAGGTAGGAGCATGGGAGTGATATCAGGTACAGGGGCACTGCTTTCCCATCAGCTGCTCACTTTTCTACTCGGTTACTTCTCTGGAACAGGCTGTTACCTCACTCTTATGGCAACCCAACCAGTCTCTGTGAATCTGGCCACTCCAGCCCCTTCTACTATGTATGACCGACTCTAATCTCTTCTTCTTTGAGGGAACCAGTCCTGAGGGTCACCCACTCTTGCTTCAAACCATGCTTCCTTCTGGCTTCTGGGTTCTTCTAATCTCCTGAAATTTCAACCCTTCATCCCTACCTCTTGTCTTCCTTCCTTTATTGTTGCTCCCTCACCTCACTTAGCACCTGTTCCACCGTATGGACACCTTCAGCAGACACAGTCCAGGGGTCCTGTTCTCCAGCCAACAGGGCATCCAGTGTACCCTTCTCGAGCACCACGTCGAAGGAGCCGCTGGGAAAGCCCAGGGCCCGCACATCCATGGTCTCCCAGCGCAGCTTGGGCACGTGGGCATACCGAGCTCGCATGGCGGCCACCACTACTGATGAGTAGTCCACACTGGTCACGTCAGGGAAGCCCCCAAGGAACAGCTCATAGCTCAGGGCGCTGTTCCCGCAGCCTAGGGTGGGGAAGGGTGGGTGGCAAAAGTGCTAGGTTAGCTTTGGGCTTTCACCTCCCTGATTATGCATCCACCCTTGGCCCATTTTCTCTCAGCCCAGTTCCTCCCATGCTGACAAGAAGCAGCATGGACAGAAAGAGCATTTGCCCACAGATCTGGGCACATATCTGGGCTTTATCATTCCTAGTTGTATGAACTAGGTCAGGTTGTTTTCATTCTAGGAATGTAGATTTCTGATTCAGAAGAATGAAGATAAAATACCTAGGTTATATGCAGGATGTGATGCACTAAATTTTAAAACTAAAACATCTGACAGATAACTGAAGAAAATAATTTCAGGAGTTCAAAGATGTGGGTTCTGATTACCCTAGTCACTAGTCACAGTCATGTTAAATCATGCCAATCTGAGTCACAGTTTTCTCAAACTCAGAAAGGGTGTAATACTGACATCATTAGGTCCTGGTAATGCTATTACCAGGGTAATATTAGTATTATACTTAATCCCTAACCTCTCAGAGAACCTCTGATAATAGCAATTCTTGGAAGAATATGTTAAGAGTTATTAGCCTACTTTGGTTTCCACAGCAGAGTTAACAAGTTAGGGGGATCCCTTGAAAGTCCTTAATGTATGTATTGGGCACCTCATATTAGGTTCTGCTGGTGCATAAGAGTCCCCACACTCAAAGAATCCATGCTCCTGTGGGAGAACAGGTGTATAATCAGGCAATTGACATATAATGTAATGAGTGTTTTAATACAGAAAGATTGCAGGAGCACACAGGATAGGTGGGTTGATCAAGGGTTTCAGGAAAGCTGACAACAACTGGAGTCTTGAAGAATCGTAACACTCTAGTGAAGTGCCTGAAAAGCAGTTCCAAAGACTGGGAAGAACTTAGAGGAACAGATGTGGATCCACAGCTCAGTGGAAATGATTTCCTTTGAAGACCTGTTGGCTTCTTCCAGGCCCTCTCGTGGTCAGTTTCAGCCTGAGAATGGGGCAAAATGCCAGCACATGGGGGAATCTCTAGCTTTTGCTATTAGATTGCCTTTAATCCCCATTTGTCTAAGAGGATTGCTGGGTCAGCTCTAGCGATATCCCTAATCTAGCAGGGTTTGGCAACTGAACAGAAGACCGCTGGCTGGTCCTCAGTTGCCCCTTCCTGAGTTCCTCCTTAGGCCCCTGGGGCTCAGAAAGCTATCTCACCTGGAAAGCCCAATGCATGCTTCCCTATACTGGAATCACAACAAGCTTTGGTAGATACATTATGTGGGATAGGGGGATAAGGATGGGTGAACAAGAGACCCTAACTCAGTTCAGGCTGAAATCGCACTGGGTTCTCTATTCCGCAATCCCTTCACTACTCCTTACCTTACCTCATATGCTTTCAGAGCATTACCTCTCTGTGAACAACCCCATATTTACTCTCTCTGTTTCGCTTTGTATAGAACGGGAATTTCCAGGAGAACTTTACCAAAATAAAGGGACAAAAAAAAAAAAAAAAAAAAAACTTGCCCACAGGGTCAGTCATATAAACAAAGCAGACACAGGAGCAAGGAGAATCAGTTATATACATTCGTCTGCCATGACAATGTTTGAGCCATGGGGACCAAACACATAAGTTCTCCTACAGGATACTCTGTCCTCTGAACAGTCCTGGATTTGACTGTCCTGCCTCTGATTCCTGTTTTCAATAATTATCATGACAGCTAATAGCCATTGAACACGATCTATGTTAAGAAAGCACTTCCTAAGAAGTGTCTCCTTTTACCTTCACAGTAAGTCTATGTAAAAGATACTATTTTACCATTTTCTAAATGGAGAAATTGAGTCTGCACTCAGGATATATAAGAAAATTTCCCTAGGTCACATGATTAGTAGTAGAACCAACATTTGGATTCATGCCAGACTCAGACTCATGCCAGAGTCAGAATTCTTAAACCACTAACCTCCCACTTTTCAGGAGGTCCACTCGCCTCCCATGGGAACATTCCCTCTTTAGCTGTATCAGTATGACCACTAATCTAGACTAAGTCTTGTATTCTTAATCACTCACCTCTAGGGAATGCCCTAACTAGGTGCATTCCCTAGCACCTATTAGATAGGTTCAATATGTCTGTTGAGGTGACTATAACATAGTCTACTCCCCAGGTTGTGGGTCCTGTTATTAGATCTTGGGAGTCCTGCCTGATAAGTTTTCCTTTTTGATTTTTAAGACTTTCCTCTCCTCTATTCAGGAAAGAATACCTCCCAGTCAAGCAAATTTTAAGACAGTATTACTCTGCCAACTACCAACATGAGAATCAGCTGTGAATATGTTGAAATTAAAGATTCCAAGGGCCCACCTTAGACCATCCCTAGAATAGGGTGGGTCCAGCTTTCCAACTGATTTTAATTGCAATGAAAGCTTGAAAAGCAGATCTATGATAAAACTAAAAATAAATGCAATGGTTGAAAAGCACAAAATTCAAGAGAGTTTAAAGTTAAATTTAAGGGAAAAGGATTTGGGGAGCACACAGAAAACCTTGTGCATACAGGGGGCTTTTTATTTTGCCAGGCATTGTTCTAAGGTAACTTTAACACTCATTTAATTATTTTAAAAACCCAGTAAATATTATTACTTTCATAAGAATGAGAAAATAGAGGCACAGAAATTTAAGTGTTTTGTCCAGGTTTTCAAAGCTAAGATTCCATAATTTTGTCCATGATTGCATAGTTAAAGATTACATAACCCAAGATCCCAACATAATTAGTAGCCTTCGAAACTCCAGGTGCTGAAGCTGTAGATTTTACTTCTTTTCAAGTCCTAGGAATGTTTTGTTTCTCAAATTGAATAGTATAAACATACTTTATTATTTATGCCTTACATACAACACTGTATTATAGATATTTCACATAAAACATATGCATACTTATACAAATGGCAAAATAAAAACTTTAATTAAAAAAAAAAAACAAACCGTTTTTCAATGCACCTTCACTCTAGTCCCCAAGGCTGGCAGTGGAAAAGCGCCCCGAGGGGACCCCTGGACCTCAGTGTCTTACAGGTCCCTTAGAGGAAACTACATCAACCTCAGCTGCAACATTTCCTCCGAACTCAGAGGGCGCTGTCCTTATCCTCACTACACACGGGACACTGGCCCAAGTTTGAGTTAAGGCTTGGAGGGTAAATTTCTCTAGACTGACAATGACTCCAGAAGCCCATCGGCGCGAACAGAAAAATGCCAGTATTGCGTTCGAGATGCCTGCACCTGCCTTGCCGACTTGAGCCGGCAATCCCACTTTTAGAAGCCTGTCTACAGCTAACTGGCGCTGGGACTTGATTTAGGTCCTATGAGCTCTCCAGCGCTCCAGGATGCCTCCAGTGGGTCCGGAACGAGGTCCTCAGAATCAGACTATTTTCCAAAGGATTCTTAGCCCCCAGGACTAAGAATGTTTTGGCTCCTGCTGCCCTGGCTAAATACTGCGGAGATTCCGAAAGAACACATTTGTCTCCCGACCCGGGCGTCCTCTGAGAGAGACAGACAGACACGAAAAGGCGCACAGGATCAGGCCGGGACGGAGTTGGTTCGGCCAGCATCTCCGGGACTACCCACCTAGCACAAGGATACGGTCCTCGGGTCGAAGCTCTGGCTCTAAGAGGGCACGGAAGGAGGAGAAGTTTCCGAACCACTCGTAGGGGGCAGAATCGGCCGCTCCCTGGTAGCGCCGGTCCCAGTATTGTACCTCGCGATACCCGCAGTTCTGCTCCGGTAACTCCGGCTGGGGGGCAGAGGTCCCGGGAGAGGCCATGCTTGCAACGACCGGGGCAGCTGGGGCAGCTGGCCAGCACCTGCGGTACCGCCTGGTGCCCCTAAATAGCCAATCTGGACAGCGGGATTAAGGAGGAGGCGTGGCCTTTGAGTCTCCGCCCTCCATCTGCAGCTGCTCAATAGAAACACGTGGAACTTCCGTCCCCTGCTAAGCGCTCTCCTTAGAATCTTCCGACTGGGAAAACTACATTGTCTAGACCCTGAGTCTTCCCGCGGTACTGAGCACCCACTTCTAAGAGTCATCTTCTTGGTATCAGATTCACTCGAGCTCATCACTACCCCTTCATATTCTCAGTTTGGCCGGCTTTGCCCGCAAGGAAGACTGAAAAGTCATGAAAGACACCTGGAAGGCTCTGAGAGGAAAGGAAAGCCTTGCTTTCCAGGAGAGATTGACATGAAACACAGATATGGCCAACAGAGGCGAAGTGAAATGCAGGGCGCCTGCAGGAATGTCGCTTCATAAACGTCCGATCCATATTAAGCCCAGGTGTCCACAGTATGTATTTTTTTTTCTACTAAGCGTGCAGCCCATCCCAGGAGATAGGTGTAAAAGAGTAAATAATACTGGCAATTCCGTTCGGCGCTCAGTGGGTTAGGATGTTCCGCGCAAGCAAGCGGAACCTAAGTGTAGACAAGTCAAGCTTCCGGGGCGGCGGGAATCGCAGGAGCAGCGCACCATCAAAATGGCGGCAGGCCCGCGGAAACGCGGCCGGGCAGGTCCCGTAGCCGGGGCGGTTGGGCTGTGTGGACAATGGCTGCGGCGCGCCTGGCAAGAGAGGCGCCTACTTCTGCTGGAGCCGCGTTACACGCTGCTGGTGGCCGCCTGCCTCTGCCTGGCGGAGGTGGGCATCACCTTCTGGGTCATTCACAGGGTGGCATGTGAGTGCGCCGTGGGGGAGGGGAGGGAAGGGATGGGAACCCTCAACCCTAACCCAAACTGGGACCCAGTTTCGGAGTTCAAGCCCAAATCCCGATCTGCTGTCATCAGTTGCAGCCCCATGTCTTTTACCCAAATCCCAAGCCTGCTTCAAGAGAAAATCAAGCTCGATTTTTTTTTAAGCAAGTAGGGATTTTTTTTAAAAAGATTTTTATCTGTTTATGCATACAGAAATGGGGCACAAGCCAAAGGCACAGTGGCGGTGAGCGGATTCACCAGAGACAGTGGGGAGCTGGACAGGCAGATCGACGAAGTACACTGTTGAGGGGAGCAGCGGGAGGGTCAGGAGAGCTTTGCTGCGCCATGTGGTCACCTCCGGGGCCAGGGAGCGAGCTCGCATTGAGGTGGCTGAGGCTGGCTTGCAGTGCTGTGTCCTTACACGTTGCACCACCAAGGAGGGTCCCTGAGCTCGATTTAAATCCCCCTATTTAGCCCCCTTGATGGAAGGGATGACTGTAGAGATTGACCTGCTCTTAAGGTACAGCTTGCCAGGCTGAACTGAATCATCCTGGAAGTCAGATAACTTGGTAGAAGCTAATGTATTGCTGTAGCAGCTTGTCTCTGTGGCTTTGGACACAGTACTTCGATTGCTGGCTAAAGAGGGGACATGAAGATTAAGGAATGACATGGGAACTAACATAAGATAGAAAAATCCAAGGAAGAACTTACTCATTCAAAGTAGAATCAACAGGAGTAGGAAAGGATGTCTTTACGCAAACAAAAATCAGCTTAGTGCAGGGGAGGAAAACTACAGCCACCTGTTTTTGTTTTTGTTTTTTTCTTGCATACCAGAACTGGAGTATAGACCAGAGGTGTGGGGGAGTCTGCTTAACGGTGCATCTTTGTGAAAACTTGAATTCGTTTAGCACTCCTTTCCAGGCTGAATGTAGACATAGCTTTCTTGAGCTGTGTGTGTGTTTTTGTATATGAGATATGTATATGAGAGAGAGAAGGAACAAGCTTATTATATTCTGTTTACTAAGGATACAGTCGTGGAAGTGTTACAGGCCAGGGAGTCCACCCCAGGACCCCCAACCCTGCCCAATCTAAATAGGTTCTGCCATCCGCTGCATCAAGACAAAACATAGAACACCTTTAATGTCATTATTAACCTTTTGTATGTGCCTGCAGTTGAATCTTAATCCCAAGGGTGAAGACCCACTGTCAAGCAACCCAGTTTACATTGGAGGCTTGCCCTGCAACAGAAAAAGATAGGCATATATCCTATTGTGATGTGATGAGGTAGCAGGAAATTTCAATGTATCATATTAACCATGTTAGCAAGATACTATAAAGGTACAGAGCCAGGGTTCAGGAGGGCACTTCCACCAGGCTTAAGGAGTCAGGGAAGGCTTCTAGTGTCCCCCTTGAAAAGTAAAAGCTAATTAGTTGAGGAAAGAGAAAGGGGGAAAGTAAAGAGTACTCACAGAGGTTCATGTATCAAAAGAGAGAGTCTAGTTCCTTTGAGGAGCTCAAAGAATTTTTTAGAGTTGGAATAGAGATCTTGAGCTAGTCACCCAAAATCATTAATTCATAGGTTTTGCTTATACAAATAAGTTTATCTTAAAGAGCTGGAAATCATTGAAGAGTTTGTTGTGTTTGTTTATTTTTTAAAGCTGGGGTGTAGAGCAGAGGTGTGGGGGGATGAGTGAGAGGGTTCACCAGTGACGGAGTGGGGAGCAGAATAAGCAGATCTTCTGAAATACACTGCTGAAGGGAGACAGGAGAGGTCTGCTGTGCCATGTGGGTCAGCTCCCTGGCCAGGGATGGCACTTGTGCTGCAGTGGCTGCCAGTAGCTTCACAGTGCTGTGCCTTGACCCTTTGTGCCACCAGGGAGGCCCAACATTTGAAGAGTTTTTAGCAGAAAAACCTGAAATGATTTCTACTGTAGGAAGAACTGTGGTTGCAGGGTGTGAACTGTTATTAGGGGTAAAAGTGGAAGCTGGGGGCCTAATTAGTAAGCTTTTGTATTATTGAGATTAAAGACTAATCAAGCCCCAATTTGACTATGTCATAGAAGAGAAAAGTGAGATAGAGATATTAGGATGACGAATTGGTGATAACTGGTGAATGGGAGTTGAAAAATGAGAAAAAAGGAAGTGTCAAAGATCTTACTTAGTTTTGTGACCTGGGCAACTAGGATGATGGTGTTGCCATTCATGGAACCAAGGAAAACCCAGGAAAAGGAGTAGATTCAGAGTAGAAGCTCATGAGTTCAGTTGAAGACATGTTGCGTTTGAGATGCTGAGGCTCATCCAAAGAATGTCAAACTTGAGATAGTGGTACTGGGAATGAGCCGCAACTCGTGCTTTGATAGGCTGGAGATGTGGTGGGTGGCAGAGAGGTTCAGAACTTGGCAAGTAACCACACCATCCTGTCCTTTTCCAGATACAGAGATTGACTGGAAAGCCTACATGGCTGAGGTAGAGGGCGTCATCAATGGCACCTATGACTATACCCAGTTGCAGGGGGACACTGGACCTCTTGTGTGAGTGGGGATAAGAGGTTCCACAGGGGCTGGCCGAAAATCCGGGCTGCTTGGCTTGACCCCAACTCACACTCCCTCACCTTCCAGGTATCCAGCTGGCTTTGTGTACATCTTTATGGGGCTATATTATGCCACTGGGCGGGGCACTGACATCCGCATGGCCCAGCACATCTTTGCTGTGCTCTACCTGGCCACCTTGCTGCTTGTCTTTTTGATCTACCACCAGACCTGCAAGGTAAGACTGTACTACCAGGACAAGAGGCTCAACCCAGAGGTTTGGGGAGTGGGGATGGCTCGAGGTTGGTGAGCTGACCTTGTTCCACAGGTACCTCCCTTCGTCTTTTTCTTCATGTGCTGTGCCTCTTACCGTGTCCACTCCATCTTTGTGCTGCGGCTCTTCAATGACCCAGTGGCCATGGCACTGCTCTTCCTCAGTATCAACCTTCTGCTAGCAAAGCGCTGGAGCTGGGGCTGCTGCTGTTTCAGGTCAGTACCCCTCCCTCTGGCCCCCTCGTTCACATTCTGTATTTCCATCACATTCTCCCCACTTTATGCAGGGGAGGGACTAAGGGAGTGACCAGGCAGCATGGACCAATGGGCGCCCCACTAGGCAAGTTCGGGACCTATAGAAAGTCTGTCCCAGCACCCTCCCCCCTCCCCCCTCCAGACAGCAGCTGTTGTTGGAGTGGTCCTTCCACATTCTAAATACTCAGTGTGGGCATAGGTACTAGATATCTGCTCCCTACCTCCAGACTCCTTCTAGGCTGCCATCCCCTCCCACTTCCAGATCTGAGTGTGGGCCCCATCCTGGAGCTGGTGGTGGGGGAAGGGAGGAGCTGCTGTGGTGATGGGGAGCAGTGTCCATCCTTGGGTTGGCCCTGGCGCTGATAACCTTTCTCTCCCTACCCACCCCAGCCTGGCTGTCTCTGTGAAGATGAATGTGCTACTCTTCGCCCCTGGGTTACTCTTCCTTCTCCTAGTGCAATTTGGCCTCCGTGGGGCCCTCCCTAAGCTGGGCATCTGTGCTATTCTCCAGGTACCTTTCTCTTCTAACAAAGAGGAGGCAATTCTGGCTCCTTTCCACCTTTCAGACCTTCTCAAAGTCAAGTGACAGGATTTTAGAGTCGATTCTGGGGTGGGCAGTTATACCTTTGGGCTTTACCTGTAAAATAAATTTGGTGAGCTAGATAGTTTCTGAGGACCCTTGTAGTGCTGCCTGTTTATGACTCGGCGGGAGAATCCAGACTTAAAGTACTGCTTCTACCTGCCTTCTCAATTCCATTGGCTCTGAGCTCTGTCTTGCGGGGACGTGGGATGGGGGGTGGGGGAGTAGCTACTGGCCTTCTTGCTATTCCTGCTGGGGACTAGGGAACCTCTGAGACTGTACCCTGTTCCCCACTCCCCTCGATGATTAGCATGAAGGTTGGGAGAGAGCCTGAACAGCTCTGCTGACATCACCCCCATCCTCAGGTGGTTCTGGGACTGCCCTTCCTGTTGAAGAACCCCGTTGGCTACCTGTCCCGCTCCTTTGACCTTGGACGCCAGTTTCTCTTCCAGTGGACAGTAAACTGGCGCTTCCTCCCTGAGGCCCTCTTCCTGAATCGGGCCTTCCACCTGGCCCTGTTGGCTGCCCACCTCACCCTGCTCTTACTCTTTGCCCTCTGCAGGTGGCACCGGTGAGAAAGGGGAGCAATGCCTTGGGCAGAGTTGGGGGGAACATGAAAGGCTTAGGGAGTACTCCTTAGGGAGTGGGAGTACTTAGGGGAGATGTTGAGCTCATGGGGATGAGTCCAGAGCTTGGCCCATGATGCGGGCTTGATGAATGTCTGAATGGCTTCTCCCAGCACAGGGGAAAGTATCCTGTCGCTGCTGAAGGATCCCTCCAAAAGGAAGGTTCCACCCCAGCCCCTCAAACCCAATCATATCCTTTAAATCATGGGAAGGTAAGTGTTGCTCTCTCCAGATGTAGTTGTGGTCCTGGTCATTTAGGCTTCACATGGGGGAGGGAAGAGGAAGAGGCCTGTTAGAGCTAAAGGGCCGGATCTTGGAGCTCCTACCCTGTACCAAGTACTGTGCCGAGCAGTTCACACGTTGAAGCATATTTTATCGTTAATTCTAAACATGACTGAGAAACCTTTGAAAGGGCTCTCCCTCTGCCTGGTGCTTTCCTGAGAGGTTAATGTACGTCCTAACATTTAAAGTTAACAAGAGACCCTGAGATAGTTACTTTTATTATCACCATTTTATAAATGTCAAATTTTAGGGTTTTAAGAGATTAGGGAATTTACCGAAGTCTCTCAGCTAGTAAATAATAGTTAGTATTCATTAGGCCTTATGACCTCCAGGTTTTGCTCTTTTCATATTAGCTTGAAGAAACAGTCCAGGGAAGTTAAAAATCTTGCCCAAATGTATGCATCTGGGAATGGAAAAGCCTGGGATTTTCCCACCACAAAACTTTTGTCCTACTTTGTAACCTCCCTCTTACCGTAGTCATTCACTACCACCCCAATTCCTGCCCCTCCTTCTCCTGCCCTTGGCCTTGACCACTGCCTACAGATAGTTTCTACCCTCTTCACCTCTAACTTCATTGGCATCTGCTTCAGCCGCTCCCTCCACTACCAGTTCTACGTCTGGTATTTCCACACACTGCCCTACCTCCTGTGGGCCACACCCGCACGCTGGCTCACGCATCTGCTCAGGTACTGGCTGGGACAACCTGGGGGAGCGGGAGGGGTCAGGAGAGCCTCATCCAAGACTGTGGCCATGGAGGGGTATGGAAGAGTCGAGGGCTACAGGCCCTAGACACTGGATAACTTGGGGCTTATTTCTCATCTCTAGGTTGCTGGTGCTGGGGCTCATCGAGCTCTCCTGGAACACATACCCGTCTACATCTTGCAGCTCTGCTGCCCTGCACGTGTGTCATGCTGTCATTCTGCTGCAGCTCTGGCTGGGCCCCCAGCCGTTCCCCAAGAGCATCCAGCACAGCAAGAAGGCCCACTGAGAACCACCTCTTCCCCTCCGGTCCATTCTTAGGACCCTGGATGGGGATGGACTCTGTGTCCTTTCCAATAAACCTTACCAAGTCCACTACTGTGCAGCCTAGCCTACATGGAAGTGCCTGGACGAAGCTGAGAGAGACATGCACAAGGCAGATAACGAATTCATTCAGGCAGTCCTAAGAGGCACTTTATTGCATAGGGTTTGGGAACTGGCTCTCTCCCCGCCCACGGTACTGCACAGGGCTCAGGAGCAGGGCATGGGGTGGGACGAGCGGGGGAGAGCACAGGCAGGCACTTTCTGTGGGGGGAGGCAGGAGTGGGGAAGGGGAATGAGAAGCAGTGGGGAGGTGGGGCAGGTGGGCAGGCTGACGCCAGCCTACCCAGTACTTCCCAGCACCAAGACCGACCCTGGGTGGCAGTGACTTGAGTGTGTTGGAGGGAAAGGAGAGTTCATCCCGAGCAACAGGCTGTGTCCTCACACGTTTGCCGGGCTGTAGCACAGCAAGTGTAGCTGCAGGTTCTGGTCCCAGTGGCGCAGCAGCAAGAAGAGACCCCGCGCTGCAGCCTTGAGGGCCACCAGGTCGAGGCCATCAGGTAGGTGTTGGGCCCGCAGCCAACAGTCAGCCTTGGCTGCTGCCAGTTCCCACTCGCCAAAGGCAGCAGCACAGCGGTGCTCCAGCCAAGCTAATGCCACCGCTGTAGCCCAGGTCCGGCTCCGCAGGTCTGTGCCATTTGACCCTTCTGCCCCCTCTGAGGCCTCAGTATCTGAGCCCCGCCCGCTGTCCACCTGGCCTGGACCCTCGGAGCCTGCGCTGGGGGACGGGCTGCAGGAGGCCGTGGCACTGTCACCCTGGCCTACACCAGGACCCAGAAGTGCCCAGGGAGATGAAGCTGAGGTGGGGCTGAGGCTGGCACGGTGCACAGCGAAGGGTGAGGCGCGGCACAGGCGCTCCTGCGGGATGTGCACTGCAGAGCTGAAGGGCGCATCCAGGCGGAAGGAGCCGGGTGCCTCCTGCAGCCGCACCTGAGGAGAGAGGAGGTGGGGGGATAAGTGAGCTGAGACGGTACTCTGGCTCTGGCAGTGCCACCCTCCACCTCCCGAGTCCTCACCAAGGGCAGGTAGTCATGGTCACTGGTCTGGCTTAGGTTGTGGCTGCTGAGTTTGTGGCTGTTTGGGCCTCTGGCCTTCCAGCGACCCTGGCTGAGCTTAGCAGGAAGCTGAGTGGGCAGATGATGAGGACCTCCAGTGGGGGCTGTAGGGTTCCCCAAAATAGGTGTGGAGCTGTCGTTCTGGTCCTGGCCACCTGCTAAAGACTCTCCCTGAAATCCTGTAGTAGAGCCAGTCATTCGCAGTGCTAGTCTCTAAGAGGGCTGCTGCCCCACCCCGCCAGATCAAAGTGTTACCTTTAGAGTGGACAACGGTGGGCTGAGAAGCTGTGTCTAGGTGGCCCTGTGAGGCAAGAGGCACTGGAAGCTCAGCTGGCTCTGTGAGGAGATAGGAGGTAGGGGTGAGGTTTGTCTCAAGAAGGTGGCCATAAGGTGGGTGTAAGCACCTGAGGTCACCAGGGTAGGCCCCTACCTGAGCTCCGCACCTGCAGGGCTAAAGGCAGGACCTCCTTAGTAGTAGCGTCAACAGCTATAGGATGGGTAAAGCAGGAGGGGGCTGAGCTGACTTTGCTTGTCTGAAGGGCTCGAAGCCAGGACCTCCGGGCATGGCCTGTGAAACCAAGGAGGGGGTGCACTCACTAGCCACCCTTTACGTCAGCTTTTACTATTTTTTTAAAAGATTTATTGGTTTATGCATACAGAGCTAGGGTATGGGCCAAAGGTGCAGGGGTGGGGGAGTGAAAGGATTCATCAGAGGCAGAGTGGGGGCAGAATAAACAGATGTACTGAATACACTGAGGGAAGCAGCAGGTGGGTCAGGAGAGGTCTGCTGCACCATGTGGGTCACCTCCCTGGCCAGGGATCAAACTTATGCTACAGTGGCTGCAGTAGCTTCATAGTGTTGCGCGTTAACCTGTTGTGCCACCAGAGTGGGCCCTACATAGACTTTTGACAGAAAAAAAAGTCTTGGTGTTCCCCATAGTATCTCCCTTTGTCCACCTTGAGAAAAGTGGAGTTCCTTCTAAGGGCCAGAAACAGCTCCGGCTCCCCAATTTTGACAAATGGTTAGGCTGAACCCTCAGTTACTGGCATAGCGAGACCCTTCTCCCCCCGACCATCCAGAAATTACACTTCAGACACCACCCAAAGAAAGCATCAGCTGTGGTGCCTTTTTCATCCACTCATTTTAGCTCTGTTCAACAGAGTTTTCTGCAAGGATAGACATATTCTATATCTGTATGACCCAATAGAGTCGTCCCTAGTCACTGTGGCTATTAAGCACTTGAAGTGACTGATGGAACTATAGAACAGATTGTAACTATTTAATTTCAATAGTTTCCCTGAATGAAAGATTTGTTTTAGTTGTGGCCTCTGTGGATCTTGTTACCTCCTGTGTTGGCTATTAGATTTACTTATTTTAGGTCCCATGCTTGTAAGGACACAACCTCACATTGTGCATCTTTAATATAACCTCATTCTGTTTATTAACCTGTTTCCTCCATTGTGCTGCTGAAGTTTTTTCCTTGTCAGTGTCAGTGAATTACCTCGTGTTTAGGAGCATGGCGAGGTATAAAGAGTGAGTCTACACCCCTACCACTCTGTTCCGAATAGGCTCCTTGGGCCCTCGCTGGGGCCACCACCCACTCACCTCGATCAGCCGTGGTCTCGGCGCCTCCTCGGAGAGCTATCTGCTCATTGTCCCGGACCACAGAGGCTGCTGTCAAGCGGTGGAATGCTTGGTCCCAAGAACCTTCTTTCTCAAAGGGTGACAGAGGCTGTGAACCGTCATCCTTAGGCCCCCATAGTGTCTCTAGCCCAACACCCACCTCCCAACACATAGGTTGTTCCCCACACAAGGCCCGGATAACCACATGGCAGCGTGGAGCCTGGGGAGGCCGTGGCACTGCTGGAGGAGCTGACTCCCCATTGGGGGGCAGAGCTGTGAATGAGAAGGGTGGTTCCATCAACATGTCCCAGTCCATGGGTGCTGGGGAGAGCAGGTTTGCTGTGGAGAGAAGACAAGGACAGGTAGTGTGCCCTGGGCTCCACCTCCCCAAGGACTTGGTGTCAGAAACCAGCTTCCCATCCAACCCTTACCTGAGTCATCCAGGCCCTGTCCCAGCTGCTGCCCTGACTCAGGGCCTGATCCATCTGATGCTGCGCCCAGAGAGGGGTGCCAGGGGCGACCAGAGACTGGGTTCACCCGGCCTGGTGGTGATGAGAGGCTTCGACCAGCTAGTGCTGCTCTGCGTCGACGGCCCAGCACCTCAGCGCTCAAGGCCCCAGGCTGCATGTGAGAAGTGGGGTGTACTCATTAAGGAAAACCGCTCCTTCCCCCACATACACCACTGGACAGATGCCCTTTGTCTGAACCCCTCGATGAGGGGCCTCTGGCCCCCTTCCTAGTGTCCCCTTATTCCATGCCCTGTTTTCCACTTGCTGTTGCTTGTCTCTAGTGTTTTTTTTTTTCCTCTTCACTTGGCTAACTTAATTTTCTAGGTGTGATGCTTCCTTTCCTGATCCCTAAGACAGGGTTAATCATGACTGTGACCCCCACTAAACGTGCCTGTGTTCCTTACTGTATTCTGTCTGGTATCATCAGTAGAGATTTATCCATCTCTTCAGCTAAACTTGATAATAACCACTGCACCGTTATGGAATACCGCAGATGGTCAATAAATGTTTGCTGGATACCTGGTATATATTTGTGAACTGAATCTCACCTTGGTTGGAGCCAGTGGGGGTGTAGGAAGGGGGCAGGAGTGGAAGCCTGCAGGCTCTCCCCAGGCCAGGCTGCGGCACCCCTGCTGAGAAGGGGGATCCAGAGGTGCACTCCCTTCGGGAGAGCCCAGGCCCTGGGAGCCAAGGGACTCGCCACTGCCTGTGGAGCCTGGGCCTGGCTCTGGGCTGGCAGAGCAGTGGGTGAGCACATACTGCTCCCGGATGTATGAGGACTGGAAGATGCGGCGCCATATGGCTGTGTCAGAGGAGGGGTTGGGTCCAGGATCCGTGACTGGGTCTGTCAGAGCATCGGCACCTGATGGGAGGCAGAATAGACCCCAGCTCTGGGCTCCCCCACTGCTCATGCCTCCAATAGCCACACACATATACCCAGGTACTCACTCGGCTCTGAGTCTCCAGCAGCCCATGGACTGGACAGCTCTGCTGACACAGTGCCTACTTCTGGTGGTGCTGAGGTGCCAGTGGGCTCAGTGCCAGGGCTGGTGGCAGATGGTTCCTCCTCTGGGGATGGGAACACAGAGCCGCCCAAGCTCTGCCAGCCAGGCTCTTGGCCCTAGAGAGGGATAGATAGAGGGATAGATAGCATTTGGGGGGTGGGGGAGGGAAGGGGGATGAATTGTACTGACACTTCCTCTTCAAACGGGATTTAAGACGACTGACCGTACACAGCAATACACTTAAACCAGAAATGAAAGACCAGTACACCAGAAGGTGGAAGCGTGTGTATTACCATAGGGTTAATACTGCAGATGTGGCCGAGCTTCCTGACAGCTAGGCACAAAGGCAGACAGGCCATGAGAGCTCATAATCAGAAAGGAGGAAGCATGCATGGCTCATCTAGGGAGAAAAAGCTTTTCACAACAAAAAGAACTATCACTTCTCCAACTCGTACCAGAAGCCAAGTATCCTACCAAGAACATGCACTATTTGGCCTTAATTTCAACAATGTCATGGGCAAAAGTATGAGGAAATGGGCTCTGGGAGATTAAGTGACTTGCCCCCAAATCAAATGACTAGTACATGGCAGAATTGGGATCTGAGATTTGCAGGGGGAGCATGAGGGGCGTTCTGAGATTTTTTTCTAGACCATGCTCCACCTGCTCCTGAATGTTACAGGAAATAAGCTGAGGTGTTGTCTGTAGGGCATGGTGTAATGTAATGAGGAAGTGTGAACAAACATCTCACAAAATGCTGGAGCTGTTTGTTGTCTGTGGCTGTGTGCTTTAGTGCTCTTTGGTCAAAGCCAAGGGCAACACTTGATGGGATAACTCAGTGGGAGGCCTCATAAGGGGGTCTCCCTAGGATGCAGCCACCTTGGTGGGGTGCGTTCCTAGGATATAGTCACCTTGTGATCTCGGGGAGGCCTAGAGTGTAAGCGAGCTTGACATGGAGAGTGAAAGAAGGATTTTGAGGAGAAGCAAGGGCTTCGGCTATCCCAGGCCCACCTCCTGCATCCCAGCCCAGGCCTACCCCAAGGGGGCAGGACCGGAAGCCATCCACTCTGAAGAGTGAGCAGTAACCGAGCAGCTGGTCCCCTGGGTAGAGCGCTGGGATCTCCCGGGGGGTCAACAGTGCCTCTACCGCATCAGGCACAAACCAGTCCACCGAGATGTCACTCAAAGCAGGCTCCAGTGCCTTCCGCAGGGCCTGTACCAGCTGGGAGGAGTGGCCAGAGAGGACAAGGGAGAGAGAGAGGTGCAAGGTTGATGAGAGTGTGGGAAGCTCTCCCGCCCCCTGAAGCCATCCGCCCAGCCCCTGGGCTAGGGACTGGAAAAGGAATGGGGGTAGGTCTAAGCAAGGCGGCTGGGTGCTCAGTCCTCAGAGCCTGAAGTGTGCCAAGCAGGTAGGCAAGACTGTTTGAGGATATGGATGTGACCTCAGTACCAGAACAAAACTGAGAATCGGACTTGAGGGCACTCGGAGACTCTGTCCTTTGCACCTTTGGTGACCTTTGGGGTCCCACAGCTGTACCGTAGCTCCTCCCCTGGTTGGCATCTCAGAGGGAGGGGAGGGTAGGAATTGGGCAGAAGTCCTGGCCAGGGTGCCATGAAACCCTATGACTTAGCTGGGTTCTGTTTCAAACTCAGTGTAACTTGGGAAAGGACTGCCAGGAGTAAGGAACAGGGCCTGGGCTTAAGCTCACCATGGGCTGCAGCCTCTCCCCAGGCTTTAGGAAGTAGGCCTGGCCCCTGCTGAGGGTGGACAGGCCCTGGAGCAGCTGGTGGCAGGCAGTCCCCAGCCCAAAGGAGAAGCATCTGAGGAGCAAAAGGAAACAGCTATGAACCGCTGGATCCTCTTAGGGATGAGGAGCTGTGATTCTCACGCACCTGCCTATGCCCACTCCATACCTAGCTGCCCCTCTGTGCCACCTCATGAGCTCCAGGGTTTGGTGTATAGCAGCAGCTATGGGAGAAGCAGCAGTGAGCAGGAACAGTTGGCGAGGGTGGGCCTTGTGCTGGGGCTGCGCCATGGCCCAGTCCAGAGCAGCCAGCACATCTGGAGGGCCCCCCATGGCCTGCAGGATCTCAATGCTCTCACATATCAGCTGCACATTGTCCTGGAGAAAGAAGGCAGAGGCCAGGCCATGCTGAGTCTCAATATCTCCACAAGGGTCCCAAAGCCCTGGACCACACACTCACATCACTGCAAAGCCGGCTTTCTGGGAAGAGAGGCTGCACCGAAGTACCAAATGTGGCCAGATTGATGAGTGTCTGGGGAGGGAGTGACTTCACAGCCAAAACAATGGCATCCTGGGGAGGGCCAGAGAGAGTAGCATGAGGCCGGCCTCACCGACCCTGGCAGAGTGCAGGTTACCTACCTCTTCCGACCCATGTGAAATGAGGGCTGGGTGAAGTGATCTGGGTATAGCCCTATGTGTGCAACCTTGTGTGAGACTATGAGTGAGACCCTGAGGGTGTGGCAGAGACTTATGTATAACTGAGTCTGGAAGTCCAAGTGGCATGGGTTCGGATTTATGTGTGACTGAGTGTAACTATATGTATGAGAGAGGGTCTTGGAATCTGGGAGAGACATATAAATGTGTGAGAGAAAGAGGTGTGTGTGGAGGGGGGGCGGGCGTCTAAGTGTGTGTTCCTTCGAGTGGCTAACTCCAGGTCTACTGGTCCACCCAACTCCAGGCCTGCCCACACCATGCCCCCACAGGCCTTGTATGCCATGGTGCTGCCATCCAACAGAAAAAGGAGCTCTCGTGTAGCTGTGCCCAAGTGTCCGGCCTTGGAGCTCAGATCCGGACAGAAGCTCAACACCAGCACAGGGTTCAGCAGGATATCTTTGTGGAAGCGCCGCTGCAGGAACCACACCTGAGCATGAGAACCCCCATCAACCTGGGTCAGGCTTAGTGCAACTTCAACCGGGGCAGGACCCAGCCCAGGACATGTTTCTATCAATTCTAGCCAGCCGGGGAAGCTCTTTGCAGTCATTTGAATAAAGGCAAAGGTAGACGCAGGTGTCTGTACTCTGCCTGTCCCAGGTCTTGCCCCTCTTCTGAAACTCATCCCTGAGAGACTTGCCTAGGCTCCCTGTGACAATGTTCATCAACCCTCTAGGATGCTGGGGCAGCCAGAGAGGCCTGTTGATCAGACGACCTATCCCAGCATGAGTTTGCCTGTTCCTCATGCACAAATACAGCCAGTAGTGGGGCCCAGGGCTGGGCCAGGACCCCAGGCAACCCTACCTGCCGGTCCCCATCACTGGCCCTCCGCTGCAGTCTCTGGAAATCCCGGCGGGCCCGCACCTGGGCTTCATATTCTGCGGCACTCAGGCTGCCGGCTTCCAGCATCAGGTGTGGCTGGTGGGGCTCTGGGGAGGAGGCGACACAGTTTGACAAGGAAACCTCACCTCTGGGTCCCAAATGCTCAGCCCCATCTCCTGGGAGGACTTGGCCCACCCTCACAGATAACTTGCTGTATCTGGCTTAGGGTCCAGAAATCTCTACTTGAAAAGTGCTACCCAGTGGTCCTTGAAACAGGTCAGAGCTGGCCCACCATGTACCCCAGTTTCTCACCACTGGGGTATAGCAGGATCTCCAAGGCCCGGTCACAGCGATGGCCCTCCGCCAGCGTGACACAAATCGTGGCTGCAGAGTTGGCATGTGGAGGGGCATCTGCCCGCAGGACATGAGAAGGGCTCTCCAAGCCTGAGGGACATAGATGCAGGGAGGGGTGATGATCACCCCGTCCCAAGCCAGTATTAGGAGTATAAACATCACCTTCCCAGATGGTAGTGGCATGGGCAAGTATCTTGACTGAGTCATCAGCTCTCCGAGCCTGATGTATGGAGTAGGACGGACAAGGAGGCATCAACCTGCTGTCACGGGCCTGGTGGCAGATTCCCAGCTCTGTTCCCAGCTGGTCAAAGTGCCACATGTCCAACCAATTGCAGGTTTAGCACCCCCCTCCCACCTCCTGAATAAGGACATTCTCCTTCATCACTTGCAGTGGTTTCACTGTAAGCAGCTCTCTTCCACTTGGCGAGTGGAGCAGGATATAAGCAAATTGCAGCAAAACTAGAAGCAGCGGGGGAGGGGAGGTCGTTGGGTAGCAGTGACCAGGGGATGCTCCCACTCTGAGACTGGAGGTTCCTAGGGCTTGGATCCCTGTCTTCTTTCTGGCCTGTGCTCCTCCCATCCCTGGCCTTGCATTATTTCCCAATCAGTGGTTCTGGGAGGGCAACCCACCTGCCAGCAGGCATGGCCCAGTCACCAGCATCTCGAAGGAGAAGGTGTATGGGGCGGGGCAGCGGGCAGGGCCTGAGAACACATCCTGAGGGGCAGCTGGCTCCTCCCAGGCCTGCCCTTCCTCCTGAGGGCTGCCCACCCCGAAGCAGCTGGTGGGGCTGGAAGGGATATGAGGGGGTCACTGGGCCACTACCAAGGCCCTAGGCCCTCTGACTCACTGGCCACACCCCATCCCCACCCTGCCCATCCCCTGGGCACCCCGCCAAAAGCCCCCTCACCCGCACTAGACCCAGAGAAGCCGAGGGAGGGACGAAGAGAATCACCATAGGCCCAACCTGTCGTCACAGAGCCCCGGAGGCCTGGGGGGCCCCGGTGGGCCTGGTGAGGCCAGGGGTGTGAGCACAGAGGGCAAAGCCATGCACAGCACCCCATCAGGCCTTGAGGGCATCTCCCGGCTGCTGCGAAGGGTCACCGTCATGGTGCCGGCCGCTGCAATGAGGCCTGTGGGCAGCACCAACGTGGACCGGGCCTGGGCCAGATCCAAGACAAGGTGACCTATGATGAGTAAGAAAAGGGGTCAGAAGGGGCAGGAAGCAGAGGAGATGGGGAAGATGGGGTGGAAGTAGGCACTGAGTCAAGGGAGCCTGAACAAGGGGGACCTTGTGTGGTGGTGGAAATAATGAGCTAATGCATTAGTGATGTGGGATGGAGGTGTGAACTGAATGAAAGAAATAGAGAAGAGGCAGGCTGATGGCAGAAGGGTCTGGCTGTCGTCAGGAAAGGAAGCAGTAACGTATCTTCTGATGGAGGGGTGAGGAGAAGGGGCCTCATCCACACTGCCCCAAGATCTTGAAGGATCATCCATACTCTGCCCCTCTTCCACTGTCCATCTGTGCTCATTCAACCCATGGGCATCACTTTCCTCCCTTGGAGGACCCTCCCCTGAGACTAACATCTGCCATAGCCTGGTGTCCACCCTGTTCACGGATCCCCTATTCATGAATAGTCGGGGTGCCACTAGGAGTAGTTCCAGAATTTTCTACACAAGAGAAAATTAGGAGCAATAATTAGCTTAGAAGCTGCCTAGAGGATATAAAGTTGTGTCTACATACCAAACACACCACTTTACTTAGATCGCAGATTTAGGGGGTGACTGCTGGAGTCATGGGGCCACCACCACTGTTAAAGGAAAATGGCTAGTGTGCACATTTGCAGTCAAGGGCCTGAAGGGCCTGACCCCAGCCCTACTTCACCTCACTTCCTCACAATAACTATGTATCCATTCTTTTGAGAAATACATGCCCAATAAATGAAAAGAGGAAAAAAGATGGAAAGAAAGGTATGAGGTTTAGGGACAGCCTGACACCATGGAGAGAACACAGATCGGGTTCTGAGTCTTGCTAGGTCTGTCTTTCCGTAACTCTCTTGTTTGCAGAGCTCACTTTTGTTTCCGCTGTGCACACAATGTAGGTCATAATAACTGTGTCTTAAAGAGCATGGTGAGGGATAAATGAGATAATGTACACAAGCATCCAACCTGTAGGAGAATGTTGCTATTATTTTTATCATTTATAAAAGAGGGGAAGAGATTGACACATACCTCTCTGGATTCAAATGAGGTGATACCAGTCAACTGTAAAATCACTATAAACAGGAGGTATTTTATGGCCACCCTCAGGGTAACTTACTTTCAAATCTTTATGTACATCATTGCCTCTGCCTGGAGTACTTTACTCTTCCTCTTGACTTCTCCACATCTACCCTTCCTTTGTCAAATGCTGGCTCCATTTTCTTCTGGAACATTGCTGGGGCCTCAGCCCAGAGCTCATTCCTGCCTCCACCTGCTGGGCTTATGCCAACTCTCAACATCACTGTATCCTTCCTTCTCCTTTCTTGGATGGTAAATTCCATCCTCAGGAAATCAAATGAATGCACAAATAGATAAAGAATGATATGCAGGTCCAAAAATCTAGCACAGGTTTGAGCGTTCATGCCCTCATCCCTTGGTGCTGTGCTCTGTGTGGGATGCTAGTACTTGGAAGACTAAAACCCTGTCTCAGGCTCAGGAGCTAACGCTCCACGGAGGAGGAGACCAACCGGGAGGCCTGCTGTGTTTCTCGCCCTAGCTGCAAGTGTCAGGTCAGGCCTGGGTCACATTCCCTCAGCACCTGGCACACATCAGATGCCCTGCGCACGACTGTTGAAGAAAGGGATGAATCAATGAGTGAAAAAATGATCAGTGGCTGGAGGGGCCTGGGGAGCTGTGTGACGCAGAGCAAATGCAGGAACGGGGCAGCAGCTGGCTTTCGGGCGGCAGAGTAGGGGCCCCCAGGACTCACCCTGTGCGCAGCGGCGGGGCGTGGAGGCCCCTAACCCTGGGCCTAGCGCGAGGCAACAAGCGGATTGTGAGCGGCGCCTGCTCTGCAGCTGGAAGGAAACACGCCGTCCGGCAGCTTCGGCCTCGAAGTCAGACACCACTTCGGCCTCCGCCAGCGGGTACACGAAGACCCCTGGGGTGGGGGTGGGGGACGCATATGCGGGCATCGGACCTGGCCAGACACCCGCCCCCACCGCCACCGGGTATCAGGGCTCTGGTCTCACCGTCCACCGGCTGCGGCTGCGGGTTATGGTAGGTGAGCCGGGCCCGCAGGCTGAGGCAGGGTCCGTTGACACAGGCCCGGACCCAAGAGTCCGTGAGGGGCAGCGGCGTCCAGCTGGAGGGGCAGTACAGGCCAGGCATGGTGCCCCTGGGGGAGGGTGTGCTCGGTGAAGGGGTATCAGGAGTCCAGGGCGCCCTATCCACCCCCCAGCAAGGAAAATCTAACTCAGGCACAGCACACAGACCTGCAGGGGGCGCAAGGCCGAGCCTGGGGCCCCCCGCGCCCCCCCCCCCGCAGCCCCCCTACGGACAGGTGGCAGGGAATGGAGGGAAAGGGGAATGGCGATGTGCTCATTCTTGTCAGTTACCTGGGAAGGCAGGGCGCAGAGCAGCTCCAAGCTGCGAGGGGACCCGGGGAACGGAGGGTTAATGATTAACTGGCGCTCTGGGCGCCCAGCGGTCCCGCAGCCAGCTCTTGGGGAGTGGGGGAAGGGGGTCACAGCTGTTCCATCACCCGCTCCCGGGCCTTACCGCCACCCGCGTACCTGCCGCACCCCCGGGGCTCCCCGCGGCTGCCAGCTGTCGGAAGTGGCGCAGGTGGAGAGATGAAAGACGCTCTGGGTGGGGAGCAAAGGATTAAAGGGCCAGCATTCTCCTGGGTGCCCCCAAGTCCAGCAAGGGACAGCAGGAGCTGAATAAGAGGGGAAGCCGAAAGGCTGCAGTCTAGCGCTCTCGGACGGGGGATGCTGAGAAGGGCTGCCGGCGGGTGTGGAGGGGATCGGGCTGGGAAAAACGATATAAGCAAGCTGGGAGAAGTATTGGGGCAGGGGGATTCCCTGGGGTCTGTCTCTGGCACCCCTCCCCACTCCGACAGGCCTGATCTGGGAGTATGGGGGGCGGCTGCAGTCGCCGCCACTCCCACAGCAGAGCAGTTAGCGGATGCAGAGGGCTCGGTCTAGGCATCGTCCCCTCCCCGCAGGCAGCCGCCGCCTCACCGTGTGGTCCTCGGAGCAGTTCGACCCCAGCAGGCTAAGTGGTGCCGCCTCTGCGCGCCGGGGCCGCTCGGGATCTGGCACCTGCAGGGCGCGGGCACGGGATTCCCGCTGCGGGCGCTCTGAGTCGGCGGAGGGGCGTCGGCGCTGCGGTGCTGGTCCCGCCTCCGCGCGCAGTGGCCGCCCAGCCCCTCCAGCCCGCCCAGCCCCTCCCGCCGCTGCGGCGCGGCTGAGACTCGCGCACCCACCCGCTCTCTTCCGGGGCGCACGGCCTCCGCGCCAGCCCTGGCCGCCCAAGTCAGACAGGGCACCGCAGTGCAGGGACCGCAGCCCCGCAGCCGCGCGGGTCGCTGCGGGGCCGAGGCCTCTGAGGCCCCACCCTTTCTTTCCTTCAGGAAGTGAGGCATCTTGCTTCTGCCGCCCAGCCGCTCAGTCTGCAGCCCCCCCCAGCACCGTCGTAACCCCAGTTATCCCAATATCACCCCCAGTTATCCCCCCGGAAACCCTCCCCCCGTTTCCATCATTGCTGTGACCCTCCTTATTCATTTCATCAAACCCCAACACTCTTTTACCTTAGGGCCACCTCCCAAACCCCCTCCCTCCAAGTTGTCAATCCCTTTCCTTTGCAAAATGCTTCTTTATTGTTCCAGAAACCTTCCCCATCCCTGAGGGTAGCTAGCTATGCGAGCACTTCAGTGGTCGCTGACTCCAAGCAGGGACCCCCTTCATCAATGCCAGGACATCACCTCACACCAAGCAGTCAGCCTCACCTTCCTGCAGTACCACCATCTCCCCCTCTTTTTGTGGGAGTGGGGAAGGCGGGCATATTTTCCCCAACACCTCCAAGGTGTGACTCCCTGGAACCTTCAGTTGCTCAAAGCCTTGAAAGTGAGGCCTGTCAGTCTGCAGAGCCTTCTCATGGCTTCAGACTTCCTGATCATAGCAGTGACCTCCCCCACCCATCTCTGCAGCACCCACAGAAGAAAACATCCCTGCTTATTAACATGTCCCAATCAGAATTTTCATGGTGCTTGAATGTGCTTTGTTGCAAAAGATGAGGAAAGTCGGTAAAATTTCTCCCAGGATTCTGGAGGGAGAGCCTCTGAGCCCTAGGGAAATGAAAAGAATTGGGGGTCACCCCTACACTTTTTTTTTGCAGAGCCCACATTCAGATTCCATAGACAGCGCTGGAGGAGAGGTGGGAGGAGAGGGGCAGCCAGTGGGGAGTGGACTTTCAAGCCAAACTCAGGATTCTCAGTCTTTACCATTTACCTATCCTGAACCCAATGACAATCACCAGACTGGCTCCAGGGGTTATCACCTGCTTCCATGAACATATGAGCCCCCCAACCCCACTCCTTTTCATTGCCTTAAACTCTCGCATGGTGGATTTAGATTGGTCTTTCCCCAGGGAGGTAAGTCCAATCAATGACCACCTCCCCAAGGGTGTTTTGTGGTCTGTTCCATTTTTTTTTAAGATTTATTTATGCATCCAGAACTGGGGTACAGGCCAGAAGTGCAGGGGCAGTGAGAGGATTCACCAGAGACAGCGTGGGGAGCAGAGACAGAGTGCAGAGCAGAACAGGCAGTACACTGCTGATGGGTCAGGAGGAGACTGCCCCACATTGTCCATCACCTCCGCTGGGAACTGAACTCTGCCTGAAGCGGTTGAGGTCGGCTTGCAGTGCTGTGCTTTAACCCATTGCGCCACCAGAGAGGGCCCTTGTGCTCTGTTCCTTTTACAAATGTACCAAGAGCTGTGTGTGACTCCCCAGGCCAAACAAAGCTTCAGGGAGCAGTCATTAGCAAGCCTTTAACACAAGGAAATAGAAAAGAGGTCCTGAGAAAAGCCTGGGAGTGAGATAGTCTCCCAAGAAGGTGGTGTGCCTGTCCAATTACACTGTTCATTGGGAGAAGGTGAACTTTGGGGGCGGAAACAAATGGAGAGAGGAGGGCCAGCAGCTGGGCAACAGGTAGAAAGCATCCTGCAGGACACATGGACAAGGGCAGCAAGATGGGGCTCTGACTCTCAGCTGGGAGACACTGCTGGGAAGGCTTCAGCACGAAGAGCAGCTGACCACAGGAGGCACAGCATAGCCCAAAGGGCCCACCAACCAGATTCTAGAAAGGCCTAAGAATGGCATGAGGTTGGAGGTCTGCTATGTGCCAGGCCTAGGGGAGGGCTTATGGGATAGATATCTAAAAGGCTATTGTGTCTGTCTTGGAAGTTTCACTCTTTAGTGGAAAATGCAAATGTACGATTACAATAGGTTAAGATGAGTGCTGCATTGCAGGGATATAATGGATATGATAAAAATATTGAACAGGGAGCTTTTAGGTGGTGGTGGAGGGAGGGCGCCATTTAAGTAGAATTCCAAATTGACATTAGACAGTGACCGGGAAGGTGTTTCTGGCATATGGGTTAGCTCACCGAAAGAAGAAAGCCAGAGGGACTAGGGAAAGTACAAGTTGGTATTCATTTGTTGTTTCTCGTCACTGCACTAAGAATGGACTATCTCCTTTAATACTCAAAACAGCCCAAGAGACAGATACTATTACTATCTTACAGCTGAGAAAACTGAAATCTGGGCAAGGCGAAGTAGAGCCAGGCTATTACATGGTCTCAGACCATGTTGATTATGGTTTAAACTACCATCATCAGTAGGGTTTTCTTGATATTTATTTCTTGGTTTACTGCATTTTTATTTTCTCTCAATCTTTTTTTCATAGTGTTTTTTTTTGGGGGGAGGGAGGAATATAATCAGCATATAACATTGTACAAATTTAGGTGCATGGCACAATGATTTGATATGTGTATCTATTGTGTAATAGTTATCAAAATAAGTTTAGTTTTAACATCCATTTAGATGCCCTAAATCTATTCATGCACTTCCTTTGGAAAATTTTCATAAGTGTTGGCTGACTGAGTAGAATTGAAATTTAAAAAACATTTTAGGTTTGAAGGATATTTTATACTTACAAAGGGAATACAAGGGTAAGATATCTATCACAAACATATGAATCTAAAAATAGCATCTCAAAATATATCAAGCAACAGGTTGTTGGTTAGCAGGAAGAAATAAATATAACAATTACAGTTAAAGATTTAAACAATTTTTTTCTACAGAGATTTTGAGCACATTCTCTTTGTAAATGTATATATTAAAAAATAAGGAACATGGCCCTCCCTGGTGGTGCAGCGGGTTAAAGCACAGCACTAAGAAGCTAAAGCCACTTCCGCATGAGTTAGATCCCCGCCTGCCCCAGAGGTGACCACATGGCGTGGCAGACCTCTCCTGACCTGCCCGCTGCTCCCCTCAGCAGTGTACTTCATCGATCTGCCTGTTCTGCTCCCCGCTCTGTCTCTGGTGAAGCCTCTCGCCACCCCTGAGCCTCTGGCCTGTACCCCAGTTCTGTATGAATAAATAAATAAATCTTTAAAAAATAAAAAATAAAAAAAATAAGGAACATAAGGTTTCCCCAATATACAATGTTTAGACACATTTATTCATATTACATTCATATTAAAGACATTAGATCGTATTATGTCAAGCACAGTTCTAAGTACTTTACAAATATTACTCATTTAATCCTGCTAGCAACTATAAAAGCTAGATGCTACTGCTATTATTCTCATTTATAAACTAATTAAAGTTTGCCAAAGCTCATATTATTATTAACCTATAGAATAGGAGAAACTAGACACTAGGTCGGCTTCTAAAGCCTGTGTTCTGAACCACTGTTATGTTTCATTCCATAAATAGGGAACATTCTTTTCATGTACATTCAAAACGTTTACAAAAATAGACCATGTATTTGTTTTGTCCCGTCTTCTGTGACCAACCGCAAGAAAGGAAGGTGGGAGGCAGAAAGGCTGAGCAAGCAGAGTTTATTGCTCCAGGGCAACAGCTGAGCCGGAGCCCCTAGGGTGGGATCCTCAGCTACTGCCAGTGCTATAGGGGAAAAGGGTCTCTTATATAGATTCTAGGTTCACATTCAAAGGGGTGACTTATCGCTGTGCCCCCTGATGCTAGGCCCAGTTCCTCCCACTGGTATCTCCTGGATGCGAGGCCCAGTTAATTATCACACTTAGATGCGAGGCCCAGTTTATTATAGCCCTATCTAGTCCCACTGGTAGTTGTGTTATCGCAGTATTAAGACACAAGGACCAAAATTCATTCCAATGAACTAGCATCATATCGACTTTATGCCCTACTTGCTACATGCAAAAATTAATAAAAAAAGGAAAACATTGAAAGTTACACAAGCAACCATATATATACCTTTGGTTAAAGCAAAACAAAAGCTGACAATTCCAGTTGTTGATTAGAATTTTAAGCAAGAGGAACTTACATTCTTTGTCTGAGGTAATGCAAGATGGTACAGGTACTTTAGAAGAGAAGTTGGCAATTTCTTACAAAATTAAACATAATTTTAGCTAAAATCTATCAATGACACTCCAAGTTATTTACCCAATTGATCTGAAAACTTAAGTCTACTAAAAAATCAGTGCAGAAACGTTTATAATTGCCAAAAACTGAAAGCAACCAACATGTCCTTTAGTAGATGAATAAACTAACTAAAACATCCATACACTGAAATTTTTTCAGCAATAGAAAGGAATGATCTGGGCCCTCCCTGCTGGTGCAGTGGGTTAAGGCACATCACTATGAATTTATGCACAGCCACCCACAACTTCTATCCCCAGCCAGGGAGCTGACCACATGGCACAGCAGACCTCTCCTGACCTGCCCACTGCTCCCCTCAGCAGTGTATTTCAGTCAATCTGTCTTTTCTGCTCCCCACTCTGTCTCTGGTGAATTTTCTTTACAAACCGCCCCCCCCACCCTGGACTGTACTCCAATTCTTGTATGCTTAAATAAATAAATCTTTTCTTTTTTTTTTTTTTTAAAGGAGTGAGCTGTTAAGTAACACAAAGACATTGGTGGATTTTAAGTGCATATTGCTAAGTGAAAGAAGACAGGCTGAAAAGATGGCATAACCTAATTTATAGAACATTCTAGAATAAGTGAGCCTACAGGTGGTAAAAAAACTAGTGGTTGCCAAGATTTGTGAGGAATGGAAGGTGCAGAAAGGATTAATTAGATGCAGTATAGGGGGTGGAGAGGGAGGAAAGCTGTTTTGGATGGTACTGGAGCTATTAGCTCCAGGACACTATGCATTTGTCAGAACACATAGAATTTCAGAGTGAACCTTACTGTATGCAAATTCAACAACTCATTTAGGATTGGCAGAATCACAGGATGGGATAAAAGATGGAACAAACAAATTTAATTGTGTTACACATTTTTTAAAGTACTTCTCCGAAAGGTGAGTGAGGAAATGGTGCTGACCTAAATTTTGGAAGCAAGGAGAGTTTATGAGATTATAGGAAAAGGGAACTGTTTTGTACTCTATTTGATAAAGCTGTTTGCCTTAGGAAAATGTGTTAACAATTTTGAAACTTTTATACACACATACTAGTTTTGAACAAGTAAATAAATGAATGATGAACAGGTGGGACCCAGGGTTTTGTTTTTTTTTAAAGATTTATTTCTTTATGCAAACAGAACTGGGGTACAGGCCAGAGGTGCAGGGGCAGTGAGAGGATTCACCAGAGACAGAGTGGGGAGCGAACAGGCAGATTGATGAAGTATACTGCTGAGGGGAGCAGCGCCATGTGGGTCACCTCCTGGAGAGGCATCAGGATCCAACCAGTGCTGAGGTGGCTGTGGCTAGCTTCCTTGTGCTCAACTTTAACCAGTTGCACCAAGCCATGGTGAAGGGCCTGGGACCCAGGTTTTTTACTGTTGAGTAGGAGGTTATAGACAAGCAGGGAAGAATGCAAGACTAATCTATGGATAATGGATTAGAATTGTAGATGTCAGTATAAACTCAAGTCCTTTAACATAGAGACAGGCAGCTAAGTATAGAAATAGGTATAGGTACATGTTTAAATAATAAAACCATAACTGCTTGCAGATGATGTAGATGTCTACCTCAAATACCAATAAAACCAACAAACCACTTCAACTAGTAAGAGAATTCAGTAAGGTAGCCAAGTGTAAGATAAATGTACAAGATCAATAGCATATCTCTACACCAGCTGTAACCAACTAGAAAATGCAATTTAAAAAGATATCTTGGCTCTTTCTGGTGGTGCAGTGGGTTAAAGCCAGCACTGCAAGCTAGCCGCAGCCACTTATAGTGAGAGTTCAGCTCCCAGCCCTGGAGGTGATCAACATAGCACAGTGGACCTCTCCTGACTCTCCTGCTGCTCACCTCAGCAGTATACTTTGTCTATCTACTTGTTTTGCTTCCCACTCTGTCTCTGGTGAATCCTCTCACCACCCCTGCATCTCTGGCCTTACCCCAGTTCTGTATGCATAAATAAAATAAATCTTAAAGAAAAAAAATATAACTCACCGTAATGACAAAACTATAAATTATCTAGAAATTTACTAATCCATACCTTATGAAATCTCTCTAAAGAAAACAAAAACTGAAAGGAACCACAATTAAAAGAATAAATTATTCAGAAAATAAAAAAGAAAAGACATGTGATTAAATATAAAAAATAAAATAAAAATCAAATGGTACAGAAGATGACCAAATAAGTCAAAAGATATTTTTCTGTCTTGGATGAAATGGCTTAATAACCAATATGTTAGTTTTTACCTGATTAATCTATATGTTCAATGTATTCTCAGTTAAAATCTAAGAGTATTTTTAAAAAAGATTTATTTATTTGTTCATACAGAACTGCGGTACAGGCCAGAGGTGCAGGGGCATTGAGAGGCTCAGGGGCGGCGAGAGGCTTCACCGGAGACAGAGTGGGGAGCAGAACAGTCAGATCTACGAAGTACACTGCTGAGGGGAGCAGCGGGCGGGTCAGGAGAGGTCTGCTGCGCCATGTGGCCACCTCCGGGGCAGGCGGGAATCGAACTCAGGCAGACGTGGCTTTAGTTTCTCAGTGCTGCGCCACCAGGGAGGGCCAAGAGTATTTTTTAATGTAATCTTACTCTAGTATTTTATAGAGAAGTAAAGTGTCAAAAATCAGCAAAGTCAACATATAAAAAGAAGAAGAGTCAGGCTTACCCCACCAAATATGAAGACATGTGATTATATATAAAAAATAAAATATATAGGATGTCAGAATCAAATAGTCCATACTAGTATAAGAATATATAGATGTCGGCCCTCCCTGGTGGCGCAGCGGGTTAAAGCACAGCACTAAAAAGCTTAAGCCACTTCCGCATGAGTTGGATCCCCGCCTGCCCCAGAGGTGACCACATGGCGCGGCAGACTTCTCCTGACCCGCCCGCTGCTCCCCTCAGCAGTGTACTTCATCGATCTGCCTGTTCTGCTACCCACTCTTTCTCTGGCGAATCCTCTCACCCTCCACATCTCTGGCCTGGACCCCAGTTCTGTAAGAATAAATGAATCTTTAAAAAAATATATATATAGATGTCTAGAGAACTTGACCTGTATATATAATGTAAAATAATTGAGTACATATTAGACAATAAAGATGACACCCCATCACTGAAGAAATCATAGGTTATTTAATAAGTAATGCTGGAAAAACTGGCTCACTATATAGAGAAAGAGAAATACATGTTTTTACATAAAACACACTAAAGGGTAAATTCTAGAAGGATTAAACCTAAATAAGAGAAATAAAACTCTATAACTCGGGAAAATCCTGCAGAAAATCTCTGTCAAGTGTGCTGAGGAAGGATTCGGAAACTGCAAGAGAACAATTTTTTTGCAAAACATTGATGATTTTGATTATATAACATTAAGTATTTATCTCCATGACCTAGTTATTAATTACAATGAGAAAAAAGAGCAATTTACAGCACAGAAAAACCACCTTACCAAGTAATCAAAGTTAACATCACCAGTAATGGGATAAATTGACATCACATGCCTCCTGATAAGATGTGCGGAGAAGGTACAGCCTCATTTCGGTCATTTTCTTGCCAAAAATACATAGCCTGAATCTAATCATGAGGAAACACCAGACTAATGCAAATTGAGAACATTCTACAAAATAAATGTCCTGTACTCTTCCCAAATGCCAAGGTCATGAAAGATAAGAGAAGACTGACGAATTGTTGCAGATGAAAGGAGACTAAAGAAACTTGGCAATCAATTACAATGTGTGATCTGGACCAAAAACTTTTTTCTTTTTCTTTTCCTATAAAGAAAATCAGTGGTACAATTTGAAAAATTTTAATGAACTCTATAGGTTTGTTAATATCAGTACTTATTTCCTAATTGTGCTGTTGTTCACATAAGAAAAGGCCTTGTTTTAAGAAAATACATTAAGGTGTTTAGAAATAATTTTTGAAATTACATCAAGTTACTCTCAGATGGCCTAGGAAAAATTATACAGAAACAAAGACACACAAATACACAGAGAATGATAAGGTAAATGTTACAAAATATTAATATTTGTAGAGTTAGACTGAAGCAAATAACATATTCCATGTAGTATCCTGAAACAATTCTTCAATTCTGAAATTATTTAAAAATAAAATGATACAAAAATGAAGGCTTCTATTCGGTGAAAAAACACCATGGAGAAATTTAATAGCTGAAACAAAGAGAAAACATAAATATACAAGCTTAGATATTCATATAATTATAAAATTTGGAAAGATGTGGATACATCTGTTAACAGTGATTTTTTTGGAGAAGAGGGAACTAAAATTTGGGAGGAGAGGCCATATTAACTTTTTTTGAATATATCACTGTGTTTAACGATGCACAAAATTTTAAAACTTTGAAACATTATGAAGCATACAGAAAACTAGAAGTACAAAATTAACCCTCCCATGCACTATTTACAAGTAACTAGTTATTTTATGTCCCATCAACCTCAATTTAATGTATATTTTCAACAAAAAAAGGCCTCTCCTGCATAACTACAGCACAACTGTCAAAATCAAGAAATTAACACTGAGGAGGGAGAGTGGACCCCAAAAATGAAATTAACACTGATGCTATCTAATCCTTAATCCCTAGTCCAGTTTTGCAAATGTTCCAATGGATTATCATCATCAACAACAATAATAAAAGTCTGTTTCATTTCACACATTTCATTTTGTCCTGCTATTTAGTCTCTTTACTCTCAAGCAACTCCTCAGTCTTTCTTGATCTTGACATTCTGAAGAAGCAGAGGATATTTAGTTTGTAGGATGTCTCTCAAGATGGATTTGTTTGTTGTTTCCTCATGGTTAGATTCATGGTGACACATCTTTGGCAGGAATATCTCAGAAATTCTTCTTCTGATTTCCTCTTACTGGGAAATGCAAGATTTTTATTTGTCCCATTACTGATGATGTTCACTTTGATTACTTGAATAGGTGATATCTGGAAGACTTTTCCACTGTATCCTAATAGGTAGTAATGTTGCCTGAGACATAAAAGTAAACACAGAGAACTATGCATATGCGGGAACAGAAGAACATGCTCCAGATAGAAAAACCTCCAGAAAAAGACCCTAGCAAAATGGAGATAAACTAATTAAGAATTCAAAATAATGGTTTTAAACATACTCACTAATCTTGGGAGGTAAATGAATGATCTAGGAAAATCAGGAATCTTCAAACAGAAGTCATCAAGCTACAATACAATAGCTAGAATGCAATAATAGAACTAAAAAAAACACAATACAGTAGACTGTATAAGGCAAAGAAAGGAACTTATAAGTGAGTTGGAAGACTAAGTAATAGAACTCACCCACCAGGGCTGCAAAATGACAATGGTGTCTAGAAAAATGAAGATATCCTGAGAGACCTCCAGGACAATATCAAAAATAAGATTCCCATTACAGGGATCCCAGAAGGAAAAGAGAGAGAAAGGAACAGAAAAATTATTTGAGGAAGCCATCATTAAAAACTTCCCTAATCTGGGGAATGAAGCAGACATCCAGGTATAAGAAGTTCAGAGAGTTCCAAATAAGAATTTTTAAAAAGCCCATACCAAGACACATTATAATTAAAATGATAAATTAAAGAAAGGATCTTAAAAGCAAAAAGAGAAAAACATGCATGGGAAATTGCACAAGGCTACCTGCAGATTTTTCACCATAAATCTTGCAGGCCAGAAGAGTGGCATGACACACTCAATGTTCTGAAAGGAAAAACTTTCCATCAAGAACCCAATGCCCAAAACAATTGTCATTCGGAACTGAAGGAGAGATTAAGAGTTTTCCAGACAAGCAAAAGCTAAAAGAGCTCATCACTGCTAAAACAGCAAGGAATTCTTAAGAGGCACATTTAAAGTGAAAAGAAAAGGCACTAAATAAAGCCAAGAAATAACAGGAAAGGAGGAAAATTTCACTTTTGAAAATACAGTTAAATACTAGACTCAATGTTCATAAAACAGAAGGAAGAGACAAGAC
>NW_004567104.1:20133100-20183358 GCF_000260355.1 Condylura cristata | reverse complement strand
CAAAATGATGTAAAAATAAACTGTTATAAAATAAAAATTAAAAAAAATGTTTAGGTTTGGAATGTGTTCCAATGTAAGTTGCTATCAACTTAATACAGATTCAATTAAGAGAAATATAGAATGTGATACCAAAAACATAAATTGTGGGAGGCAAGGGAGTACAAATGACGTTTAGGAATGTGCTGGAATAAAAGTAGCTATCAATTCACTGCAGAGCAATCTATTCATCAGATCTTGTTTCTGAGCCTCATGCTAACCACAGAACAAATACACAGAATAGTAAATACACAAAAGAAGATGCAAAAAGAACCCAAACACGTCTCTAAAGAAAAACATCAAACCAGCAGGGAGGGAGGAAGGTGGGGAGAAAGGGGCTGAAGAACTATGACTACAACCAGAAATCAACTAGAAAAATAGCAAAACATACATATAACCCAAAAGACAAAAAGTAGCTGAATAAGTTAAATCAAACAAACAAAAATACACTCCAAGACCCAACTACTGGCTGCTAACAGGGAGCTCACTTCCGGGAGAAGGACACTGACTCACAGACTGAAAGAAAAGGGATGGGAAAAAGAATTCCGAGCAAAAAGGTTGAAAAGGAAACTGGGCTGGCCAAAAAGACTTCAAAACAAAGTCATTTCTCCAACTTCCTCTTAATAGACAGTGCTGGGACAGAACTATATACATAATTAAATCTGCATTTTTTATCTACTGAATATATTTACTTATATGTTCAACCTCCCCTTTTGCCTCCACCCTCTCCCACACTCAGTTGTCTTTCCTCCACTCAGTGTCCTATCTTCTGTTTCAGTGCTGTCTTCCAGAGCCTCAGGGAAATCCCTGCTCGCCTGGTCTGATGTCACGTTAAGCTGCGTTCAACCCCACTGTGGCAGTTATGCACCTTCACCCTGGCCAGTCTTTGTTTTTAAGATAGATAGATTGATGGATGGGTGCAAAAAAAACCCCTCCATGCTGTTTATTTAAACTTTTATCCAAAAATGTAAAACGTGGGCCCTCCCTGGTGGCACATTGGGTTAAAGCACAGCACTAAGAAGCCAAAGCCACTTCAGCATGAGTTCAATTCCCGCCTGCCCCGGGAGGTGACCACATGGTGTGGCAGACCTCTCCTGACCCGCCCGCTGCTCCCCTCAGCAGTGTACTTGGTCAGTCTGCCTGTTCTGCTCCCCACTCTGTCTCTGGTGAATCCTCTCACTGCCCCTGCACCTCTGGCTTGTACCCCAGTTCTGTATGCATAAACAAATAAATAAATTTTAAAAAGTAGCTTGCCTTTAAAAAAACAAAACAAAAAAAACATGTAGTCCTGAGTTTCAGACACTGACCAGCAAACTCATAAGCAAATGGAAAGAGAGTGTCAGGACAGAAGTTTAAAGTTCCTCCCACTCCTGGAGAAAAAAAAAAAGCCTAGGCATGGCATTGGATTAGAATAACTGGGCCCTGTGGAGAACAAGACCCCCTGTTTTCTAGCACTGGCCCAAGAACCCACAACCACACCCCTGCTCTTCAATGGAGAAGACACATTTGAAATTCTTGAAACTTGTACAGGAACATGGTACATGGCCCATGTGGCAGGCAGCTAGCTGACCAAAGACAGCAAAGGCCTGCCCCTCTGCTTCTTGGCAGGCAGGATGGGGCATAACTCAACTGCTTCTTCCTCACTCCCCTCTTCACTCTCTCCTTCCTCAGAAAGATCATTGCTTATAGAAACAATCTGGTGCTGCCCAGTGATCCGCACAGGGCCAGAGCCTGTGCGGTGAAAGGTGACAGGTGGCTGGAGCTGGAAATCATCCAAACTGAGCGTGATCAAAGCCATCCTCTTCCTCTACTGGCGAGGGCCACGCTACCCACGTTGTATGACAAGGTCCTGACGTGGGGGGAAAATCCTGAAAAGTCAGGCTATTCCACAGCTGGCTCCTGCTAGATTCTTTCCGTTTGTTTATGGCTGTTTCCAAGAAGTATGGTTTGGTTTTGGCCGTTCCCAAGAAGCATAGCAATTGTCCAAATATACATTCAATATAAAATCAATAATCACTTGATTGGATCGATTGGTTTAATAACAATAGCATTGTACACAGAATAGCACAGTACATTGTAAAATAATTAATACTCCTCTGCTTGAGAGGGCTGGCACAAATCTAGGTCCCACAATAAGGAGAGACATGTCACGGTCCAAGAATTCTGGGAACCAAAGGCTGCAATAATTTCCTGCCCAGTCCCCAGTAAAAGATCTATAGTTTTAAGTAACATAGTTTCATTTTAAGTATAAAATTATAAATAATAATACGTTTTCCTACTCTTTGCTTTAACTTTCATCCCAACCTCTTTTCATATAGAAAGGTTTTTTTAGGTAAGATAATGGGATAATAATCAATGACCATAACGAAAGAAAATTTCCCCTAATTCTTATGTTAGATATAGAGACTAGGTTGACAAAACAATTAGGGGAGCAGCAGTTGGTCAGCAGAGGTCTGTCCCACCAGGTCGGTCACCTTCCCGGCTGGGGATTGAACTTGTGCTGCAGTAGCTGTGGACAGCTTCATGGTGCTGCACTTTAACCTGTGGTGCCACCAGGGAGGGCCCTCTGGTGGGTCTTTGAATCCTGCAGTAGGCTATTCCCATGCATTGGAGTCCCACCTTGCTCAAATCCTGTCACCTCACACCAGGCAAACTTCTTACACAGATGCCCTTGCCAAACTATCAGGTTCTGACATCATGTTCTGGATCACTAAGAGAGACCTCACCCTTGCTCTACCCAACCTAACAACTCCATGACTGAAGGGGAGGGAAGAATTATTTTTTAATTTTAATTTATTTTTTACTTTGTAAAAGGACAGGTTTATGAGGAAAAAGAGAAAGAAAAAAAGAGGCACCTGCATAGTCACAGATGGGCAGGAGAGGAGAGATTTTTAAAAATTTTTATAAATCATGAGTATTTTTAGGGAGCAGAGAAGCTATTCCATATGGTGCTCTAATGGTGGATACATGTCATGTACATTTATCCAAAAGCATGGATGTATGGTATCAAGAGTGAAATCTAGTGTGAGCTGGAATTGGGGAGATTATGAGGTGGGCAGCATGAACAACACATATACACTCTGCATGAAAGGGAGTACATGAGAAATTTCTGTCCTGGTCTCTCAATTTTGCTGTGAACCTAAAACTGCTCTAAGATATAAAGCCTATTTTTAAAAAGATAATTTCATGTCTTGCAAGAAAATTGCATGTTGTGTATTGATTGATTTATGAGATATAAATATGATCACTGAAAAATGACTGTATGTGTAACTTGACAGTTTGCACCACTTTTTCTTTTTTAAAAGAAAGTCTTTTAAAAGCTGCAAGAAAATGAAGAGAAACTGAACCTTATCTTGTCATAAATATTTAAACTATCACAAAATAGCAATCAAACATTATATCCCTCTAATGGGGGTATGTAACACTAACTAATAGTAGGTATTATCCTAGAAAATATAGGTATTACCCTGGTACAAAGATGGGGTGGTGAGTGGTATGAAGGGGAGCAGGATTCTCAAGTCAGGCAGAACTGAGGTTTAGATGAAACAAGATTAACCAGCCCAGATCATGAAAGATAACTGCTGAAGTGGGTTAACTCATCCATAAGGGTTCATTAATTTGCTTCTCTACTGTTATATACCCTTACAATTTTCATAATAGTTTAAAACACATACTGCAAAATAAAGAGACTATATGGCATCATTTTTTAAAAATGTTCAAGTATTGCAGTAGCAGCAGAAACACACAGCTAACATCTTCATCAGCAACCTGGGTTATAGAGATGTCCAAACAAATGCCCCACCAGATTCTTTCTACCAACGGAAATGCACCAGCTGTTCCAGCCAAAAGAACCACACACATCACCAGACTGTGCAAACACACCTATGAACTTGCTGAGATACAGGTCTCAAAGGCCAGAGAAGTAGGGCTTTGGAGACAAGAATATGCCCTTTATAAACATTTTCTGAGTATAACTGTCATGTACCTGGCTCAATGCTGGATGCAGTGGGGATTCCAGGATGAGTGAGAGTCGACACTTGCAACTCAGATGCAAGTTTTGAAGGTCCAATGTGACTAGGATTTGAAAAGCGAAGTCTATGGGGAGCCAGAAGAAAAAAGGGGCAATTATTTCAGGAGGAAGTGTTCATAAGTAAATAATTAAGCAAGCAAGCAAGTAGGTTACCTTGAGACAGATGGCGCTACTTTCCTTCTTCCTTTACAGAAATTGCCCTAATTTACCTTTCTGACACTGTCTAGTGTGGTTTGTAGCATTTGTACAATACAAGCCCAGTTGTCCTTTGAGTTGTGGATAATTTTGCCTTTTCTATGCAGCTCAATGCATTTTGCTGCACAAAATTTGTCTGTATTTCTTTTTTAAAAAAGAATTATTTTACTTATGCATACAAGACCTGGGGTACAGGCCAGAGGTGTGGGGGTAAGAGGAATCCCCAGAGACAGAGTGGGGAGCAGAATGGGTGGATTGATTGAAATACACTCCTGAGGGGAGCAGCAGGCGAGACAGGAGAGGTCTGCTGTGCCATGTGGGTCACCTCCGTGGCCGGGAGCCAGCTACAGTGGCTGATGGTGGCTTGATAGCGCTGAGAATTTAGCCCTAGGCTACCAGGGAGGCCTAACTTTGTCTATATTTCCACTGCTCAGAAGCATAGAATCCCCAAAGCTCAACAGGATTTAGGGGATACCATGCTGAGAGACAGAGATACAGACAATGCTAAATTTTCTAGCATGATGATTTCTCTGAAGTTTTCTAAGATACATAGAAAAATAAAGCTATGTATACAGTGAGAAAAAAAATGTTCACAGAAGTTTTTTTTTTTAATCTTCTAGACTGTGCTGGGACAGGCACTGTGGATAGACATGTCCCGCTTTCAGGCAATTTGGAACACCCAGACTGTGCCTTCTCTCTGACCCATGAGGGGGATGATCTTTCCTTTTGATCCTCAGAGGACAGCTCACGCCCCCTCATTTCTAGGTTATTGGGGTTACCCAGGGATGATCTCCATTCGCTGCCTTCAGTAGCACTCTTTGACAATGACTTGGTTCCTCCTAAAACAGCCCCTCCAAGATGCGAGGGGATTCATGCATCTGCTGAGGGCATTTGGAAGTTGTTCTGTTAAGAAACCACCACACTGAAGGTGAAGGGGGAGGTTCTCTGACCTTCATCTCTGAAAATTCTTTATATGAAAATATTGAGTATGACAAGCAGGAGATCGGGGGTTGGAATACACTCTATATATAGTGAAAGATTAAGCCTCAAGAATAGTGATATAGTAAGTGTGAATGAGAATTCTCTTTTCCAGACATCCAAATATCCTAGGTCAAACTTTTCTCTGTTCATGAGCACACCAGCATTTTGAGTCCTAACATACCTATGTACAAGTACTTCCAGGTGAATCTGGAAAGGCAGCCTGAATAAACTAGAAGACAGCTGCCTAAAATGTCCCAGGTCATAACACTCCAGCCTGGAGGGTAAGATGGGATTAGAGATAGTCCCCCTAAAGAATATCCAAACTAAGTGAATCAGCAATTCTTTTCTAGGGACTGGAAACATAACTCAGGGTAACAACTGATTTATTTAATACTGATCAGAAAATGTGATTAGCACCATAGTATGTCCTCCTATTAAATTTTTGAAAAGATTATGTATTTATACATAGAAGAACTGGGGGGTTTAGGCCAGAGGGTTGTGTGTGTGTGCAGTGTTTGTGTGTGTGTGCATGTATTTGTGTGTGTGAGTGAAAGAGAGAGAAGATTCACCAGCGATAGAGTGGAGAGCAGAACAGGCAAATGTACTAAAATCCATTGGCGAGAGGAGCAGCAGTGAGACAGGAGAGGTCTGCTGTGCCATGTGGCTCAAGGAACAAACTCATGCTGTAGTGGCTGGTGACAGCTTGATAGTGGTGAGACCTTAACCCCTCCACCCTGCAGTGAGGCCCTGCAGTGAAGTATAAATTACTTAATCCAAGTAAAGCACTCAGATACACAGTGCTTGGCAAATTATTATTGGATCAAGCTAAGGGCTTGTCTAATCTGTGGACACTTAGAAGAGACTGATATATAAGCCAAACATCAGTTTATCTGCCATTAGAAATGTACTGACAGGTGGGTCTCCCAGGTGGCTCAGGGGTTAAAGTCTTAGTGCTATCAAATTCTGGCCATTCACTGGGACATCAGTTTGATCCCTAGCCAGGGAGCTAACCCATGTGGTGCAGCAGACCTCTCTGGTCTTGCCTGCTCTTCCCTTTGGCTGTGTATCCAAGTAGATCTGCCAGTTCAGCTCCCATTCTGTCTCTGGTGAATACTCTCAACGCTGTGAATCTCTGGCTTACACCCCAGTTCTTATATGCATAAATCTTTAAAAAAAAATAAAAGAAAAGAAATGTACTGGCAATTGGCCTGATAATCTGTCTTTGCTGGTCTGCTGGTCAGTACATCCTTTCTGGGTGAGAAAGGCCACACAAACCGAATAAACAAGATGAGGGTGGAATGGAATTCAGGGGCCTGTGGTGTCAAAACTGTGATGGACTAATGCATCCAGTGTCTTTGTGACGGGCTAATGCATCCAGTGTCTTTGTGAAGGGCTAATGCATTCAGTGTCTTTGTGACCGGCTAATGCATCCAGTGTCTTTGTGACGACTAATGCATCCAGTGTCTTGTCCTGCTGAGAGGACAAGGCACCAAAGTCTGCCTCCTCTCATGCAGGTCCTGGGATGTTTCCACTACAGGATTTGGGACATTTTTTACTCCAGTCACATTTCATAGGAAATGAATGGTTAGATGAGTTCTTCCACTTTCCCCTTGGTTAATTGTGTCCTAGTCTCCCTGACAGCTTTTAAATATCCTCTCAATCCTCACACACCGGTATGCCACTACAATACAATATACAGTTTAATGACTTTTACATCCCGACCATTGCTTGCTGGTTCTGAATAGTTTTACTCTAGTAGTTTTACTCCCCCAAGCTCTAGGATCTGCCATATCTATCTACCTCCTGACTGTAGAGTTTATGGAGAAAAAAGGATAAGAAACCTTCGGTAGTGAGAAGGTTCTGAATGACTGGGCTGAATAGTCCCTTCTGCTAAAGAAGAACCTAGGTTCCAAAGCTGGGACAAGGTATTGAGTGAAGGAAGAGATTGAATAAAGAACATCCAGAAAGAACCAGAGGGGCATGAGAGTGTCATTTTGGCTAAGCCACCAAGCTAAATACAGTGATTTTCAGCCACACATCATCCTAATTTCACTAAAAGTCAATAAAGCAATGAGGTTCACAACAGCATCATAGTAGCTAGCATTTATGGAACAGGTAACTAGGAACCATGATGAAAATTTTGCTTGCATTATCTTATTTAAGGTTCACCATGACCCTACAATGAAAGACAATTATTATTCCTAGTTTATAGATTAGGAAACTGAGGCTCGGAGAAGTTTTGCTTGCCGAGGTCAGATAGTTGTTACATAATAGAATGCAGACTCAAATGTTGGTTCTGACTCAGGAGTTGACTTCCAAATTTATAAGTTAAAAATAAAGATTCATGGTTGTTATCCCTTATTCTGGGTTAAAAATATTTCCTAAAGGGACAGAAGGGCTTGTTCACAGGCATGTGTGACACGAGAATGGCACCCATTGTATAACTGGGTAACAAAGCTGAAAACAACCACCTTGAAGGGATGTAAGAAGACTGCAATCCATGTGACTCAGTTTTGGCCCCGTCTCGGCATGTATGGTGGTATCTGACCTAAGACAGTCACGTAACACCTTTTGTTTCAAGCTCCTGTTCTTTAAAACTGGAATAACTCTGTAGGAGTCACAAGATTGAGATGACGTGACCAAAGAGAATGTTTGTGAAAGCATTCCTCTGTGTTAAAAATGCTTAGTAGGGGTTGACAAATATTTGTTCTAACTTAGGGTTTCAACAATATATCTATATACAATAAAGCAGAAATCACATCCAAGCCACCCATTTATTTAACAAAGATAATAGAAACCTAGAATAACCAGTGGGACATTACCTATACATATTATTAGGATGGACTTAAATTACGTGGTGATTTCTGCTTTTACCCTGTGCAACTCAGCAGTACCAGGCAGTCCCCTACTGGGTGTCTGCATGCAAGCTCTCTGATGCTTGGCTCAGCAGAGAAGCAGGGCCATGGGGTAGTCTGCGCGGGACTGGCATCTTAATGCCTGCAGTGTTTGTGTGCTCGTGTGAATCTGTGTCTCCAGAGGCAGCCCCAACGATCACTCTTCCTATAAAATGACACTCTTTACAGCCACAGAACATTACAGTTTAGGGCCCTTCTGGTGATGCAGTGGTGAAAGTCTCAGGGCTATGGAGCTATAGGCATGAGCTTGATCCTCGCCAGGGAGCTGACCCACATGGCGCAGCACACTTCTCCTATCTCCCTGCTCCTCCCCTCAGCAGAGTATTTTAATAGAGCAGCCTGTCCTGCTCCCCACTCTGTCTCTGGTGAATCTACTTACTCCCCTGCACCTCTGGCCTGTAACCTAGTTCTTGTATGCATAAATAAATAAATCTTTATTTAAAAAAGAACTTTACACTTACATACGACCTTGTTTCATTTAATCCTTCCAACTAGCCAAAACAGCAGGCAAGACAGACTGTTAAGACAATTTTGTGGATAAGATCATTCAGGAGGTTGACTTGCTCAGATGCCATCAGTGTTGTTTTAGCTAATCTCAGTGCAAGACTTTCCCACCATACCACATATTATTGGAGCATTCACTTAAAAACTATTCGCTGAGAGGTAGAGAGTGTGCCAGTTGTTGTGCCAGGTAGTTTAACTCATCCATTTTTGAATATTCTCCTGAGAGTATTCAAATTTGCCATCTCTCCTACTGCCCCTTGCAAATCATAAGTTTTAAATAATGGATTAACAAACTAGTGTTATTCAGCACAGCACCATAGGAGCTGAGCAGCAGAATCCCTGTGACAAGAGCTGAGCTCTAGAACTGGATGGACCTGAATCTCATCTGTCATCCACTCTGTCAACCCAGTGTTTTCGCACAGATAAAATGGGGATAATAACTACTTCATACACTGTAAGGGCCCAATAAATATTAACTGTCATCACTTCCTTAGCATTGTCTTGAAATAAAGGGAGGTTTAAGAACCTATAAAGGGCCTTTAAAACTGCTCAGTGCCCCAAAGTTTCCATTCCATTTCATGAAGTCTGGCCTAGAAGAAGGAATGCTTCTTGTTTTGCAGGGTTTGAAAGCCCTTGCTGAGACACATGCCATTCTCCCTTATCTTACGACCATCCTGACCCCATGTCCTTAGGGATAGGTCTTGGTTGTGTCCTCCTTGCCTCTGTGCTCTACTCTTCCAATGTCATTCTCTACTTTTTCTGTTTTCCCCAAATATTCATTTTGCAAGATTTTTATTGAGCACTTGTATGTTAGGGCTATAGTAGAAGTTATGATGACTTGCTCAGATCTCCTTTCAGGAAGGTTTTATTGCTTTAGCTGCTGCTAGTGCTGGCAGGAGATCCTCTGCCCCTGAAGGGGGTGGCCACAGAAGAAACCTAAACCTTCCAAGGTCACATCTCTGAGTGGCAAGGGCCAACACTGGTCAGCCTGACCAATTCAGAAAAATAAAGGTCTGACATGCCTCAACTCAACTCTGCAGGGCTACCCAACTCCTCAGTTAACTGAGGTTCTCACCAGGACTACATTGCTGTTTTTCTCCCTCTGTCCATGTCTAGTGGCCAAAGAAGCACTATGCATGCTAATCTCTTCAAGTTGCTTCTGAGTATCCAAACTGCAACAGGCACAGAGGATACAACACAAGTAAGCTATACTCTGGTCTTCAAGTATCAGCGCAAAATGGGAATTGTTTTTTTTTTATTTTACAAAAGTTTATTTTTACATCATTTTGTACATTTTTTCCCCCATCTCAATTGTAATCCCCGCGGGTTTCCCATCACCATGTCACCCGTGTGCCATCACCATAATCCCGTGCATTTCCCTCCCCATCCCCCCATTTTTGATCCCATTCAACAATGGGAATTTTTAAAAAATATAATAGTTTATTTTACATCATTTTGTACATTGTTTTTCAACTCAATTGTAATCCCCGTGGGCTTCCCATCACCCAGTCACCCGTGTGCCATTACCATAGTCCCATGCACTTCCCTCTCCTGTTTTTGATCCCATTCCCCACTCCACCCCCACAAAATGTCTCTGGTATATGGCTGCTCATTATTCTTATTATTTTCTCGCCTGGTCCATTATACTCCTGCTATGAGCAAAACCATCCTGTATTTTTCCTTTTCTTTCTGGCTTATCTCACTAAGCATGATCTTTTCCAGCTCCATCCAAGTTGCTGCAAAAGACATGTTTCTTTTTTGGTTGCTGAGTAATATTCCGTTGTATATATGTACCACATCTTCTTAATCCACTCATCCACTTTGGGGCATTAGGGCTGCTTCCATGTTTTTCCAATTGTAAATAAAGCAGCAATAAACATGGGGGTGCAGGTATCTTTTTCAATCAGTGCTTTTGTGAGTGGGATTGCTGGGAGTGGGGAAGTTCCATGTTAAGAGTTCCTTTTTCTCCACATCTTCGCCAACATTTGTTGTTGCTAGTTGTTTGAAGATGTGCCATTCTCACTGGGGTGAGGTGGCATCTCATTGTGGTTTTAATTAGCATCTCCCTTATTACGAGTGATGTTGGACATTTTTTCATATATTTGTTGGCTATCTGCATTTCCTCTTTGGAGAAGTGTCTTTTTAGCTCTTCTGCCCATTTTTTGATGGGGTTGTTTATTTTTGTTGAGTTTCATCAGTTCTCCATATATTTTTGTGATAATCCTTTATCACTGATTTTGTGTGAGAAAATTTTTTCCCCAATTAGTGGGCTGTTTGTTTTTTGTAATGTCTCTTTTGCTGTACAGAAGCTCTTCAACTTGATGTAGTCCCATCTATTTATCCTTGCCTTTACTATTGTGGCATTGGGCACTCTATCTTTAAAGATGTCGCTGAAGTGTATGTCGTGTAGTGTTTGGCCCATCTTTGCTTCCAGGTAATTTTATGGTTTCCGTTCTTATGTCTAGGTCTTTAATCTACTTCCGAGTTGATTTTTGTGAATGGAGTGAGGTAGTGATCTAGTTTCATTTTTTTGCATGTAGCTTCCCAGTTTTGCAAAATGGGAATGTTTTAATGGCATGCAGCTTGAAGTGGGGGTAACAGTGCTATGAAGCCCATTTGGATAGCATGGGGTTGAGGGAAATCCATCACTCCAGGGACCCTTAGAGGCCCTTCAGGCAAGTAGTGGGTCCAACCTGCCAGACTTGCAGGGGTTCCCCGCAGGCCTCAACATTCAGCCTGCATGCTTGGGATGGGGCAGTCATGGTGCTCTGATGCTTGCAGAGTGTTGTTTGCTTTATATCTGTGGTTGACCCAGATTCAGGTCTGGGAAGTGGCTCTTAGCAGAGCCACTTATGTTCCAGAGTGACAAACCAAGCTCAAGCATGGCCAGTGAGGGTAAATGGTGTCTTTCCTACTATGAACTAAACTTTACCTGGAACTAGTGATAACTTAGCAAAATGTGTATGTTTAACATACCTCAAACACTGATATAATTTTGACAGGTATCTGTAAGTGCCCTGTGGACTGGTTTGTAAGGACCCAGGTACCCTCTGTTGCCCACTGGGGACCAGATTGCATGAGGGTTTTGCTGAGCGTAGCAGGACTGACAGAAGCAGGCCAAGATTTCAATTAAGACATTGCAGACTGAGGCCTCCCAATCTAGCCAGCTCCTGACATTAGCAAGGCTTCCTACTCTTTGGTGTCAGGTTCTTCTCACTTTTGCCCTGGGCTTTTTGGGATGGAGGTGACACTACCTCCATTTTCATCCTGCAAGGAAACCATCTATGGCCAATTTCTCTAAGAATTACCATAGACACTTGCGAGGATATATGAATTAATTGGACATGCAATTGTGATCTCAGAGAGCAAGTCCTGCCTCTGTATCCCTCATAGGAGGGCGGGAAGGGCAAAAAGGTGTCCTCCTTCCAGGCCCTCCCCACCTGAGGCCTCAGGTGCTTGAGGCGCTGCCTCAGCCCTCACTAGCACAGCATGCTGGAAGGGTACAGAAAAAATAAAACCACAAAAAATAAAACTAATTGGAGGTCAAGTAGCTTTCCCTTCTATCCAAGAGAGCCCCAGCAGGGTTGAAGAGCTCAGGACTGGGAACTGACTCTCAGAAAACAGCCTGCAGTATTAAGGTAGTTTTTCTTCCTTTGAGCCCAAACTGGTCTACACCTCGAGCTTCTCAGATAATACGCATTCCCCATGATTGTCTTTCACACCAGACTGCTCACACAGGAACCACTTTCTGTGTGTTTGAATTAATTCTTACAAACATCTTACAAAGAAACCAAGGACATATTCAAAAAATGTTATTTGCTATGATTACACAGGTAGCACAGAGCTATGGAAACAATCCAAAACCAGAAAATAGATGACTAGATCTAGAAGAGGTATGTGTGCGTGTGCGCGCGCGCGCACGCACGTCTATAACTCAGAGCTGAGATTATAAACCTTCCTCCAACCTTTTATCCCCTTGTATGTTTTACATCATTCGTTTTTGTAGTGTATGCTTTCTTCTCAGATGAAATCCCCACTACCATGTCCCATCATCAGTCTATCGTGCTCTTCCCACCCATATTGTTCCTTCTCCTCCTCCTTCCCTGTAGACTGATTTATAGTTGCCTGTTGATTTTGATTATGCATTTTCCCCTCTTGATCCTGTTTCCTTTACATTCCTCCTATAAGTAAAACCACCTTATATATTTTTTCTTTCTACCTTATTTTACTGAGCATAACCCCTTCCAGCTCCATCCATGTTGCTATGAGTTTATCTTTGATTGCTCAATATTCCACTGTACGCACGTGCGCGTATGCACGCACACACACCTCTTCTAGATCTAGTCATCTATTTTCTGGTTTTTGGATTGTTTCCATAGCTTACCTACTGTAAAAAGTGATGAAATAAACATAGCAACCCCAGTGCTTTTCATGTCCACACCACCTCCAAAGAAACAGATTCTGTCACAGAATTCTTCAATGCATTTCCAGGGACTCACAACTTAGAACTCTCAGATTCACATAATGGTGAAGAGCAAAGGAGTGAAAAACTAGTAAATAGGGAGACACAGAGCACTCCACAGATGGCCCCCAACTAGCCCACCGGCAGCTGTGTGGCGGGAAGAGTACTGGGGCCCTCAGGAGTTCCAAGGTACGCAGGGCCCTCAGCTGGAAGAACACCTCCCTTGATGAGCTGAGGCGGGCAGGTTAGTAGCCAGCCCATCGGCACCTGACCCCTCTATTCTTTTACTGGAAAAGTTCTTTCTCCCCTGCTACTTATACAATACCCGCAGTAGTTCAGATTTCTTAGCTGAATTTTAACTACAATCTTTTATGAAGCGGGCGAGCTTTGTATGGTTGACTCTTCTCTGTTGCCAATGAGGGTAAAGCAATGTCTCCATTTTGGTGTCGGAACCTTGGGAGAAATACTCCTCACATCACCTTTGTTAAATATCCCCTCTTAAAGACTTAATTTGAAACAGAATTTCTAGTTCTTCCCTCCATTCTCAATTCCCTACTTTTGAGGCTTCTTCCAAGAATTTATAGAGTAAAATAAAGAACATGAAACCACTCAAGCCCATTGGGAACTTTGAAGACCCAGTCTGGTTTGTCTTCAGCCATGACAGCCCAGATCAGAGAAGTAGGGTGACACTGGGCTAGAGACCACTGAAGAGAGGATCGACAAACCATGTTCCAAGCTAAGTGAATAAGTGGTTCACTCTCCAAAGCAGTGGGGGTTCTGGGACAGCAGAACCAATTGTCCTTTCAGCTGAATGGCGGCTGGGCTAGGGAAATATACCACAATGATGGTGCTGTTTTCATTCCATCAGCTCAGTCCCTGAGCTGCTACTGTGAAGGTTGCTTTGGATATGAAAAGCACTGGGGTTGGAGCAGGGTGTAAAATGAGTCATTTCTGAGAGACCATGAGTGCTACCTGGGTAAACACAGCACATAGTTTTTTTGAACAGCTCCTCAGTTTCTTTATAGGATGGCTGTGAGGATTAATTCAAGCACACAAACACAATGTGCTTTTGTTCCATCAGCTCAGTCCACTACAGTATCATACAGGTGACCTCCCAGCCCTGGTGTCTTTAGTGAGGTCTCCTCCCAGGGACAAGGCTGATGCTGCCATGCTTTCACTGTGTCACGAGAAAATGGCAAATCAGAGTCCTCGCCCTGTACCAGTAGGCAAGTGCAGCCCTGCCAAGGAGCAGCAGAGATGAGGCAAGGGAGATACAGGGGAGATTTAATTTACACAGCAGCCACTAGGGCCCAGTCAGAGCTGGGGTAGTGGGGGTATATGGGTTCATTAACCCTAGAGGGAAACCCCCACCTCTTCCCTTGGAAGACCAGTCCTCACAGACCCTTAGATGAGGCTCCCTGGGTTGTGCAGAAGATGCTCCAGTCAAAAGAAGAGATTTGGGAATAAGGCTGTCCCCAAAGTAGGGGGAAGTCTGTGGTGCGGAAATGGTCGCTGACATGGCGGCCCAGGGGTCTGAGAGACCAGTCCATATCCTGGGCACAGTCCTCAGCCTGGTGTCCTTAGAGGAAGCCCTCACGGCGGAACTGTTCCTGCAGAAGGGCGCGGTACTGGTCAAATCCCCCCTCGACCCTGGTGACGCTGCCTCCTTCGCACACCCACAACTCTTGGCACACCAGTCGGATAAAGCGCTCGTCGTGAGACACCAGAATCACACCACCCTGAAAGACAGGAGAACAGCAGGTACTCAGGAGGGCTCTAAAGCTGTTGAGGCCTGTAAAGGAGTGGGCAGCGTAATGGCACACTCACCCTGAAATTGTTGAGAGCACGGCCCAGGGCCTCAATTGTCTCCATATCCAAGTGGTTTGTGGGTTCATCCAGAATGTAGAAATTGGGGCTGAAAGGCAGAACCCAGAAAGACAGGCAGTGGGAGAATGAAATCCCTGATACAAAAGCAGGAGAATAATTTTCTATTTGGCAAAAGAGCAAGAGTTCTAGAAAACGAGGTCTCACCAGGGCATGGTCATCTGAGCAAAAGCTACCCGGCTCTTCTGGCCCCCAGACAAACTGGCAACAGGACGCATGGCCAGTTCTCCAGAGATGCCATACCGGCCCAGCTGGTGGCGATATTCCTCCTCAGGCCGTCCTGGAATAAGTCCCAGCCCATCATGTGGGTTCCTGGCCCAGCACTAGCCCTTCACCCCCTTCCACAGCACCACTTTACACCTTACTCGAATATCCAAGTCCTTACACCTAGACTTAGGTGACCTGCTCAGCATGGCCCCTTGCTCCCCAAAGTAGGCCTAGCTATAGGGGTTAGCCCTGGCTCTCTCTCCTCAGCTCAAATCCCTAACACACCAGGAAACTTGCGTGCTAGCAGCTCCACAGCACTGACGTTCAGGTCCAGCTGCTCCACGTGGTGCTGGCTAAAATAGCCAATCTTCAGATTCCTGCAAGTAAAGATGAAGGGGACAAGCAGGAAGTCAATGAGCAGAGAGCGCAGATACTGTATACGAGTAGCTGGAGAGCAAAGGGGCGGTTTTCACCTGTGAGCATGTCTGATGCCACGAACCGGGGTCAAGTCGCCCATAAGTAGCTTCAGCATGGTGGATTTCCCAGCTCCGTTCTCCCCAACCTATCAGAAGAAACATGAGAACATAAGACTATACATGTGTGGGACACAGGAGGAAGGAGACAGGAACCGGTGCCGGGCAGTCCCAATTACTCCTTCACCCACTGCAAAATGTCTTTACACTATAGTCACTTGTCACTTGATGATGGGCATACAGGCAGAGAAATGAGTCGCGAGGCAATTTTGTCACCAGGTGAACATCACAGTGTGTGCCTTCACAAGCCCAGATGGTAGCACCCAGTCTGTACACCGAGGCTATGGAGCCCATTGTTGCACAGTGGACTAGTGGTCACTGTGCATTATGTAGAGCACGACTGTGTGGGAAAAATGAAGGAAGCAGGCCTCCCAGGGAGACAAGGGGTTAAGTCTGAGCACTATGAAGCTATTGGCAGCAGCATGAGTTCAATACTTGGCCAGGGAGCTGACCCATATAGCCCAGCAAACCTCTCCTGTTTCAGCCACTGCTCCCCCTCAGCAGTATATTTCAGTCAATCTGCCCATTCTGCTCCCCACTCTGTCTTTGATGAATCCTCTTCCCCCAACCCCCAACCACCTCTGGCTTACACCCCAGCCCTTGTAAGCATAACTAAATCTTTATAATAAATGAAGGAAGCAGTTAAGGTGTAAAAGGTATCAAAACCTGAGTACAGGGGATTTAATTTCCCCCAATAACCAAGTGAGGTAGAAGCTATTTCCTATTACAGAAGAGGAAACTGTTTAGTAACCAATCTAGAAAATGGCAGTCAGAATCTGACATCTGACCCTGAAGCTGACGCCTTCTCCTCTACATTCCATTAACTGGAGAAAGTTCAAGGCTAAGACCAATAAGATAAGGCTTATGCCAGGCTTTACCTCTTAGCAGGGAAGCCCCAGAAGATGGAAGACAGGGGCACAGAGACAGTAAAGTTTCTGGCCCTGGCCTTGACTCCTGTTTCTGATTCCTTTATAGCCCAAGGACTAGGACCAACCCCCACATGAAATGGGTGGGAGAGTTCTAGCTTCTAGAACAGAGAAACAGCAACCATACCACACAGATGCGGGACTCGAGATCAGCAGAGACAGAGAGACGGCTGAAGATGACGTGCTTAGGATCATAGTAGAAATCCACTTCATCTAGTTGTAGAATTGGAGGTGAGAACTTTTCAAACCCATCAGGGAACCTGTAGGAGGTGGGGGTGAGGAGCATGGGGTGGCCACAACAGCTTCCCCACCTGCCCCTTCGGCCCAGCACTCACTTCATCACTACTTCCAACTCCTTATCCACAGGCTTCAGCTCTGGTCTGAGGAGAGAGGTTTATGACATTTTTGACATAAAAAAAAAAAAAAAATATCCCCACAACCATCACATAAATAACATATATTGTGAAAAAGCTCATCCTTTCATCATCCAGGTAACATTCTCATTTTAGAGCACATTTTTCTAGGTCACTGTACAACAGAAAAATAGGATTACCCTTTTTGCAACATTTTTCCTTCCAGTTTTGCAACTTTTTATCCTTATGTTTCAATGTCACAAAATCCAAAGACTTATGATTTTAGGTTCCCTAACCACCAGCACCTCTAGAAAGACTGCTTCAAGATTAAGCTCCCAATGTTCAGTGTAATGAAGGAAATACAACTCAATATTGCAATGAGTTATCACTTCATACCCACTAGTCCAGCAAAAATTAAAAAAGACAGAAAGGATATGAAAAACTTTGAACCCTCACACACTGTTGGTAGGAATGTAAAAGCATATGGTGCACATGCTTTAGAGAAGAGTTCGGCAGTTCCTCAAAAAGTTAACCCAGCAGTCCTAACCCTAACTATGTACCCAACAGATCAGTAAAGGTATGACCACATAAAAAAGTGTCCACAAATGTTTACAGCAATATTACTCCTAACAGTCAAGACCAGGAAACAATCCAAATGTCCATCAACTGACGGATCGATCAGCAAAATGTGTCATCTGAACAATGGAATATAATCTGACCATAAAATGAAGCACTGACACTGTAACATGAGTGAACCTTGAAAACATTAAGCTGAGTGAAAGAAGCCAAATACAAAAGGTCATATGTTGTGCGACTCCATTTATATGAAACTCCAGAATAAGCAGAGAAAGTAGATGAGTGGCTGTGCAAGTCTAGGGTAATATTAACATTCTAAGAGTATAGAGACTAGCCTACTTTCCTGAAGGAGAGAAAAGTAAAGTTGCTTTCTAGAAAAGGGGAGATTTAGAACAGGACAGGGTAAGGGGTAGTATATAAAATGAGAGCAAAAATTAACAAAAATTGAAGTTGGGGCGTGATAAAGGGCACTGTACTCACAGCTTCTCTAACATCTTGAGTTTGCTCTGCACTTGAGAGGCCCTGTTAGCATTGTAGCGAAACCGATCAATGAAAACCTGTGGGTGAGATGCAGGCACTGGTCAGGCTTCCTCACTCCCTGAAACTTAACACCCCTGGGATGGGTCCCCCAGCCCTGCCTGCTCCCACACCTGGATATGCTGCCGGTACTGCTGCTGTGCCTCATATTCACGCTGCTGGTTGAGCAGTCGCTCCTGCTTGCTCTTGATGAAGGTCTCAAAGTCTCCCCGGTAACCATCTAGTCGCTGGCTGTGCAGGTGGATGATGTCTGTGGCTATGGCATTCAGGAAGTTGCGGTCGTGGGAGACGACCAGGATTGTGGAGGGCCATGTCTGAGGTGGGGGGGGTCACAGGACAGCAGGCCCAGTTTGGGAGGGCAGTCAGTTCCCAGCCCCCCCAGTTATCTGGGAGGCAGATCTTCCCCCTGACCAACGCTAGCACCTGTAGACACTCACCTGCAGATAATTCTCCAGCCACAGAATGGCCCTTACATCCAGCATGTTTGTGGGTTCTGGACAGTGGGGGAAGACATAGTTGAACTAAGGCTGAAACTATGAACTTGGACACTGCCACCTTTCCTTACCCCATAATCAAGGCACCCCATTTCAAACTCACCATCTAACAGCAAAAGATCTGGCCTATAAAAAAGAATTAAGACATAAGGTTCTAATTCAGTGACTTGCTGCCTCCTCCCAAGAGCCAAGGTCCATTCTCCACAGTATCCACACAGGCCCAAGAAACTCACCTAGCAAACAAGGCCCGGGCCAGGGCGAGTCTCATTCTCCAGCCACCTGAGAACTCCCTAAAGAAAGACAGAGCTGTATCAGGGGGCTATTCCCCAAGGCAGGCAGGGTCAGAGCCAACTGTCTAAGTGTTCAGAGCTAGGGATGTAAGGACAACTTACCGGGTGGGCTGCTGCTGCATTTTAGGAGTAAAGCCAAGCCCTGCAAGAATTACTGATGCCCTATGAGTGAAAAAAAAAAAAAAAATTGAAGAACTTGGTTAGAATGGGTAACGAAGGAAATGATGCAATCTGAAGGAGGAATTTTAAATACCTGGCAGGTGCCTTGTCAGCCTCAATCTCCTCCAGTTTGGAATAGATTTCAGCCAGTTGTGCAGCTTCTGAACCTTCAGCCCTAGAGGGGGAAGAGGAATAGGCCTCAGGAGAGCATTCTAGGCGATTCTCTGCACCATATGTGTGTGTATATGTACGTGCGTATTATATAACAGAAAAACTGGCTGCCTAGTTGCCAGGACAGGAATAGACTACAGAAGGACTTGCTCATGACAGTGAGGGGACAGGTACCATTAAGGAACAGGGTTTTAAGCCTCACAGTAGCACTCTGCTGCCTACTATGACGGGGTGAGCATTACAGATCATGACAGAATGGCAGGCACTCTGAAGGACAGCTGCTGCTTGTTATTCCCTAGCCTAGAGCCATTACCTGCCAGCAGCAATCTGGGCACTGAGCTCCCGCTCCTGTCGGAGAAGGTCCTCTCGCATGGTGTCACTCTCCAGCACGCTCTGCAGGGCAGGAGTGTCATCTCCAGCAACCTCCTGTTCTACATGCAGCAGGGAAATGTGGGCTGGAACCCGCAGGCTCCGGGTAGCCAGCATCTTCAGCAGCGTCGTCTTCCCCAGCCCATTCCGACCCACCAGCCCATAACGGCGGCCCCAAGCCAGGTTCACATCTGCTCCAGTCAGCAGCACCCTACAGGGGTAGTAGGAAGAAGACAAAGGGTGCTATAGAGACAGGTGCACAGAAGTTTAACAGCAGGAACCTAACTATTTTAGTCCCATTTTACTTTTCAAAATCCTTCTTTAATTGGAAGAAGAAAAACATTACACCCATTTCTTACCTATCACCAAAAGAGACATCAAAGTTCTCAATTCGAACGTCATAGGATTTGTTCTTGCCAGATGATTCCAACCGACTCTCCTTTCTGCTGCCTGCCTGGCTGGCGGATGCCTCTTCCAAGACTCTTTTAAAGGGAGAAGTAGATGGCTTTAGCACTCTCAACCACCCTTCCATCCTGGCAAAAATTCTCTGTTCTCTTGTCAGCCCTTCTTGCTAAACTCACAGAGAAGTGCTGGTTTTGCATGTGTCCTTTTCTGAGCGCTTCTCCTGCTTTGCCTTCAGTCGAGCTTCAGCCTTCTCCAGCTTCTTTGCATTCACTGTCTAGAGTCCAAACACAACCATTTTTCACCCTCTTATTTTACCCATGATGAATAGAATTAAAGCTTTGGGGGGAGGAGGGAAATAAACCCAAAGACATCTTCCAGAAAGATACTGCAACGTTTAGAGACAGCCAGTTCTCACACCCACCATAAACACAGTCCCCTCCCTTTTTTCCTCCTCACCGAGGACTGTTCCCTCTTTAGCAGTCCTGGAAGTTTGGTGCCACAGTCTGTAAGCGAGAAGAAAAACAGTCACCCTCTCCCTGAGGGAAGGGAAACTAAAGTTTCGAGTGGCTATATGAATCAGACACCGACATTTTCCGGAAAGCCTTAAATCCCACAGATGAACAGTTATCATCCTTCCCACATTTAAAAAACAACAAAAAACTACCTAACAGATTAAAGATACAGGGACTGGTACATAAACAGTTCTTACAAGACCATGTAGCATATAGTGAGTAAGTCATCAAATTGGGGAGTTAAACTGTCTATCTCCAAGGCCCAAATGCTTCCTACCATTTCCTAAAGATTGGAGAGAACTTTCCAACCCAATTCCTTCATCAGCGGACTCTCTGCCTCAGTAATGACATCAACTACCTTCTACAACCTTGTCCTGTAGAAAAGAAGTACCAGGAGTTCTTCACTCGAGGGGGCAGGTGGCTGGGGAATGGAAACTGAGAAAAGACAGGACAGCTAGTGGCATCTCCCCTCATTCTCACCGTAGTTCTCCGTTATCTTTGACAACTGGATGGGGGCGTCCAGTAGCACCTGGCTGTTTCCCTGGCTCTGTGGCTCTGCCCTTGAGGATAGAGATTGAAATTGCAGAGTTCGCAGTTAAAGAAAAAACTCTAGGGTCATCGGACCTCCTTTCACCTCTTGGCTCCTGACCATCCACCCGGCCATCGCCCTCCCATCGCCCCCACAAACCTCCAGGCCCTGACACGTACAGGCGCAGAGTGTTGTACATGCGCTGGCACACTGCTCTGATGCCCGCGTCATCCTTGCTGTCCCCGGACACCTCTTGTAACAGTTCCCCCACAGCTTCCACCAGGTCATCCACAGACTCGAAGTCCGCGCTGCCGCTGTGCAAGACGCCTGAACCCAGGATGGCACGGCAAGGAGGGCACCGTGTAGGACAGACACGGAGCGGTTTTAGTTCCCGAACGGCCGCCCCGGTGCGGCTCTAAAGCCTACTGGCCCTTGAGACAAGAGGTCACACAGAGGAGAGGCCTAGCAGCATCCCCCGGCTCTGCCCTCTCCTGGTATTTCCCCCCGACTTCCACGTCAGCCTTCCCAGCACGCTGATCCCTCTCGGCTCACCCGTCACGTAGTCGAAGACCTGCCCGTCAATCTCGGGGAACTCGCTCCGCAGGATTTCGGCGCAAGTCGCCATGTTCCAGTCGGGCTCCCGTCCGCGCAGTCGCCGTGAGAGCACGAACAGGGCCCAACCCTCCAAAGCGCGCAATCCTTCTAAGTCGCATGCGTAGTGGTGACGTAAGAAAGGCGCGTAGTGCGCGAAACCCGGCGGGAGGGGTCACCTGGTGAGGAACCCTGCGCAAGCGCCAGTCTCAGCCCGAGCAGCTCCGTGCGCCTGCGCCACGCCTCTTCCGCCGAAAAAACTAGCCACATGTGCGAACGTGTCCGCGCTCTGGGAGACTGAGATCCGGGAAGCGGCGGGGGCGGGGCACCCGGTTTATCTGGACGCGGACTCAGATGGGTGGGAACCTCCCGAGAGAGGCGCTGGGGGTGGGGCACAGTGATCTTGCTCGATTCTGTGCTCTCCCTTGAGGCGCGCTACCTCGGCGTGCCCAGCTGAGTCCATTTTGGAGCTCGCCTGGAGCTTTGCTGACTCACTCATCCAGCCCTCTCTGAAGCCCCTCGCGCAGTGCTGTGCGACTACAGGTTTCGTTCAGGCCCCCAGGCCCTGCGGGCTTCTTGTTGCTGGCCTGCTGGCCAGTGCCCAACACTTAGACCTTTCCCACTTGACAATTCAGCATAACAAATCGAATTATGCCAAGTCATTGCTTCCCCCAGGGCACAACCTCACTCTCCGCCAAAGGGCAAGAAAACCAGAACAACGGCAAGGTCTGTGCAAAATTCACTGGTATTTATTTCCTTTCTACACCCGGAGCAAACTGCATCCTGAGTTTCCATGACTGTGAAAGCTTTTCGCAGATTCCCTCTGATGGATTATTAGACTCTCCCCCCACCCCCATGATGCTGTTGCTTTATGCTTAAGGTGCCTTTTCTTTCAAATTGTCTTTAAAGAAAACTGTCACCTAAAATCATACTATTACCCTTTTGTCCTTTTGATTTAAGCACTGCTGTTGGGAGTAAACATTCCCAATACTTCAAAAAAAGTTAGAGGAAATAAAGGCAAAAGAATTCTAATGGGGGAACCAGAGGTAGATTACCTGGCTTCTTCAACACAGCAAGAGCTGAGGGAGAACCTATGGTGTCAGTGATTTAAGAGGCATTGGCCAACCACAATAGGCAGACCTTGTGTGGATCCCAATGCAAGTTGTGTAAAAGGGACACTTGGCAAGTATGAACAGACTGGATGTAGCACTGAGGGATTGGCCATGGGGTGATGATTGATAAAAGTGGGTGATGTGTGTAGGGGTTCATTGTATTTTCTACTTCTGCTTGCAATTTTCTATTTTTAAGCCATAAACAGATGAAACCAAGGAAGGGAAAACTGGCCACAGCAAATCTGCTCTCATCTGCTCTAAAACCTGAGCATGCTATGGGACACCCCCTGGGTACTAGTTTAGCACATGATTCTGGGTGGTAGGTAAAAGGAAGGAAGGACTTTTCTAAAATGCCTGGGAAGAATCTTCCCTTGAAACACTCAAGGTTGGAAAAACCTGCGTAATTTGGGAGGAGGCTGGAATTAAGAGGTCAGTTTTCCTGGATGGCCGGAAACACCAAAAGTAAATCTTCCTTAACCTCTGCTAATCAGAAAGTACCTGAATAAAGTGCTGGGTAAATTTGGGAAATTTATGTTCTCAGAGAACTGGGCCCAAGTGGTAATGTTAACCCCTGAGGAAACAGAAGGAGGTGGGGACACCTGTAAGGGCCTTTGGTCTGAGAGGACAGGGAGAGCCTTGAGATATTTCAGAATAGAAAGTTCTACTGAAGACTGGTAAAAAGGGGAAGAGCAGTTTCACCAGTTTCCCTCCCCATGCAGCTCCCACATCAACACTTAGCCAGCAACTCCATTCTACAGAGTTTATTGGGTTTATAACTGGACGAAGTCACACGTGTACAAAATGAAGCTCACACTATCCCAAAGCAGAGTAGGGATTGAGGGCTGGGAATCCGTTACTGGCCTTTGGGAGAGCTCCGAGGTGAGGGGCAGACGCCAACCCTCCCACTCCAGAGATGTGGCCACAGGGGAGAGGAAGAGAGGGGGCTGACCTGACTTTGATCACAGAACTCAGCCTGACAATGGGCCAGAGCAGACGTAGGAGCAGGGGGTCCAGAAGCCACCCTGCCCAGGGAGCCGGGGGTCTTCGCCACCTGTCCCACTCGCAATATGGTTGGTCCAGACCTAAATTCAGGGGCTGGTGCAAAGGGAAGGCAGCAAAGCAGGAGGGAGGAGACACTGATGTGCAGTGGCCGTCCAGGGGCACCTGGACCTGCGGGAGAGGGTGGGTGGGGAAGCAGGCGAGCTGCCCCTAAGCAGCTAGCAGCGGGTCTCATAAATGCCGCTGCGACCAATGTAGCGCACCCATTTGATGACATCATGGTCGCTGTAGTTCAGCTTCGGCTCAAATACCTTCAAGTAGCGCACCTTGAGGCCAGAGGGGGCGAATGGCACCTGGGCAAGGGACAGCTCAGTTAGGAAGATGGCCTCACAGACACTCCCGTCGCCCTGCCTGCCTCATTACTAACTACAGAAGTCTGGACGATGGATTTCCTGAAAGCAGGTGGGGGAAGCCAGCTAGTGAGGTATTCCTTACGAGGTTATTACCAATAAATAAAGTACATCCAAGAGAAACTAGCAGTCAGCTCCTACCTGTGAGAACTTGAATCAGTTCTTTTAAGGGGCAGGGTAGCAACCAACGAACTGCCTTGGGCTTTACTTATCCTTTTCAATATTATGCACGTAAAAAATATGGAGGAGAAAGCAGTATTATCTAGCCTGTATTGTAAAGTCAGCCCCCTCTCCTGTAAATAAATACTGTCTGATCTGGGACTCAAGTAATCTAAAGGTTTCCAAAGAGTTATTTTAAGGACAAGTCAAAGATCTTCACTGCTGTAATTAATTCTCCTAAGGGGTCTGAAGTCTGAAGGAGGAAAGAAAGGAAGTAATGCTGAATGTCTATGAATTCAAGCCATTTCCCCTCTCAAGGCCTCAGTTTACTATTCTACAAGGCAGAGGGTGCAGCGGTTGATGTGAGTGAATGGTAAGATCTTTCCTAGCACACCCTGCTGAGGCTCTAAGTTGCTCCTCTCCCATACCTCAAAGTTCATGGAAATGGGGGGCCGAGCCCATTTCTTCTTGTCATTGGTGGGTAGAAGCTCAATCTCTGCGCTGATCTGCGATTCCTTCATGCCTGCCATGCGCTTGATCCTGGGAACACAGGGGCAATGGGCAGCATTTACCTTTAATAGTTTGGAGTTTCAAGAGCAGCTGCCCTTTGGTGGGAGAAGGGGAAGAGAACCCAGAACGTGTGGATGGGGTTAGGACAAGGAAGTGTGTTGAGGACCCATAATCACTTGCTGTGAATCTTGGGCCTGGTCATCTTTTAGCACCAAAGGCTGCACTATCCTCCTAGGTATATGGGCTCACTATCCCTTGTTTACTACTTCACAAAGATACGCCAAGGCAAATGGAGAAATGTTAGAGCATTTTGATAAGTGCATGCATGGACCCAAGTATTGTCATATACACCCTAACAAAGATGTAAAGGGTAATACCCGAAGCAGAGGCTTCTGTAGAAGCACACAGGCACCCCTCACCTCCCCAGCACCGATTCTGAGGGGCAAAGGTAACACTTAGCAAGGCATCCTGAGTCCTACTGTGGGCCCCTGAAGGAAAGACTCACTTCCACACGATGGCGTTCTCGCTGGCCTTATACTTGGCCTTCCCCTTCATGCAGATCACCTGTACCCCACTTGTGTTCAGCGGGGTTGGGATCCTCACCTAAACAGTGACATATCTGTCAGTGAGCTGGCAAGCCCTGGCATCAGCTGCTTTTATTCTGGGAGAAAGTACTTCCTCCTCCCCAAGTCTCTCATCCTTACCTCAATCTTCTGAGCTAGTAGTGAGGGCTTGAAGTTGGACTTGATGACCACTTTGACCTCCAGCTTGGTGCGCCCTACTTCCCGCACTAGTGGGATGACGCGGAAAGGAAGGATGATGTCCTTGGTGGTGCGGTACCTTTATGGGTAAGGGGCAAGATGGCACGTCATGACCGGTTACTCTCCCTCTCCCCCATCTCTGTCAGCACCACCCTCTGCCTCCTCACACCCCAGTAGTACCTCATGAGCTCAAACTCTCCATCTGGTGGGATGAAGCTGATGCTGCGTTCAGAGTCAAACTTGCTGAGCCGCACACATTGGTGGAAGGTGCAGTCATCGATGGCAATCGATTGCTTCCCACTGCAAGTAGGGGTGGAAGGTCTCATTGGTATAGGGAAGGACCAACAGGGAGTTGGGCTGGGGGAATACTCCACCCCCAAACATTACCAGAGGTTGGGTGAATCTTGGACTATGAAAGGCTGCCAACTAGAATGCAGTTTTTGGACCCATCTCTTGAGAACCCAGGACCCAATGTTTTCACACACACTGGGCAGAGGCCATCAGTATGCACAGAAGAGTTTTAGGCATAGGATCAAACAAGAGGCTTACTTTCTCAGCAGGATGAGGACAAACCTCAGCTCGCTTAAGCACAGAGGCAAGAGCAACCAGCCAAGCACACCCCGGGGAGTTTGCAATGCTGCAGAAACGAAGTCCAGCAGATAGGCCCCATGCAGCCCTGCGAGATCCACCCTTCCCCACCAGCTGCCCGTCCCAAGCACCTCTTGCTTGTTTCATCAGCTGTGCCTTTGCCCTGCTTCTCAATGACAATCTTGTCATTCATCCCAAACTTGCATTCAGGCATGCCACTCAGGTAGCTCTTCATCACCACCCGGCCCGACACATGGGCACTCAGCACCTGCCCTGGTGATGGACAAATGGGAGCGGCTGAGTCAGACCAGGATTCTGCCTTGGACCCCCCCCCTGTGTTCATCACAAGAGGACTCTCACCCTGCGGGGACATGAGAAGGTTCACACTTTCCAGCACATCCAGGAAGAGCTCATTCCGGCGATACTTGATGCCCTCCCGTCGCCAGCCAATCTGCCCAGTCACCTGGCTGGTGATCTGGGACTGTTCTTCTTTTGTCTACACCGGGGATAAACACAAACAGCAATGGCTTCACTCATTTTCCAGTCAGGTATTCATCTATCTCTACCCTACCTTCATCCCCTACCCATTAGTTCCCACCCTATAATGCATCTTCTCCACAAACCCCAAGGGGCAGGGCCTGGAGAAAATGGAGCAGAGCTGCAATGGTGGAAGCTGATGGGACAGCTTACCTGATGCTGAAGGCCACAAGGCCAATTCGATGCCCACAGGAAGCAGCAGAGGAGCACAGATGGGGAGAGGCAAGCAGAAAAGAGAGAGAAGGCTATAAGGCTTGATCCTGGAGGATGGCGCAAGTTCTCTCCTGAGGAACACCAGGCCTCCAAAGCAACCTAACCCCCCTCCACCCCCCACCCCCTGAAGGGCAGACAGAAAGTGCTTGAGCTGTTATTTCCAGTAATAGAGATGCCGAGTCAGCTGCTCCTGGGGTGGGGAGAGGGCCACACAGAGCAAAACAGGCCTGCAGTGATGGCAGAAGGCACGGGCCAACACTTCCTGTCCGGGAAGGGCTCATGAGTCAACTCAGACCAGGTTTAGTGGCCAGCTGGAATGAAGGGAGGTTGGGCTCCCCTGTGACTACGATCTGTATGTACAGTTCAAGTACCTGGCTCTTGATGCCCTGCTGGGTGATGAAGGTTTTCAGTGCGCCTGTTTCTGAGTTCTGTGGGTAGCCAAAGTCCAGGATTTCTGTAAAAGGAAGGTCATCATCAGCCCCTGGAAAAATGCTGATGGCTCCTTCATTCTAATACCTCCCCTGGCCTGGTCATAGCTGGCTAGCACAGCTCCAGAAGACAGTGTGGGGATCACCTGCAGCAAAGTCTTCTAGCTTTGTGACATTTATTCTGGGGCTTTTGCTCCATAAGAAAACAATTCAAATATCGGATTCTATCAAATAGAGGCAATCAATAGAAGAGTCACAAGGCCAGTGGGTAAGGACAAGAAGCCCTGAGCACTTATAAAACAGATATGCTGGGAAAGTAGAAGGATTCTGTTTGTTCAAACCCTACAGAAGAACGGGGATAACAAAGCCCAGGGGCCTGTATATCACACCCACCTCTAGGATCTGAGGCAGCTGTTCTGTGGCAGAAAGCTGGGAGGACAGTAAGTGAACTCAGGCCCAAATCACACAGGCAAGAAAAGGAAACGTGCTTAATAGCTAGACAATCAGCCATCAGACTCCTTAGCCTCCTGAAGGTCTTCTGGTCTTTCCACGGGTTTACTTGTTTGCATAATTGTGTTTTAGCTTCAGAGCAGCCTTTAGGTCTGCACTGGGCCTGGGTTTCTCAGCTTAATAGATCAGTCAGGAAGGGAGGTTCAGAGAGCAGTGGAGCCTCAGATCTGCTCCCACCTCCAGGCCACGCCCCATCAGGTTCATTCCCACCCTTGGTTTACCACCCAACCAATCTCACCATCCAGCAGCTCATAGATGAGCACAAAATTGTTCTTGATGTTCTCCTCGCTGATCTTGCCAAAGTAGGCAGCCATTACGTCGCACATCTTATAGAGGAATTCGAAGACCATGGCGGCATTGACATTCTGCTTGGTGACAGCTGCCAGCCAGATGTTGGACCGCTTAACATGGAAGAAACTGGTGCGAGCGATGTTGGTGACAGGGCTGCGCACCTGCTGCCGGGCGTGGATAACATTGACCCGAAAGGCATCCACTGCGTTCCTCCTGAGGGAAAAGGGTGCACAGCGGCTTTTCAGCACCCAGGCAAACCTCACTCCACCAGGGGCAGCCGAAGTAGCTAACAGTCTCCACCCGCCTCCACTGCTGAAATCTGACACAAATCCTAGAGGCAATGGCTAAATCAAAGGGGTGGTTCCCTTGTGACTCCCAGTGAGGGCACAGGAGAAGGGCCAGAATTGGGCTGGTATCTGAAGTCCACAAGAGCGACAAGAAGAGTCAAGCAGCAATGACAGGAGGGTAGATGTAACTTTAATCAAGTTTAGTTTAATTGGGTTTAGGAAGGTCTGTTCCTGCTCCCAGCCTGGCCCTAATTTCCCAGCTATATTCCAGCTGCTACCAGGTCAAGATGAAAAAAAAAGATCTGCTTCTTCTCCAGTCTTCATATTAATGATCCCACCAATGGAAAAGACTGACTCTTCCAAAAGTTAATAAATACAAAGCCAGCATGACTCCAGAGAAGGCTGTCCTCTACTGAGGGAGACGCTCCAAGGCGCCCCGGAGCTGGGTCACCCATTCTTGTCCAGGATCCAATTCCAGACAAGCTTAGGGAATGAAAAAGGATAAAGAAACAATGATGGGGGGGCAGGGCCCCCCACCCACCTGTGCCTTGGTGGCAGCTTGACAGGCTGCTTACCTATTGCTACGACAGCCAATGAGATGGGATGAGAGAAATGACGCCAGCAAGAAGAGGAGAGTGACAGCAACGAGAGAGAGGATTAGACACAACACACTGGGGTGGGCAGCACACACCATGAGGCAGAAAACAAGCTCCAGGCAAGGGGTGAAAAGCACAGCAAGGCATGCCAATCCGCATGTACAGTGGCCCTGGTTTATCTAGGTCCATCCACAGCAGGAGAGGCAGACAGGCGTCCAGCCAGGTTCAGGCAAGCCAGGCATTGCTACAACTTTAGCTCATGCTCTACCACCAGCCAACTGACACATAGCCCCAAAGGTCTGTCCAGCCCAACAGGCACAGAAGCCAAGGGCAAAGCAGCCGGGCTACTACAAGTCCATCTCCTGGCTGTCTAGTCCAAGCTCTTTGAGGAAGAAAACAGGACAGCAAGAACCAGAGGAGTCTAATCTCATTAGAGCTGAGGCCAGGACATGCCCCTCCATCAGGAAAACAGTGGCATGCAGGGTAGGGCAGGATGAGAAGTACAGCTGGGTCTCCTCGTTAAGGCTGAGGGATCCAGAACAAGCAGCTAGCCCAGATGTAAGCTGAGAAACCTGCGCAGCGCCCCCTGCCCTTTCCTCAGTGGCCCAGAGAGAGCCTCAGGCTTGCTCACAAGCTCTCCTCCAGGAGTGGCCCAGAGGAAATGAAACAACTGAGTCAGCAGCTTGCCTCCTTCTGGGAAAGGAGAAGATATGGCAGCCTGGAGAGGTTTTCAAGGGAATCAGTGAACACTGTCACCAAGAAAAGGGCTTTTGAGAGCAAAATTTAAATGTACCTCCAGCATGACCACCAACTCCACCCCTTGGAGAGCACGCCCTCCTCCTCAAAGGAGGAATCAACCTGCCCCAGCAAAAGCACTCATCTCCAGCAACCATCTCTGTCACTAGGGGAAAGAGGAGGCAGAAAGGACAGAAGTTCTTAAGACTGGGGGGACCTCGCCATTCCACGGGTCTTGCCTAGTGGCCAGTACCAGGCCGAATGGGAACCAAGCTTTACCAGCTGAGCTTCCAGGCTACACTGAGGGGTGGGGGATGGTCCTCTGGTAGGAAAGACCTGGTCCTGCATGCTGGGAAGGAGGGCAGGGCTGGTGGGGAGCGCAGCTGGTTCAGCCAGGGGACTCACCCGATGTCATCTCGGTAGACCCGGGAGATGAGCACCTCCCCCTTGTGATTATAGATGAATAAGCCTCCAATCATGGCGGCAGCTCAGTCTCCTCGGCCCATCGCTCTGAGAACAGACCTAGGACAGTGGGGGCAGGGTAAGGGAAGGTCTTGGAATCTGTCAATATCTTCAGTGGAACTGGACAGGCCACTGGCAGGGCTTTTTTTCTGATTCAACTCTCCAGCAAGTGACCCTGCAGCCCTCCCAGGCATGCCCCTCCCCTCAGCCAGCTCCAGTTCCTGTTTATCCCACTCTGGAAAGGAAAAAAGAATCTGACTGACTTAGGCCCAGGATTCTAAGGCCATCTGACCCTCCCTTTTAGCTCCCTACCCCCCTCTTCCCAGGTCGTGTTTAGCAAGGATCCTTTCGACCCTTCCAGTGTACTCACTCAGGCGCTAGCCAATGAGTCACTGCGAAAGCCTGCCTGCGGCTGCAGGAATGGAATGGCTGCAGGAATGGAATGGCGGTAGGAATTACTCCAGTTGGTTCAGGCCGGGGCTGGGGGCCCCAGGCACAGCTTCAGGAGCACCCAGTCTCTCAAGCTCCACCCCCCTTAAGAGAGGGTAGCAGGGCCTGAACCTCTGTCTCTTTAATTCACAGATCGCTAAACATTCCAGGAAAGGGTGTGCAGGGTGGGGGGAGGAGAGAAGACAGGCCTTCCGCACTGGCTGACAGAGACCCAGGAGTGTGGCCCTAACCTCTCCCAGGCTGTCAGATAAGCAGGCAAAAGAGCAGAGTAGAAAGTCCCAGCCCTAGCACACTACCTTAATGACCCAAGCTGCTTAATACTTTTTTTTTTTTTAAAACACCACCTCCACTTCTTTCAAAAAGGAAGACTCCCTCTCAGCTCTGACTCCAAAAAAATAAGTGGGGAGCTGGTGAAGGGGTGCAGATTCATACAATTAAGAGATCTTTTTACCTGAAATTCTGTGATTCCAGACCTATAACAAAACTCACTTTTGGCCTAAGGGTTTATAAGCAAGGGGCAGAAGCCTGAATTATCCAAATTATTTGGGTCAGACTAATTTAGACTGTATGCAAGGCGAAAGAGGGTTAATTTAATTTAGTTCTAGATTTCCTGGATTAGCCTTGGTATTAATTTCACATGGGTGGTGGAGAGGATTTAAGTACACTTCTCTAAACTGGAAAATAAAGCCTATTACTGTGTCTATCAATGAGATCCCTTTCTAGGTAGTGGACACCTCTCATTCTCAGTCCCAAAGAGGCTGGGAAAGGAAATGCAAAATGGAGGTAGAGCCTTGGGCAAAGAAACAAGTTCACAGAGACAGCTCAGGGCATCTGAGAAAAGAAGCACAGGGGGTGGGCGGCAGGGCAGGAGAGGAATATATACTTAAGGGGAAGACTGGCAGCAGCAACCAGGTGATATACAGAGGTGAGTCCACAGCAGCAAAAGGGCTGGTGGGCTCACAGGGATTTTCTAGTAGGGCAAAGGTTAAGACTTTGAAGAGGAAAAGCAGCAGGGAGAGATTGACAGTGGTGAATAAGGAAAAGCTGGGGAGAGGAAGCCAGCATTGGGGGTTCTGATGTAGACATGAAAGGCTGGTGAGCTTTTCGCCCCGGGGAGGGACATCAAGGGAAAAGATGGTTCCACAAGGTGCGGGGGCTGTCACAGGTCTGAGGGAGAGATGCGGGTGTCACTCAACTAGAAGGGGCTGCCACAGGGGGGGAGGCTTGTCACAAGGAGGTGTCACTGCCTAAGGAGATGGGGGAATTGTCCTTGCTCCGGAAAGGAGGCGCGGAGGGGTAGGTGGGTTGTCCGATCCCAAGGAAGGGGACGTCGCGCGACGTCCCTGCCTGGGGAGAAATTCCTGTACGTTTCCCTCTCACGGAAGGCGCCGGGCGGGTCAGGCGGAGGACGCGGTTCCCCACCCGTCCTGCAACCGCGCCCCGGGCACCCCCGCCCCGTCAGTTCCCTCTGGGATCTTAAGGCTAAGGCCACTCCCGGGTGTGGGCAGCTTTCCGTTTAGCGCAGTGCAGGAAAGAGCAAAGCTGGGAGGCGAGGCAGGCATTCTCCCTCACCCCAAAGGCCAGATCCCAAGCTCACCTGGTGTCCTCGGCCCCCTGCTTAGCCCGCCGGGCCACTCTCCGGATCCCAAGATGTCCGCCCGCCCCCTGCTCGCCAGCCCGCTGCCTCGGCTTTCACCGCAGTGCCGCGGCCCCGCCCCAGCCTTAGCTGCGCGTGCGCGTCCGCCTCCCGCGCAGACTACAAATCCCGTAAGGCCCCTCGGCCTTCTCGTTTACAATTGTAAACGCTCTAGGTTTAGTGGAACTACAACTACCGATTGCCTTCGAGCACCGTCTGTGGGTGGACAGGTGCCTTAGGTACGCGAAGGAGTGGCTTTGGCCTTCCCTACCGTAAATACACGTATGGCACACGCCGCTCCGAGAGATTAATTTTCCTCGCTACGAACTCTGGGAATTGTGGTCTTTGCCATCCTCCCTGCTCATATTTCAATGTTTCCGAGAGCCTGGGAGGATCAGTGCAATTTGGAAGCCCGCAAGTTAATCCTTTGCTTGCCGCAGGCCTTTTCTGTCTTCGAAGTACGAGGACTAGCTGTCCAAAGTTTACACACAAAGGCACCACTTGGCTGATGGAGGTGTCTGTGTTCAACTTAGGTGGCTTTCTAAGGCCACCTCTGATTCTCCCAAGCTTTACTCATGGCAATTGTTACTGAGTTGAGTCTTTCCCTAAGGATCAAGACCGAGGACAGGAAGTGATGGGAGAGATACTTGAAAGAAACTAGCTCAGTTTTGTATGAACGTGCCTGTTCCACTTCAGCTATATGTATCTATGTGATGAGCTCCTCAAAGCCAGGAACTATGTGCCTTCTAGTGACATTTATATCCTTCAGAAAACCTTTGGCGAGCCAAATTTAATTGGACATGGGATTTGAAATTCCCTCTCTGATGCAGTTCATCTTAGTGTTTAAATGGAGGTCACTGGCTTTTTATTGGACATGCCAGCTTGATCTCCAGAAATGTGTTTTCTTTTCTTACTATAGGCAGATACTTTGTTGTCTTATCAGGGCAGGACCAAGTCCTTCATGTCAGGGAGGGTAAGAAGGATCAAGCCTATGTGCAAATCTTACTGTCCCTAGCATACTCCTGCCAGAAACCAGGATGTGGAAGCATTCTTTAAACTGTGGCCCCTGTCTGAAGCCATTAAAGTGATGGAAAAGTCATTTCTACCCTTGAAACAGTACTCAAAGCTTCACTCAACCTTTCCAAAAGCTTTATCTTGAATACATATCTTAAACTCTTACCAATTTAGAGTTGATAACAATAATAAAAAAATATTAATAATAGCTACCATTTATTGAGCACCTATTCTACCGTGTGCCAGGCACTGTGCTAGGCACTTCTCGTACAATATCTAATTTAAATCCTCACAACAACCCTGTGAGGTAGGTATTATTATTGTCATTTTACATATGAGGGAACTGAGGCTCAGAGAGATTAAATAACTCTCCTATCACGCAATCAAAAAGCAGAGCTGGGATTCAAACCCAGAACAACCTGACTTCAAATCCTATGCTCCAGTGAACTAGAGGAGAGGAGAAAGGAAGGGCCAGATTCACAAGATTGTTGGAGTGGAATGGAGATACGATGCTAATAAGGAATTTTAAGTCTATAAATGTTTGTAGATGGCAAGTCTATGTAGATTGTAATGAAAGTTATCAGGACTGGAATTCAGGATAACCACACTTGGTGGGGAAAATGAGTTGAGTCACTGTGGACATATCCAAGGAGATGTTCAGTGGGTGACTAAAATATAGTTCTAAAGATTGGAAGGAACTTAGGACTGGAGATATGTATACATATATGTTATATGTATATCTGGTGACCAACGGCATGTCAGTGGCAGATGAGGGCATAAGGATGGATGACAACATTTGGGGAGTAAATAGAGAAGTGAACGAGACAGAACATTGGGAGCATCAATACTGGAGGCATGAACAACAGTGGAGTAATTCTTAAGAGAGTCAGAGAAGGAAGAGAACAGGAGGTAGCCCTATAAAGGAAGCCATAATCTGGTTTGGGAGCAAATCCAGAGATCTTAGAAGGCAGGTTAAAACTGAGTCATACTTCCAACAAAGCCCTCACTCACCCAAAATCCAGGAAGTATTTTTTAAATGAATGAAGGCCAAAATTTTGCTTAGGACTTCATTTCACATTTGACAACCCAGTCCTAAAAATATGGGAGCCCAGGTAAGTCAGAATTTATAGAAAGAAGTTTAAAGACAAAGTCACCTGATTCGTTTCAAGTGAAGTAGAAGATAAAAAAGAAAACATGCACTCTGTCTGAAAGTCCCTCAAGTCCCTCTGCCCAATCTTGCCTTGGGCTAATATGGTGATTGTGAAAACAGGGGAAGGGGTGATGCTTGGGGGCCAGGGTGAGAATAGCTTGTTCATTTTCTGAGGGAATCCTCTGCTGAGTCCAGCCTGAGACCTAGCTTATGGGCTTTATTCTGGTAGGAAGATGATAGGGACACGTGTGGGAGGTTTGAGGCTCTGAGGAAGGGAAAAGGGAAGGGGACCAGCCCCATAATGTGGGAGAGGACTAAGAGAGAGGGTCCAGCCCCCTTACCAGGGACCAGCCCTGAGATTAAGCAAATTTGCATAGGCACGTGTGTATACATTTGCGTTTGTGTGCACACCAATGTGAGAGAGAGTGAGCTCATGAACAGCAGGTACTCTCTGGAAAGGGGAACAGAGTCTCACAGATGGATGAGAAGCGGGGATCCTCCCCAGAAGTCTAGTGACTCAACATGTTGAAGTGCGGGTGTGGGGGCTGAATATCCTTGGGAAGCCCTGAGGGGCTGCTGAAGCTGGGTTCCTGGTCTCCTCCGAGGCTGGGCCTCCCCTTGCTGGGGGTTCACAGAAAGTCAAACAGCCCGAAATTCTTGGCTGCTCCAGGCCCAGGAAAAATTGGGGGAGGAAAAAAGAAAGAAAAGAAATGTTTCAGGCCCAGAGGTGAGACGAGCCTGCTGGTTAGTAGGATTAGGGGTCTGAAGGAACCGGCACACAGAGCAGGCACAGGGAAGGGGTAGAGTTCAGAAGCTCCCTGAAAGCCACTAATAGCTCAGGCAACTGAGAGGGCCTCTTTGGGCTTCTGGTAAGGGCTGAGCCCAGGCAGGGATAACATGGGTTACCGGAGGTGACTGCAGCTCTGGGATGCAGGACTGACGGGCAGGGGTTGGGTTAGGAGGAGGGGTAGATGAAGCAACTATTTTGTTAATTATCAGTGTTGTGGCAGGTGAATTCAAGATATTGGCACACATGCTTGAGGGGACGGGTGAAGAGGGAAGATGTAGCCGACTGCATGGTGAAAGGGAACTGAGTGGGAGAAAGGCAGGGCTAAGGGCACCACTGAAGGGCTTAGGATCAACTTCTGAAGTGTTTTGGGGAGGAGGGGAGTAAGGACCAGCATTGGCAAGTTGGTCCCAGGGACAGGAAAGATCTTGGGATATCCTGCGCAGTGGTTAGTGGGCAGAGGGCACAAACTGGGGTGAGTTGCAGGTTAGGGGCTACAGCGGTGATCGGTGGGTGCACCCCATCCTCGCTGCACCCAGCTAGCAGTTAGCGCGCCTGAATTTAGTTCCATTTATTACCCTTCCAGGTACCAGACAAAGTAAAAAAGATGGACGGATGGAGAGAGGGTCTCAGCCAGCAGGGGTGGGGTGGGATGGAAGAAGGGGAAGGGCCCTGCTCACATCACATCCACAAAGAACTCACTGGGGTTTCCCATGGCCATGCGGAAAGACTGTCTGCTGGCGGTCAGTTCAGGGGGCACGGAGGCCAGGTCACGGCCCGGAGGGGCTCCTGGGGGCCCCATGGCTGCAGGCGGTGGGGGCATCATCAGCATGGGGGGGCCGTAGAGAGGGGGCACGCCAGGGGGGCCGTAGCTTGGGTGAGTGTGGTGGCTGCGCAGGCTGCTGGCCAGTGAGTGGTGACTTCGGTGGCTGTGCTCACTGGCTGCGGGACCGGAGCGCTCACTGGGTGCCCGCTCTCGTGGCCCCCGCAGGCTGCTTCGAGTTGTGTGATCCGACTCACTGCCGCTGCCACCTGACTTTGAGTCCCCGGCCTTCGGGTCCTTCTCCTTCCGACGGTCGCTGCCACTGCGGTTGGACCCACTGCTCCGGCTGCCTGTAGAGGACAAGCATGCAGGGGTGGGAGATGTTCAGAGCTTATGGAGGAAGCCTGGGCCCAGCCTGAGCCCCTCTCCGATGTTCCTCTGCCTTACCTTCGCTGTGCTGACTGCTGGCGCTGCCCCCACCATAGCTGTAGCCCAATTCAGGGAAACCTGGGTGCGGGTTGTAGGGATGTGGAGGTGGTGGGTACTGGTAAGGGAAAGCCATGGGCCAAGGGGCAGCTCCCGGGTGCGGCAAAGGGGCCAGCGTGTCCTGGTCTGAGGCGCCACTGGAGCCATCGTGATCATGGAGGGACAGGTTAGCCATGTCTGTGGGGGGGAGAAGAGGGCTGGATGAGTTGGCTCTCCAACCCATAATCCTCTGTACCCCTCCAGCCTAGGTCTGGGGTGAGGGAGTGCATCTGGAACACCAGCAGCCCTGGTAGTTTCTCCCTTGAAGTGGAGGAGACATAGGCCAGAGACTTCGGGCTCCTTCAAACCCTCTCTGCCACTTACCGGAGAAGGTGAGAGAAAGGTTGCAGCGGTAGGTCCAGGGAAAAGCCTCCTCAGGAGAGCCCCGAGTCACCATTTCAGAGGCTCAATATCAAATCCTGACACCCAATTCCCTTTTCCCTGGAGGTCAAGTGTCAGGCATGATCTCTTTTCACAGAGGGGTGGAAGAAGGGGGCAAAATCCTTATTTGGCAATTTTCTCCTTTTTTCACTGGGGAATGTGGCAGGCTTGTAATATCAGATACCACCAGGCACTGTGTACGTATAATTTATCAGTGACAATACAAAAGCACTTCAGCTCATGTAACTCTATGAAGAAAGTATTATTCACATTTTTTCCAGGTGAGGAAAGTAAAGTCCAGAGAGGTTAAATGCCCAGCCGGAGGCCAACCTAAACTGTAGTCAGAACAGGAGCTCAAAGTCGCTCACTTTCTCCTTACCTTCTGGATGAGGTCATTGGAGAGGAGCAGGGAGAAGTTTGGGGAAGTACAGGTGTAATTTTGCCCTCCCCTCCTCACCCAGGTCTAAAAAATACCCATTAGAAGCCAGAATGTCCATATGGCCTTTCAGAGCCTCCCCATATAGTGACCATTGGTGGAAGTCGGGTAGGAAAGGCCCAAAAAGAAAGCAACTTAGATGCCTTCTCTGTGCTCTCCACCCCATTTCCAGTCAGGCCTGGTTCTTCACAGTACTTGTCTCACTGTATTAACATGACTTCTTTCATGACTCTGGTTTCCCTAAGTGTACCCTTAAAGACAAGGCTGCCCTCAGCAATGTTGGAATCCCCTGGAAGGAAGTGTAAGAGACCACTAGGATTGACCTGCCAGGGACCCTGCTTACACCCCATGTACACCAGGTCACAGGGTTCTGCAAGTGGTAATTGCCCTAGGGGTCCCCTGCCAGACACAGACTGAGCCAGCCCAATGTCCAGGGGAGAAGAGGTGAGGAGGGTCTCTGAACAGGCTGAAGCATTCTGTGGTGTCTGCAAGTCAAGCCATCAACCTGTGAAGGCCAGCAGTTAGCGATAAAGTGAGGGTGGGAGGAGGAGGTGGGAAGCAGGATTCTGCCTTGCTGTGATCAAAGACTTTTGACTACTTTTTGGTCTCCTGGTGGTTGTCCTGAGAAGAGTGACTATGTGCCCCAGGGCTCCAGGCTCTTTTCTTTGAGCCTGCTACAGTCCCTGCTGAGATCTCAGCTAGTGAGAAGGAAAAGGCCTATTTTGTCAGCATGTCCCTGGGCTGGGCCTCTGGTGGCCTTGGTCCATGGGTAAAGACCCAGGAGGCCAGAGAGAAGGAGCCATGTCTCTTGAGCAAAAGCCACAGATACTATGAGAAACTCTATGTGTCTCTGTGATCCGAGGCTAGCAATGAATTCTGCTAATGATGATAATAACCACGTCTGATTGAATCTAAGAAGACACTGATCATAAGATGAACCCCAATTCAGACACTGAAAAGTGAAAAAACTGTTCAACTGAGAATCAATTAAATATGACTTGACTAATGGACAAATTTTATATCCTGCTTACTATGGATCAAACACACTGCTAAAAGCAGTCCTCAAAATAGATTTAGGAGACAGGTTCTACTACTATCTCCATCTCACAGAGCAAAAAACTGAGGCATTGAAAGGTCGCATTATTTACTCATGTTCACATAGTAAGGCTGGAGCTAGGACTTGAACTCAAACTATCTGACTCCAAAACACTATGCATCTATCACTACTCTGCAGATTATACTAGAGCTGGAGAGGAGCAGGGACCCAACCCTCCACCAGGCACTTGTGATCTGTCAGAACAGCCATACTAGCCCCTAGAATTTAACCACTTTTAAGAATTGGCTTTTGGGAAGCCCAAGGGGATTACAACTGAGATGGAAAAAGTCACAAAATGATGTAAAAGCAAACTATTATATTATTTAAAAAAATAATAATAAATAAAAAATAGAAAAAAAAAAAAAAGAATTGGCTTCTATTCGCTAGCCCACAGAGGAAAGGCTCACTCAGGCAGAAAGATGGGCTTCTGCATCCAGCCCTAAGTAATCCTGTCTTTTGAGGATTCCCATTCTCAGAAGCTATCCACAAGCTCCGAAGGAAAAGGGAGGGTCAGGGAACCCTACAGACCGCTCCTGCCTAATAACCACAAGTGGCTTTGTACTCTTTCAGGACAAAGTCCAAACTCCGTGGGGCAGTTTGGGGTCCTCATAACTTGGTCCTGAGAACTTCTCCAGCCTTATCCTGAGGCAAGGCCTGCCTGCAGGGGCCTAAGAAGCTGTGTGTTTGGCCCTGCTCTGGTGGAACCTGCTGGGAGACTTAGAAGGGGGTCAAAGATGGGAATTCTGTGTGGCCTTGCTGAGACAATGCCTCTGTAGTACTACATACATCAGAGCAGTCCTGGGTGGTGGGAAGAATAAGAAACCTGAAGCCAGAAAGACCTAGAGCTAAGGCCTCTCTTCTGCTTCTAGCTGTGAGACCTGAGACTATTTAACTTCTACAAATGTCAGTTCCCTCAGCTGAAATCAGGGATAGTAATCCATACCCCCAATGGCGGGATGGACATCGTGAGGACTTAAGTGAGATAATGCTTTGAAAACAGCTAGCATGGCGCCAGCCCCAGGCAGACACTTAGGAAATCCCCGCCGCAAGAAGGGGATGCAGAGCTGGGAAAGAGGCTAGAGTGGGCATCGCCCCCACTACAGAACTTTCAGGCATTAAGCTCCGCTGCCCCCTTCTCCACATTCCTTGCAGTTGGCTGCCACAGCTCTGGGTACCTTCCCACTCCAGCCAGGAGAGAGGGTAAGGAGATGGGGGAGGCACGTACTACCGCAGAGGTCACCGAAGATATAGTAGCACTGCTCAGAGAAGGTGATCTTGTTGACGGTGTGGCGGATGAAGCCAGCTTTCAGCAGGTTGCTGGCGTACTTGCGGGCCTCCCGCCGGTCAGTGAAGCCTTCCACGTTGTGGTACAGCCAGTCCACCACATCCGAGCCTGGGGACAATGTCACCACTGGATTGGGAGGCCACCTGATTTGGGCTCATCAGGCCTCACAGAAGCCTTGAGACTGGAGCTCATAGGAGCACCTCAAGGTGTTTTGAGACCCCCCCACTTACCCTCTCCCATCATCCCCCACCCCTGTTCTTTGTGCCATCCCTGTCTTTCCTCTCACCGATGAAAGCATTGGGGATGGTAATCTTGAGCCACATGCGGTCTCGGACCTCCAGCCCGGATTCAGGGGAGGCCATGGCTTTCACAATGGCTGCCATGTCACTGTGGATGGACAGGTGGAAGTCATCTAGGCCTAGGGGTGAGAGGCAGAATGGTGAGGCAGACGGGGGTGGGGGGGGAGGGGGAGGTGGCGGGCAGCTAGGATCTTGCTCTCTAGCTCTACAACCTAAAAATTACAAACAACTGTTAGGCAAGTTCTTGCATTCCTGGACACTCAGTTCCCTTTTCCTAAAACTAGGGACTTTAGTATCTATTTTATAAGGATGTCTGAAGAGAAAATGAAATAATGTCAATGAAGGCAATGAACACAGTGTATAATGGGTTATGATAAAAAGAGCAGTCACACACTGTGACTGATGCCTCACTTATATCCTCTCATTAAACCCACAGGAACCTGGTAAAGTGCACATCGTTAGTCCCATCTTACAAGCAGAAACAGGCTCCATGGGTGTGCAACACGGGTTCAGAGAAAATACTATTTAGTGAGAGTCAGGTGCCCACCGAGGGAAGCTGCAGCGTGCGGTAGCCGCAATCCACCGAGTTCTGTCTCCAGCTCCCCTGGACACTCAAATATGTGAGCCACACTTAGTCCCTTCGTCACTACCGGGCCCCATCTCCTGACCCCAAGGAACAGGACTGGATACTCACGCTCTGTGTCAGGAATGGAACTGGTGATGGAGGAGCTGGTTGAGGTGATGGTGCTCAGGGAGGGGCTCATGCCGTAGGCAGGGAAGGTGCCAGTCATGGCTGCTGTGTGGGAGACCCAGGCAGCAGGGTCAATGGGCCGGATGGGCTCACCTGCAGGGAGGGTGAGGAGTCAGGGGCTGCCTGTCCTGCCCACTGCTGGGCCCAACAGGGTAGGTGTGGAGGTTCAGAGCAACAAAGAAGGAAGGACAGACAAGGGCTCACTTATGTCAAATACCAGCTTTAGGACTGAGGCCCCCATCCACTTACTCCTGGGCAGGGTGAAGCAGCCACGTGGACTTGGGTCCCAGCACTTGGCTACAGTCAGGGTGATGGGCCTGGAAGTATGGGTGTCCTTGGTGAGGCCAAGATGCATGGTGGCCAGCCCCAACCCCTTGCAGGACAGCCAGAAATGCGTCCCCCTTCCTCCCTGACGCCCCGTCCCATCCGTACCCAGGCTTGTGCACAATCTCGCGCAGCACTCGGACTGCATCATCATTACTCATGTTCTCAAAGTTGATTTCATTTACCTGGAAAAGAGGACCAGGAGTGGGATGAGCAGCTGGGGTAGGGAGGGGGCAAGGATGTTGACTTGCTGGATCAGGGGGTCCTCCCTCCACCAAGAGGCCTCTGAACGAACAGGGTAAATAGGGGAGGGACTTCTCCCTACCTCCTATCCACACCAGCACCGAGGGGTTGGGGGGGGCAACAACAGTACCTGCAACAGCATGTCTCCTGGCTCAATGCGTCCATCGGCAGCCACGGCCCCACCCTTCATGATAGAGCCAATGTAGATGCCTCCGTCACCACGCTCGTTGCTTTGGCCCACAATGGAGATGCCCAAGAAGTTATACTTTTCTATAGAGAGTAATAAGGCCTTGAGAAGGGAGCAAGGTTCCTATTCAAATTCTGAGCCCCATATTAGGAAAGGGTAGAAAGGGATAAGAACCAACATATATAGACCCTGAATCAGGCACTCTGTTCAGCATGTTCAAGTGTGCTTTAATTTAACCCTTGTTGGCTGTGAGAGGAAGGAACTTAGTCCGACTTTACAGAGGAGGCAACTCTCAGAAACAATGTAAGTGTCTTTTTAAAGCCAGTATGCGGCAGATTCAATTTCAGACTTAAATTTCTAACTTGGGCTCTTTTCACTATACCCTGCTGTCTCTTGTTAAAGAGGAAGTTGAGATAAAAGTCCCAGAGTAGAAATTAGAGAGAAAGAACGTGAGAGCTAGAAAATGGGGAGAGGAGACCCAGAAAAGGCTCTTCCAGGAAGCCTCCCTCGCTTCCACAGCCCTCCATGTTTATCTCTGTGCTAGCCCTGGTGATGAGATCAGGGCTCTGCGTTTATGCTATGAAAGAAAGATTCTAAGCAGGCAATGTCTCCTGGGCCTCTCTGAACTCGAGTCTGCCCAGTGTCTGACAAAGAACAGGTGCGCGACAGTGCCACTTCACCAGACTCACCCATGTTGAGCGTGACCGTGATGATGTTGAGTGACATGGTGGAATCCGTGATGCTGCTGAAGGACGAGGACTGGAACAGACAGAGGCTCTGAGCAGCAGGCAGGGGTGGCAGGAACTCACTGCTCCTGCCTAGCTCCTCCTCAAGGTGAGTCCTCAAATACCACCCCTCTAAGGTTCCAAACACTACCCCAAGGGCAAGGCATGTAAGAAAGCGCAAGCCTGGGCCTTGCCCCACCCTCCCTGCACCCCAGGTCCCATACCCGCTCAATCCGTGAAACTTTCTGCTTCCGCCGCCGCCGCTTGTGTCGTCTCATCAGGCGTGAGGCGCTGCTCTGCTCAGTGGAACTGCTGAACCTGTGGGGCCCACAGTCATTCCCCACCAGGCTGGCCCAGCCCTGCCCCACAACAGGCACTGCAGGGCCCTGGTCCCCAACACAAAGTCCATATCTCTCTCAGAAGCCCAGTACCCTCAGGGCCCTGGGCCCGCAGGGGTCACCTGCCCGGCAGTACCCAAGAAATGAAAGCCCCACCTGCTGGTGGAGTCATCCTCATCTGAATCAAAGAAGCTGGTGGTCTCCAACTCGCTGCTCATAAGGGTGGATGAGCTGTCATAGCCCCCTGGCTCTCGCCGCCGCTCCCCCTTGGCAGTTCCATTTAGCCGGGTTGCTGCAGGGGATGGAGACAGCTGGATTCACAGTGCCTGATACAGAAGGGAAGGGAGGAGAGGGGCGGGCCAGGGTCTGCACTGGGCCAGGCATACCCAGAGCTCAGGAAGGATCAATAGACAGGTAGCTGAGTGGAAGCTGTGGGGAGGGCTGGGGCGGGGGTGGGGCCTTTTCAGGAAGAACGCACTGTGCTCTGGAACGTCCCTCCGGCGTGGCCGCTCCCGCTGGGCAGACACCAAGGAGTCTGTCTCTGTGTCATTGTCCAGGTTCTCCTGGCTGCCCCCACCAGCGTGAGGGCTATAAGGAAGAAAGGACTTGGTGGAGGAGGGGGCAGGCTGGGGGCTCCCTCCCCCAGCCCTGGGCTGAGCTGACACGGTCCCCCCCATGGCCCTCCCCACCCTTGGGTCACACTCACTGGAAGGATGGGGGCCGGGAGTCCCCAATGCCTCCTGTGCGCTCCATGGGTGGTGGCAGCTCCGAAGGGTTGTCAGCACAGAAGGGCGCTGGCTCTGGGTGTGAGCCCTCAGCTGACACCAGCTGAAGGAAAGATAATGGTGAGTACTACAGGGCATGCAGCAGAGGGAACAGGGAGACAGCTGGTTCTGGCAGGCATGAGGGCCTAGGGAGAATGAAGCAGGGGACATGGAGAAGACCAGCAAGGGCAGAGAGATGAAAAGACCCAGGGCCGGCTTAATAGGGTTTCTAGAAGGCACGGGTGGGTGAATTGGTTTGGGGGCAGAAAAAGAAGGCCGGTGGTCCAGGGCACAGATTGGCAGGTGACAGAGGGGACCTGAGATAGATTGCCTCAAGGCGCAAAAGAGACATTTTTGCATCTGCTTGCTCCCTCTTCCCACCACTCCCCTACCTGTCATCAAAGCTATCAGGTCTGGGGTGAGAAACAGTTCAGTCAGAAAACTCAAGGAAGATTAAAATGTCAAAGCATAAAACTACCAGCTGCAATCTCAGCCAGGCCTTTCCGCCATCCAGCCCACAGGAGGAAGGAGGTTAAGGAGGATATCTTACCCAGGATACCACTCGGCCATTGAAGCAGGGAAGCTTGGCATTGTCATCTGAGATTTCTTCCTTCACCACCCTGAAGGGAAAAGGTGGTGGGGGGAGTCAGAGCAAGTTTTCTGGAGCAGAAAATGGAAGTGCCCTCACCACCTCAACTCTCTCAGGTGTTCCTTTACTTTAAATCAGGAATCGGGCCCTCCCTGGTGGCATGACGGGTTAAAGCACAGCACTGAAAAGCTTAAGCCACTTCCGCATGAGTTTGATCCCTGCATCTCTGGCCTGTACCCCAGTTCTGTTTGAATAAATAAATAAATCTTAAAAAAAAAAATCAGGAATCAAATCACCAGCACCAGCCTGCTCAAACAGAACTGGGGGGAGTCACCCAAGGGCAGCTCTTTAACACCCCAGAAAGACTTCTGGGGTGTCCGCTGAGTCATCAGGTGATTGTAAATTACACCTGGCAAATAGCTAGCTGTCCCCTAAGAGTGCAGCCACGCCCTAAACCTCAAGAGTGCTTTACCCATCCAACATGTTTCTCCTGGGCTGGCTTTTCTCTTTCCTGCTGACCCTAAATTAGGAAAAAGCACACCCTGATTACTGTCTTTTCCCTTCTCAGTCGGGAACCCTGACAGCCATGTGGGCGGTATAGGCGAGGAATTCAGGAAATTAGGAAAGAGAAAAAGAAAAGACATTCATTAAACATCTTTCACTGCCATTATAAAAATTAATAGTAACAAGTGCTCGTCCTTATGCATTATGGGCCAAGCATTTGTATCATTTCATGTAATACTCTCAGTAATGTTCTAAGACACAGTCTCGTCGTCACTGTGTAAGAGTAAACTCAGTTCAGGAGGTTCAGCAGCCTCCCCACCCTTCACCCTTTCTGTGATTTCATTTACCTCAGGCCAACGGTGGTCTGAAAATATTGCACACAGTAAGATATTTTAAGAGAAATTGTTATAGCATATTGCTACAATTGTTCTATTTTAACATCAGTTATTATTGTTAGTCTCTTGTGAGACCTAAGTTATAATTTATCATAGGTATGTAAAGTATAAGAAAAAGCATAGAATATAGAGGATTTACTACTGTGTGCAATTTCAGGCATTCTCTGGGGGTCTTGGCATGTATCCCCGGCAAGTGGGGGGGCGACTACTATAGTTACACCACTAATAAGTGAAGAGCTAGAAGTTGAATTCCAGTCAGCCTGACTTCAAAGCATTTCTTCTGACCTACTATACCATCACATTTCCCTATAGTTACAACATATAGTATTCACATTAGCTTCATCATATAGATATGATCCTCATTTTTAAAATAAGAAAACTGAAAAACTTTGGTAACTTGTCCAAGGTCAGAGTTATAAGGTGTCAGAGTTGGAATTCAACTCCAGGCTTCTGACGCCAAAACCTATCCTTTCCTTGGAATTTCATATCCCTTCCTATAAACTGAAGGTGATGTGGGTCTGTATGGAGGATGAAGGTAAGGGAGTCACGGGGGATCTGGGGTGAGGGTGGTGGTACGATGCAGTAACAACATGTAACTTGGTATGGGGCATGCAGTAAGTCAACAAGTCTACAGTTTGCCTACCATTTGGGGTCAAGAAAGGGAATGAAAAGTTTAAGGACCCCACACTGCATCAAACATCGCAGGAGTATAGAACTAGAAAGATATGATCAGAGGCAAGAGGAACACATGTGCCTAGAGTTGTGGGCAGAGAGGGAAGAAAGCAAGGAAGGAGCCGGTCAGCCTGTTCCCCTCTTGCACTTGGAGTAGCCTGGAATATGCTTGGCTCCTTGCGATACTCACATTCTTGGACTCACAGCCAAGACTGACGGCTGAGCCCTCCTCCCTTTAATCCAGCTCTGGCAACTCCACCATTTCCAACCCTACAGCCACCCCAAGAAAGCAGCTCAAATCATGCTATTCAGGCCAACGAGGACAAAAAGCCCAGAGACAGAACAGGCTGGGAAGAAAAGAGAGGGGCAGCCCCAGGGCTCAAAGGTAGAGGAGGCATGCATGCTGGGATTGGAGAGGGTCCCCCTGTGGTGGGAAGCCGGTGGGTGAGTCTCCCCCATCCTGAGCAGGCCCTACCAACAACCATGCTACAGATGTTTCCTCTCTTTCTGGGGGGTCACTGACAGGTCGCCAAGGCTCTGCTGACTCACAATGATCAGCTGATCTTCAGCAGCCTTGGGGGACCTCACACAGGCCTCTCCCCCCAAAGTGGCACTGAAGGGCTCAGAGTTCCATAACATTTATACACTCCCTGTCAACAACGTTAACTTTCAGCAGGATCTATGTACTATAATTAGGGGGAAAATTTTAAGGGTAGGGACCAAACAAATCTGCTCATCATTCATTGTGCTTCAATGAAAAAGCCTTTGCTGGACCTTGGGAGGCATCAGACCTGGAGCCTGCCTTGTCCTGGGCGGTTACTGCCCAGTGGCTGGCCTGTGGCAGTACACTGCAAGTGGGAAGTGAACAGATGTGTTCACTGGAACATGTGAGCTCAGGTGTTGGGTCCTGGCAAGGAGCTAGGTCAGTTAAGGACAAAAGGACAGTGCCATAACTTTAAAAGCTCAACCAAGAGTAGGAAAATGTAGACCCAGAGAAAGGAAGGAAAGAAGAGAGCTCCCAGAAGACCCAGAAATAGGCAGTGTGTGGAGAGGGAAAGCAACACCACGGTTCGCAGTTCAAGGCCACTCTAGCATGGGTACCTATTCTTCCATCTACCATCTCCTCAGTATTGAAAATACTTATTCTCCCTCTATTTCCAAATTTTTTTTAAAAGATTTATTTATTTATGCACACAGAACTGGGATACAGGCCAAAGGGGTGTGTGTGTGGGGGGGTGCCAGAGGATTCACCAGAGACAGAGTGGGGAGCATAACAGGCAGATCGACTGCTGAGGGGGGCAGTGGGCGGGTCAGGAGAGGTCTGCTGTGCTGTGTGGGTCAGCTCCCTGTCAGGGGATGGAACTTGTGTGGAAGTGGCTGCCAACAGCTTTGCAGTGCTGTGCTTTAACCTGTTGCACCACCAGGGAGGGCCCTATTTCCCAAATTATTTAAAGTTGTGCGTACCCTAAACTTGACAAATACTTCCAGGGACCAGATGAGAGTTAGGCTTCACAAGCTAGAACCCCAGTGGGGAAACCTGGAGAGAAAGGGGAGAAACAGCAGCCTTCCTCCTCTGACTCACTTCCCCATCTGTCAGCAGGTGTCACTAGCCTGACAGACCCTCTTCTCCTGGAGGTAGGGTAAGGGGCAGTTCTATCACCTCTCAAATTTGCCAAGGCTCAGCATCTCCCTCAGAAAGGATGCATCCGTAAAATGGTGATCATAACAACAGCAGTTACAATTGTGTGATGAAGGCCTTAGACTTTGGAGCCAGATTCCTGATGCTGAATCCAGCTCTGATGCTACTGGGTTGTTGGAAAGGTCCATGCAAAAATGCATCATAACTTTTCCAATAACCCAATAGCTCTGCAAGGATGAGTTGCTTAAGTTTCTTGTGTTCTAGTTTCCACCTTATAAATTGGGGATATTATTGCCTATTTCATGAAGTGTAAAGAGGATTAAGTGAGTAAAGATTTGAAAACCTTTAGACCAGTCCCTGGCGCACTGTAAGTAATGCAAAGAGTTTAAATTAAATATGTATTATAGGCCCTCCCTGGTGGCGCAATGGGTAAGGATGCAGCACTGCAAGCTAGCCGGGGGTGATCCACATGGCGTGGCAGACCTCGCCTGACCCACCCACTGCTCCCCTCAGCAGTGTACTTCGGAGATCTGCCTGTCACTGTCACTGGTGAATCCGCTCACCACTCCTGTACCTCTGGCTTGTACCCCAGTCCTGTATGCATAAATAAATAAATCTTTTAAAAATATATGTATTATACATTTGTATAAATATATATAAGCTTGTCAGCTATTAGTCCTCCCTTCCTAATGAACCTCCTGCTCAATAATCCTTTTGGGGATAAAAACAAGATCAATCTCTTCCACTTCATTTTTGGCATTGTTCTCAACTCTATTAAAATGGCCTGCTCTGATATTTTGCAAAAATGGTTCAAGTAGCACAGATGCACGCAAGGAGGCTTTGAGTGGAATTGAACATTGCTTAATTCAATAGTTAAATGTTTGTTTTTAACATACTTTAAATATGTTTATATTTAAATAAAAATATAAATAGAAAATCAGGCCTGTGATTTTGTATTACAGATTGGGTCAAGCTCTTTCTGTTTGCTCAGAAAGAGTAAACAGATTGACAGTGAACCTAAATAACAATATTAAAAACAGCGAGGCAGGGTAATTGTCGGTTCTGCTATGACTACAGTTAGGCCTGACTTGACAGCAGCACTGAGAGAGTGGGAGGCAGCTGGGGAAGGTCTAGGCTTAGGACGTGGGGGGTAGGCCCAGTGAGCCAGGGATGAGTGGGAGGTGGAGACATAGTCCTATTCTAGTCCCTCAAGACATCTGGTCCCAGGGTGGCCCCAGCAAATTGGACTGTGGCTGATTTCCCCCTACCCCATGTCCCTGAGGCAGTATCTTGTTCTCTTCTAACTCTATTCTTTTATCACACCAAGGCCTATACCCCCTCATGGCACCCCTCACAAACCCATCACTCTTCAGAACCTTTGAAGCAGGGGGGTGCAATCCAGAGACTGAAGCCAGGCAATCTTTACTACACCCGGAGTATACTACCCTAGGCCAGGGGCCATGACCACAGAAGAAATGAGGTGAGAAGCTGCATAGTGCTTCCCACTATACAAAGCATTCACGCATATGATCGCAGGGACTCTTCAAACCCTGAGTTCTAGCAAAACATGCCAGGCAAAAGGCGGAAGGTGCGTGCTTCCCAGGCCTGGGTGGGGCGTAGGGAGGTGAGTAAGTCAGGGTCCCGAGAGATACCCAATTGATGAACACTGGGGAGCTGAATATCTCCCCTCCCTTAACTCTGGGGCCTCGTTCCAAAGAGCTGTGCAGGAGGCCTCAGGCGAGGATTGGAGAGGCAGTGATTAGGCCTGGAAGGCCCAGGAAGGCCTTCTCTACAAGGCCTCTAGGCCCAGCGCCCAGTTAGCGAGGAGCAGGCTAGTGTGGGGGCCTCCCCCTCCCCCAGCCCCCTGGGAGTTGCAGGGTGGGGGGGGGGGTAAAGGGATCGCCAGGCTCCCCCTCTCAGGCCAGCTGCTACAGAACCTTCCGGCTCCAACATTCCATCCCCTCTTAAAGGGGAAGTCGCTGCTACTTCCCAACTCTGTCTGTCCAAAGCCCAGCAGCTGGAGGAAGACTCCACCAGGGAGTGGAAGATGGAGAATACCAAGATACTCTTCCCTGCCCTCCCATCCAGGGCGAGGTCCTTCCCCCCTAGCTCCCCTTGGCCACTACCTGGAGGGAAAAGGACCCGCGATTCAGAGGGGGTAAATCAGCACCTGTGTTAAGTGGGTGCCCCAAGGTTCAGGCACTCTGCTCCCTGGACAACATTCAGAGTCTCCCACAACGGAAAGGAGAGACAGCTAAATAGACATCATGTCTGCAAGCCTTAGCTTACAGCCTGGCACCTGAGCACCCCCAACTCCAGCTGCCCCAGTTCAAAGTCCCTCAGTATAACCCTTAGATGCAAAATACTCCAAATATGGCTCTGAGTTGTGGAGCTGAATGGATGAAGAAGGCCAAGGCCGAATGCCAAACACCCCAAGTCTTGCAAAAAAAGGTGTCTCCCTTGGCAGAAGGAGGGTTGGGGACTGTAGCTGTAGAGTTGGGGGAAGGGTTGGGGGTGTGTCTATGTGGGCCGCCGGTCTCCGAGGAGGTGAGGGGGCTGAAGTGGGCAGAAACTCCTGGGAAGTTGAACGTCCCTCCAAAAAAGGGGGGGGCGGCGGCTAATGCTCCCCCCAAGGGGCAGGGAAAGTCCCTAGAGGGGCTCTACCAGCTTCTGAAAACGACCAGGGGGCCTCCAAACGACACGGTCACCCTCTACAATCCAGAGTAGGGCTAGAAGCCGGAGTGGCAAAGGGGAGTCCAAAACTGGCCGAGTGGGCCCCTAGAAGTCGGAGGGGCCGGGGGTCCCCCGGAGGTGAGGCCGGGCCCATCCTCACCCGAAATCGTCGTCCATAGACTTGAAGAAGAACTTATAGCTGGGTCGCTGCAGAACGCCCTTAAAGTCCGCCAAGGTGACGCGCTCAGCGGGCAGGGGCAGCTTCACCAGGTACGGCGTCTCCTGTCCGTCCAGGTGGTAGATGATCTTGGTCTCGCCCATGGCTCCGGCCTCGGGCCCGGCGGCCCGCACGCGGCCTGCTCGGGCAGCCGGGCC
>NW_004567104.1:20118086-20132752 GCF_000260355.1 Condylura cristata | reverse complement strand
CGGCTGGGCCCGGCTTTGGACCCCCGCGGGCCGCCCCCTCCCACCAGCCCACCTGCCGAGCTGAGCGCTGACGTCCGCGCTCGGGTCCCAGCTGGTTGGGAGAGTAGCGGCAGTCGCCGAGGCCTCAGAATTGGAAAGTCAGATCTCAGCGGGATGGCCGGGTACCCGCTCTCTTTCCAGGCCTGGACTCTGGATCCATGTTGGATCGGCTGCTCTTTTGTCGCTGGGGAGGGGTGTAAAGGGTCGCTTTGGTCTCGGACTTGGTGATGGTGTTTTCTAACCGTGAATGGCTGGAGGAAAGTGCCCTGAGCATGGACCTTTAGGGTCTGTTGAGAAGCGGAGCTGCTGTTAGTCTGCCAAACCGAACTCCTTGAGCCCAGAACAGAATAGAATCAATTCTGATTCATTTCTAACATATCAGCACGTAGGTGCAAAATAGTGGTTTAATCAGTGGAATGAATGAAGAATGAAAATGCAGGAATGGAGATGTATGCAACACTGGGATAGTTCGTCTCAAAGCAGAATGAGGCATAATCTGTTCCTAATATCTCACCTCTTAGTTTTTAATTTGTTTAATAAATATTTAGTGCCTTCTGTGTACAAGGCATACTGTTGTGAAATACAGCAAAAACAAGTTAGATAAGGCTGACCTTCGAACCTTCACATACCTGGAAGGAAGCACACAAGCTTATACATAAATAACTTCAGAATGACAAAATGTTGTAAAAAAGAAAATGAAGTAATGTAATAACAACAGGAGGAGGCAGTTGGTCAGAGGCTTTCCCTGTTTGAACTCAGACCTAGAACTAATGCAGACCCAGCTACAAGATCTGGTCTGGGGGAGGGCATCCCAGGCAGAGGGCACAGGCAAATGTACAGGCTGGAATAAACTTAACAAATTTGAAGAACCAGATCACTGGATAGTAGGCATAGTTGGCAAAAGAGGCTGGGATGGTCACACAGGGACCAGATCCCATAGGTTCTTTTAGGCTCTAGGAACAATGTATGCTTCTTTTATTCCACTTTGTACACTGTTGCTAAATTAGCACTTCAAAAAACAGTACCTCTTGAAGACACCTCTTCTGCCCAGAAACCACCCCACAAGCCCTAAGGCCTTCTGAATATCCTTAGCAAGAAATTCGAAGCAGGGTCCTCCCTGGTGGCCCAACAGATTAAAGCACAGCCCTACAAAGTTAGCCTCAGCACTACAAAGTTAGCCTCAGCCACTTCAGCACTAGTTAGGTCCCGGGCCAGGGAGGTGACCCATATGGCACAGCAGACTTCCCGTCTCGCCCACTGCTCCCCCTCAGCAATGTACTTCATCAGTCTGCCTGCTCTGTTCCCCACTCTGTCTCTGGTGAATCCTCTCACTGCCTCTAGACCTCTGGCCTGTACCCCAGTTAAGTATGTACAAATAAACAAATCTTAAAAAAAAAAAATTCGAAGCAATCCTACTTCTATCTAGTTTTTATTTCATCATGTCCTCACTAAAATTTTTATTATTTGCTAACCCCTGTACATACTTTGTATATTTTCATTCTATACCCTTTCCTTCAAATTGTTTTCAACGTCTTATGTGTGCACAAAGTGTTAAGAAAGTGTTTAATAGCAATTCTCTATTATTTTCCTCCCATTATCTCTTTTAAAAACCTCTATTTCTTGAATTATGTTTTCTAGACATTGCTGACTGATTTTCAATTTTGATAGATGTCTTCTACCTCCTACAACTTACTAATTTACTTAAATTAGTAAGACCACACTTTTTGATTAAAATGACATAGTACTTACTACCAACATTTGACTATGAATATGTTTCTTTTACATTTTGTTTCCCCTGGCATTAATCACTACTTTGCTGTTTCATTTTATGGTATACTTACTAAGTCTTTACAAACATTACACATCGTCTAGTAGTATCTCAATGCATATTTTGTTCATGCAAACATATTAGATAAACCATCAATTCCACTTCTCTCAAGTTTTGTTCTGTTTCTGGTCTCCACTGCTGGCTACCGCAGCCTGTACAGTTGCCACTCTGCATCATCTTCACAATTCCCTTTGCTTCTCTGTGTTGGATCTCCCTACCCAGATTCTTTACTCCTTTGCTTTTGTAAATATATTCTTTGGTAGCTTTCCTTGAAAGCATGGGAAATAATTTTTTTTTTTGAGAATTTACAAGTCTGAAATTATGATTCTGAATTGGAAGTTTCTTTCAGAATTCTCAGGGTATCATTCCAATGGTTTTCTAGTTTCCAATGTTGCTATCTACCAACCAGTTAGCTCTTTTCCCTAAGCCTGTTACAGAATAATTTCCACAGAAAGGGGTGTTACAGGACAACCCCAATGTGAAATGTGTTGCCTTACTCTGAGTCCTCACCCACATGCTTAAATGAGACTTACAGTGACTCACCTTATAATGACTTATAATAAGACTAAACTGCAAGTACACATAAAAAGGTTAGTAAAGAATTTATCTACGAAAAAGAAAAAAAAAAAAAAGAATAACCCAGGGAGAAAGAGAAATAAATTGGTAAATGCATTTTACCAGTTTTGCTGAGCTGGGATCCCAGTATAGCATAGTGAAAACCAAGTACCCCCCCAATTCTCACGTTTGATTATATACCAGGCCTGACTGTTTTAACTCTTAGTTCCCAGCAATCTTCCCTTGGGTGATGATGACATATGGGATTTGTAGTCACTGGTGTCTTAGATCTCTTTGGTTGAAAGGGTTCACCAGAGATAGCGTGGGAAAACAGGCAGGTTGACTGAAATACACTGCTGAGCGGAGTAGGGGCAAGACAGGAGAGGTCTGCTGTGCCATGTGGATAGTTCCCATACTGGAGAGTGGGTGCAGACAGCTTCTTGGTGCTGTGACTCAACCTCTTGTGCCACCAGGGATATCTAATATAGTTTTTTTTTTTTTTAAAATAGCACTTTTCCATACACACGTTTTCCCTTTGATTTGAGGATAATTGTAGTACTTTTCCCTCCTGAAATGTTCAGAAAGTTCCCTAGTCAGTTTCCTTGAACTGTTTGCTTTTTTGGTCTCTGCCTTTCAAGTTGCAAGTTTCTTCAAATGCTCAAGTGAAAAGCCAATTGAAAGCTCTGTTAATACTCAAGGCTTATTAACTAACAGGCTTCACTGTAGGACAATCAAGTGGAGGGGAAGATGGATTTTTTTTTTCCCCAAGAAAACAAAATGTTTATAGGCTTTTTTTCTGCAATTGTGGTTTGCTTTAGCCTGGGAGGTATAAGTCCTATTGTTTGCTTTCATTTAATTCCACATGTTCAATTTAGTACCTCACCCTCATCACCATCTTGCCTGCTGTTGAGTTCAGAGGCTCTAGTAGTTTATATTTAGAGGTTCTGAAATTTCATGGGGCTATTTTATTCATTGTACTGGGCACTCATGGAACACTTGGTCAGTCTGGAAACTCATTTAACCTTGGGTTCAGGAAACTATAAGTATTTCTTTTGATAATTTCCTCCCCCACTATTTCTCCAGAAACTAAATCTCCCATTTCCTGTAGGGGAGGAGTAATTACTCCTGGATCAGAAGAGGTGGGGACCTGGGGAAAGGGAGGGATGGGGTGAAGGCAGGAGTATGCTTAGGCATACAAATCTTAGGCTGATCCCCTCAGCCTATCCCCAGTTCTCAGCCCTGATTCTTACTTCTGTTGAGCATTTTCTGGGTTCAGAAGTACATTAACCTTGCTTCTTGCAAAAACTACCTCAGCAGGTTAGAACCCAACTTATTCTGCTAAGTCAACTGACTCTTTCCTCATTTCCTGAACTATCAAAGTGTTGATGTCTCTCACGCATTGTTATTACCTTGTATTTTATTAACTTGTGTTTTATTACTGAATTTTATGCCTTTTTTGAGTAATTCCTCTATTGGGGGTTTTCGAGAGACCACGAGGCTCTTGTATTAAATAAGTCATGTTTAAATGGAAATCATTTGCTTTACTTTTAATATTTTCATTTACCTTTTCCTGTTTTTTTTGAGGCTATGCAAGTATCACAATCCTCTAAGTTTTCCCTTATCACTATTAGAAAGAATCATTTCCTCTTAAAAAGTTCTATAGGTCACCTCTTATCTCTGCCGCCCATTAGATAAAAGATGCCCTATGTCTGTGTTTAACTACCCCCACTCAGTCCATGCCATAACCTTAGCATGAACCTCTAGCACTAGATCCTATATCTGACAAAGCAGAGAAGGAGATTTAATGAGTGTGAAAAGTGAATCAAGCCAAACTTTTGGGCCAGCCTGATTTTCCCTCTTTAGAAATACCCAGCAGTAAGAGGAAAAAGGAAATGCTCAGAAATGTCTTCAACCCCTCGGTAGTGTTCTCTTCCTCAGATTACTTTCCACCCGGTTGAAATGAAGAAGGCAATCATTTTACCTGTGATGTTCAGGAGGGTCATTTGTTACCACAGTGACATTTGCCACCATTTAAGTGTCAACAGAGTAAGTTATAGAAAGGTCACAAAGAGCTCAAAAAGATGAGACTGAAAGTGTACCTCACATTTGAAGTTAAAGATGACAAAACAGCAAACTGATAAACTCCAGCAAGAATCCAACAACAATCCTGGCTCTAAAAATTAGTTATGGGACCTCTCTGAACTTATCATCTGAAAAGGGCTAAGACCTACTTCTTAGGGCTGTTATGAAATTAAGTAATAAAAACATGAAAAATACTTAGCAAAATGCCTCTCAATAGTAGGGGAAAGCCCATTTCACAGGACCTCCCTGTATACTTAGGACATTCATCACTGACTCGGGTTGTAATTGTCTTGGGTAAATTCTTCATTGAATACTGAATATGCTGGAGCAGAAAGAATTCTGGATTATGAGGCTCAAGTTAGTGTGCCCTTCAAAAGCCATAAGATCTTGAACAAATTTCCTTATCTTTAGGATGAAGAGTGGTCTGGCTCCTCTGATAGTACTTCCCTGATAGAAGCAGCAGAATCAACCAGAAAAAGCATGAGGGGCTTGGGAGGTGGCTATTGATTGGGCTTTACATTTGCTTGTACCATCACCTTCTGTCAGAAAATATCCGGACTAGAACTCTCTATGGAAATAGGCTTAAGGTACCACTTAGGGCCACAAATCGGTCCACAGAAGCTAGAGAAGTATGTAAACCTCAGATAAAAGCCATGACAACAGCCAATTAGCAAGGTGCCACCTAGTGGCCATGGACATCCCTCTGCTTCTCCTCTCCCAGGAGTGGGGACAGGCTGCAGAGTCAGAGGTTCAGAACGCTGGTCATCTACTTGATTAGTCAAAATCGGAGAAAATAAATACAACTCTCTCCTTTTTTAATATTAACAAATACAAGCAGCAGATAGGACCAGTTGCTTTCTGCTGTTCCCTGAGGGAAAACCAGAGCACAAAGCTGTTCCTCTGGCCTTCCTCTAACTGTAGGGCCTGCCTAGCTCCTCCGAAGGCAGAAGCTTTGTTTAGTCCAGCTTCCTTCATCCCAACTTCCCGGTCAGGATGGGAGGCACACAGTTGCTGGCGGTGTGAAGAATACTGTAGTTCCAGCCTCTGCTCTGTCTCAGCCTGGGTGGTGGTTACTCATCCTTCTGAATTAGCCCCTCACTTGCCCTGGTTCAGGAGCCAGGAGGGCAGTCAGTCCACAGAGCAGGCAGCCCAACTTCAGTCATCTTCAGATGACTCCTCTTCTGCTTCTTTTAGCCACTGGATGAACCTCTGTAGCTATAAGGAAGCAGAGTCAAGAGCCACTGAGGGAGGGACACATAAAAAGCCTGAACTATCAGTCCCAGAGCCAAGGGCCAGGGAACCAGAGAGTCACCATGGTGGAAAGATGGCAGCCCCACTTACCTGTTGGTTCTTGCGCAACTGCCGGCCCTTGTCAGTTGTATCCCTGTGGCTGAACCAGTTCAGGATTGTTTCTTCAGCCAGGATCTCCAGCTGGTAGAACGCCATCAGCACCTGTAGGAGGCCAGCACAGGGTACCTCAGGGGTCTTATGGATATAGTGGATAACAGGAAGAGGAAGCAACATCTTAGCACCTCTCTGTAAGCAGCATCTCAGCTTCTACACAATAGGCAGCCTCCACCAAAATAGCTAAGAGTGAGCTGTTCACTCTGGTATTGGGGCAGGTATAACGTCCACAGCTATCACTGAGTAATGCCCGCACATTCCCAGGGCAACCTCTGAATGGCTGCTCACAAGCCTGGCTGCAAGCTGTGCTAAGCCAACAATAGGCACAATAGGAGGAGGTGGATGGTGCTGTTAACCAAACTCCATACTGGGTTCATGTGAGCCTCTGTTTTGCCTCCATGCAGGTCCCCCAGGCTTTTTTCAAAGCAGACGCAGGACCATGGAGTTTCAGGTGGTATTCACCTTGCCCATGGAAGGAGCAAGAGCTTCATGCTCCAGGAAGAAGTCCTCGATGGCTGCCAACGCTTCCAAATGGTCAGCTGCACGCTTTATATAGTTCCTAAAAACAGGATTCCAGGCCTTGAGCAGCTATGAAATAAAGAAGAAGGGAGTTGCAGCTGGAGCATTCACCTACACTGGGACAGCAAAGAAAAATCAATATTGACAACATGGGATTTTCATGACATGGAAAGACAAGAGGGACATGACATAGGGCCTGTGGAATCATATCAGAGGGACTTGAAAGTTGCTGGCAGTGAGAGTTCAGGAAAAAGAAATGACCCAGGGAAGGTGAAAAGGGGGTCAGATGCTGTAGACTATTTCCAGCTCAAAGGCTGATTTTGTTATGGGTCAAATAATTTTCAGAACCTGAAAATCCAGTCTGTTCTGGTTAGGAATCTGTATGGTCTGAATCCTTGAGTCTCAAAGCCACTTAATGTTGAAACTAATTGGATTTCTCTGGACCAGCCAAGGTTGCCCTAGAACCCAGGCAAGGAAAAAGGGACCACAAGTAACACCTATCCCACAAGACCTCTACTCGTGATTTCCTTTAAAGTTAAGCAAGCAAGGACGTGTATCTACCTCCGCCCAATCCCCTGTACCCAGCCCCAGTCTTTGCTCACAGGAAGCAGCAGGGCACAGTAGCGGTTTGGGTCAAGTGGAGAATCCATTTGTTGCAGGGGGAACTCCAGGACCACGTGGCTCAGTATCTGCATCACTTCCTTTAGGCTTATGTTGTAGGCGTACCTGTTGTGGGGAGACTGAAGTGACACCAGGGCCTTCACTGGCCCTCACTGCATGTTGCAGGGCTGAGACTTTGCAGACATTGGGAGAGGAAGTCAGATGTAACAAGGAAGGGCAAGATTTTAGACGAGGGAAGTCTGCTGAGGCTAGAGCTAATGTTCTCCTTGCTTTAAATGCTTCTGGCCTTGGATGTTGCCGGGAATAAGTTCCTATTCGGGGAAGAAACAGGAAACAATCTACCTGTCTGAGGTTACCCAAGGAGGAGAGAATAAGGAGGGCCTGCTCTTACTTGAGAGAGTTGATCTCTAAGACCAGATTGTCACAGGAAATATTCTCCTCCTTGCCCCGCTGTAGTGTTCCTAAGACTTCATTCTGGAAAACTAAAATCAAAGCACATATTAAGTTCATGGGGGCAACAACACTTCAGAATGTGTAAAGTCATGTAGCTCTGACTTTACACCAAACCCTTCCCGGGAGAAACACAAACATTTAGCTAGTTGATTCGGATGAGGAATAAACCAAAGGTCTTCTCCTTTCATCCTAGGACACGGCTTCCTGGCCTCTCACCTTTGACGTCGTCCATCTGTGGTGAGCCTGCCCGGCTGTCCAGCTCCTCAGAATCCATACTTCGCTCACTTTCAGTCTCGCTTGCTTCTTCCATATTAATTTTGAGTCCTGCGAACCAAGAAAGGATGAGTTAAAGAAAAAGAGCCTTTAATAAAGAGCAGTACATCCACCCTGTCTGCATAAAGTAAAGCACAATGTAGTTTTATTTCACAGTCTTTCAAAATAGTCTGATTTAACAGAAGAGGAGTACATAGGAATAAGGCCTAACTCACCCCATAGATTCTGCCGTAGCTCCTCCTCTTCTTCTGTGCTCATGCCTGCAGCTCTCCAGAGGTAGCCCTGGCCTGAAGCCCCAACTTCTGCTGGATTGTAACCTGGAAAAGGCACTGATCTTTAATAAAGGCCCAAGAGAGGTATTAATCCCTCCAGGAAGAAACACTGGTTTTCTATGGGGCAGAGATACACAGATGCCCCACACCTGCTGAGCCTCACACCTTTCAGCTTCACTTTCTCCTTTTTTTGGTCAGCCCCTGAATCGTCACTGAACTCGCCATCATCCTCATCTTCCTCTGCATCTGGAGGGTGCATAGAGATCACTGAGCCCTCAGGCAGCGTGATGTCTGGGCCCACTACAACCTAAGTGAGAAAAAATGGGTTGGAGAGACTCATTAGTGTGTTGAGGAAAAGTATATTCTGATAGTGAGAGTGACACTTTCCTAGGGCAAATAGAGTGTAAAGGAAACCTGTGGATTTGGACTCTCAATTCAGGCTGAGTTACGGGTGGACATAAGGTCCCTTCTGCGTTGACATGACCACGACTCAGTTTGGGGCCTGTGTGCAGTTATGAAACAGGTCTCACCTGGGAAGTGAGGACACAGCGTGGGTTCAGTGTAACGCTTTCCTTGACCTCAGCATTGTCACAGAGCAGAGACTGATGAATCTGTGCTCCTGTAGCCACTCGGACTCCCCGCCACAGGTAGGCCTGGTTCAGCACCACATTATCACCTGGCTCAGGACAGGAAGGACTCTTGGTCACTCAGAGGTCAACTCTAGACCAGGGCCATTTCTGGAGGACAGAGCTGACAACAACACAGCTTCCATGCAATTTGAATAGCCCATTCCCTAATTCACCAGAAACACCCACTCCCCTTCTAAGCCCAGGCCTGAGAATAGATACTGCTCAGCCTATACAGTCTTCACCAGGTTTACAATAATTACAGACTACCTAACTACAGGACTTAAGAACCTGAGAACCTTCAAGATTTCTGGGGACCCCTTGAACACAAGACCCTTATTAGACTCATACCCATGTTAGAAATAGAGCCAAATTATTCCAGTGATTATGTATTTGAGAGTTAGAACCACATCCCTATAACCAAAGTGAGTTACCAAGAGGTTATACAGGCAGTTATGGTGAAGCAAACAAAGCACTGGGTTTACAATCATAATACAAGTCTTAGCTTTTATTAGCTCTGACCTCTTTAAGCTTATTTACTTATTTATAAACTGTGGGGGTAAGTAATACCTACTTCACAAGGTTTGTGAAATGTAAGCAAAAGCCCTTTGTAAACTATAATGCACCTAACAGATGTTATTACTTTATATTAATTATCTACTTGGTCTGGGTGTGAATATAGGGCACCTAGCATGTGAAGAGTCACCCAACATGAAAGTTACAGGTCATAAATTTAAGTGCCACTGTTTTAAAGTCCGGTCCCCTCCTTAATTAAGGTAGCCACTCCAGTTCCTTACACCCAAGGACTACCCCCTTTGTATCCTCTTCTGGAGACATGGGGAGCCCCTCAGGTGTTGCTCCTAGGATGGCCAGCTTGACTTCCCCACCTGTGCTTACCAATGCAGCAGTCAGGGCCGATGACACTGTTGGTGATGGAGCAATTACTGCCAATGACAGTGCCAGAGCCCAGGAGTACATTTTCCTCCAGAATGCTGCCATGGCCCAGGCTGACCTCAGGCCCTCGGTAGATGTTATGCCGGGAATGAGTGCAGCTTTGGTTTGTGTGGTCAGTGAAGTTTGCCTCTGGTGTGAGCGGGTAGACCCATCGGCGAATGACGTCAGCACAGACCGCAGCATACATATGTAGATTGGAGACTCGGGCACCATACTCCTTAGTTGTTACATGCATGTGGACCTGGTTCCCTAGGATCTGAATGAAGAGAAGGAAAGAGAGGCGAACCAAGTAAGAAAGACAGGAAGAACACTCCCAGGGACAACTCTCTTCTAACTTTAAGTTCCCCTCTACTTCTCAGTATCACAGTCAAATGACCTGAGACTTTTCTTTCTGTATAGCTTCTCCTTCCCTACCCTGGCTCTCTTCTCTCCTAAGCTCCATAAAATACAAAAGGGAGCCAAATGTTATCAGCATAAGATAAGATCAGATAAGATCATAATCCTCTCCTACAGAGGCAATGGGAGCTTTTTCTTACCTCTTCATTCACTAACAGGCCTCTCACAAAGTCATCTCGAGTTTGGTAGTCAAAGTTGTCTGTAAAGAGCTCAGCCACCTGTGGCAGGAGATGTGAGGAGCAAAAGGAAGCAAAGGTAAGTCCCCAGAGGCCTATCAGCAGCACCTAAGACCGCAGAACATGGGTCAGAATTCCAAGAAGGCCCCAACCCAATGGGGTACTGGAGTCAAGATGACAACACTTAATTAATTTGGACAGATTAATGAATGAGGGAACAGAAATAAACACTGGCCTTCTCAAGGGGCAGTAATATACCCTCAGGAATTCTACTCTTTGGATATGCTGCACAGCCTAAGGAGCTTACCTGCGGAGAACAGATGCTGATGTGACAATCTAGTAAGTCATAGCGAATCTCCACTCCATCTCCACTGCCCTGGAACAAGCTCTGTGGGGAAAAGTCACAAGAACTGTAACAACTATTCCTCTTGCCGAAGCTGGTCACTTTCCCACCTGAACCTCAGATACCCACATACCAGAGGAAAAGAAAAGCGTCGAAGGCCTTGGGTCTTTTGGAAATGGAGAACCCGGTTTGTGGCACTATCTACAGCCACTACCACATTGTCCTCATGGCAACGAGTTGGGTGGCTGGGGGATGACTCCTTGAAGATCATTGTCATCACAGATACATTTTTTTCTAGCTTCCGCCTCAATCTATAGGAATTGAAGGGAGAGAGCTGCAAAAAACCAATCTGAGGGCTCTGTTGAGCCCAACCCTTGTCTCTACCATTCCTCCAACCTGACCTGTGTTCCTCCAGTGCTTTGGTTATATTGATGTTTGAAATGACATCCCCATACACCAGAAGGAAGTCAGAGCGCACCAAGGCCTTGGCATCAACATCACGAAGGACATCCCCCAGTGATCGATAGAGTTCTGATGTGATGATTCGTACCACATTGAGGGATGTAGGACGGCACCATTTGGACTTCCTAAGGAACGGGGGTGGTAGAGAGAAAACTGGGTAAATCAGGAATAAAGATCTTGTACACCTTCCCTAATCCTCCTACTTCCCTATTTGACTCCCTCTTTACGGCTTTTTTGAGTTCATGCCAGCGTCCTCAACTTCAGAGAGATTTATGAGCTATAATTAATGGTTTTGGCATCATTTGTCACCAGTCTTGTTTTATGGGTTAGAGAAACATGGTTATTTCCTCTCCCAATCTTGCCTCCTGTCTCCAAATGTGGGTTTGAACTAAACAATCCTGCTAGAATTAGAGTATACACAGTATTCTAGCAATACATTTTTTATGGGCTTTTCTTCTTCAAAAGTCCAAACCAAATTTAGAAGTATCTAAGGGAGACAAGTTCTACACTTTATTTTCTGAATTCATAAATACTGAAAGCCACTCTTTTTCAAGAGGATTTCACCAAACATGTTAAATGCTTACTATGTGCTTTGATACCAAGTTGGGGATCAGGAACACAACAATGAGGAAAAAGCTCAATATTTAGAAGCTCAGTGAATAGACAAAGAAGTTACTCTTATAACTTCTAAATCAGAATTATTAAGTAAAGTAAAATCTGGGCCCTCTCTGGTGGTGCAAGGGTTAAAGTACAGCAGTGTGAAGCTATCCACAGCCACTGTAACTTGAGTTTGATCCCAAGACAGGAAGGTGACCCAGGTGTAGAGGAAGACCTCTCCTGTCTCGCCCACTGATCCCCTCAGAAGTGTACTTCAGTCAGTCTGCCTGTTCTGTTGATTCTGGAGAATCCTCTTCATCCCTACACCTCTGGCCTGTTCTCCAGTTCTTGTATGCATAAAATAAATAAATCTTAAGAAAAAACAGTAAAACCCATGGGGACCCAACTGTGAGATTCAGAAAACCTCAGATGCTATTCTTTAATCTTTGTCACAGCTTCAGCTGCTCACTTCCAAAGAAGTGGGAGAATGCCTTTAGACTTTATGATGCAACCTAAATAGACACAATTTTCCCCTCACAATTTCCCTTCATTTAGTTATCCCCATACTAAAAAACTGGGGGAAAAAAATGGCAAAACATGGAAAGAAGAGTTGCAAGGCCTTACTGTAAATGTTCTTTGATTTGAGCAGCCTTCCAGCAACAAAAGACAAAGGTTTCCTGTACACCTGTGGCAGTCAGAAATTCCAGAGTGTAGTCAATTAGTGCCACATTGGCTAGGGGCAAGAGGACCTGGAGGATGATGGATGAAAGAAAAAAAAAAAATCAAATCTTAAATGCATGAAGGCCCTCTGCATATCATTTTCCACCACCAACAGAACTTTCATTTCTCTCTCAGTATTTGCAAAATACTACAGTTTTGCTTTATCATTTCAATTAAAAGTAACTAGATTCCTGTCTTTGATGTTTGAATGCTTTAAGCATCAGAGTTTAAGGTATGGCAATCTGGATAGTAGTAAGCATGGAATCTATTTGTTTAGCATCAGACAGAGATGCTAAAAGAATAGCAGACCACCTCTGACAAAGGATAACACTGGAAATCAATCATATCTCCAGGAATTTAAGGACCTCTTAGCAACCCCTTTCCCTATGAAATTTTCTTTCTTGATTCCTAGCAGGGGGGCTAATTATGCCCCAATCAGTAGCCCAAAATGAAAAGCCATTAAGCTTTCAGGGTGAGGAGGAGTTAAGATCTTCCCTAAATGGAATGCAGTTCCTTCTCTTTTAACCTGCGGCTGCTGAGTGACCTAGCAAACCCAGGATTAGCTCGGTCTAATTTCTAATTTCCCAGCTTCTGAGTTAAGATCTTCCCTAAGTGGAATGCAGTTCTTTCTCTTTTAACCGGAGGCTGCTTAGTGATATAGCAAAACCAGGATAGCTCGGTCTAATTTCTAACTTCCCAGCTTCTATAGGGGCTGCTGGCAACCAGTCACTGACCAATTGTTTTCCATTTGACAGATGGAACTGACTGTCATTAATACCGAAAATAAAAAATAGCACACTGCACAAGATTCGAAACAGCTGTGACTATATAGCATCAAGCCCCCTCCCCCTTTTTTCTTGGCATATGACCGCTCTCGGAGGCAAAAGGAGGTGATGTTCCATTTTACCTAAACAAGTCTTTTTATTCTGCATAAAGGCAGCGCAGCCTCCTTTGTGGGCATTAAATCTTGTGTGAAGCCTTCACACCAGCACTGCTTCTACATTTAGTTATCCGCATGCCTCTTCAACTTGAGGTCGACAACGCTACGAGTGCCCAAATCTGCCAGCCACTCATTTAGCCAGGCTGTCATCAGGGTTTTAAACGCTGTCCTCCTAACTAGATAAATCCAAATTTCAGGAGAAGAGGCTAGGACACATGTGCTTCTAGAGCACTCCTCACTAGGCGGCCAAAAAGATAACTTGCTCCAGCACCGCCAGCACTCATCCCTGGGTCGTGCGCGCGCGGCTCACCCGAGGTTGGTCCTTGGAGATGGGGAAGAAGCGGCGGTTGAAGCTATCAGCCACCAGCACTGCTTGTAGGGGCGGCGGCGGTTCCTCTTCCGCCCCTCTGGATGCTCCACCGCCGCCCCCGCCGCCGCTTCCCGGTGCACTGCCGCTTCGTTTGTTAGCCCGACTTGTCACCGCACCAGGCGGCAAGACTGCAGGGGCCGCCATCTTCTTCTCTCAGTCTACCGCCACTTCCGCTCGGAAATTGACACCGCACGCAGCAGGGGACAAAAAGGATCCTGTACTTGAAAGGCGAAAGACTAACCAAAGGCCGGGGCCGGGGCGGGGGCGGGGACGGGGCTGAGCCGAGCCGAGCCGCCCGTCCGCAGGGAGGACCTGTGGGTGCGCGGGGGCCGCATTCTGGACCCGGAGAAGCTGTTTTTTGAGGAGCGGCGCTTGGCCGACGAGCAGCGGGACTGCGGCGGCTGCATCCTGGCGCCGGGCTTCATCGACGTGCAGATCAACGGTGCGGCCCGGCCGGGGAGAGGGGGGCTCCGGAGGACCTCGGAGCACCGTGCGACCCCTGTGTTCCGTGCCCTCAGGTGGATTTGGCGTGGACTTCTCACAGGCAACGGAGGACGTGGGCTCAGGGGTCGACCTGGTGGCCCGGAGGATCCTGGCCCACGGAGTCACCTCCTTCTGCCCCACTTTGGTCACGTCCCCGCCGGAGGTTTATCACAAGGTGAGCTTGTGACTCCCTCGTGGGGGTGGGGCCCAGCGCCCAGCCCCGGGCTGTTGAGACCTCTGTTGAGATATTCTCCCCTCACACCCTGGGCCCCTGGGGGAGCCCCCGGCCGCCTTTGGGCCCAGGACCCTCGCCCTCCACCTGCTGCTCGCCCTCCCGGCCCTCACTGTGGCGGCAGCAGTGAGATTGCCTCCTCACCCAGGGTCGCTGGGCGCCGCCTTGGGCTGCCCTGGCCGGCCGGGCTCTCCCTTGTAGCATGTGGCCCCGTGGGCCAGCCGGAGTCCCTGGTGCATTTTCCTTTGGACGTGGGCCCCCACTTTTGCTCTGACGTGCTGCCCCCGACCTGTGGTCAGGGCGCGTGCTTCCCGGGGTCCT
>NW_004567104.1:20087391-20117986 GCF_000260355.1 Condylura cristata | reverse complement strand
GGGGCGGGGTGGGAGGGGGAAGCGAGACGAGGAGGGAGTAGTGCGCATGCGCCTTTCTGGGGGGCGGTCACTGAAGCGTCAGCGCTGGGTAGGGTGCCATGGGGCGGGACCGCGGCGATCTTCGCTCTTGAAGGAAAGGAGGTGGAGTCCTGTGGATGTCAGACTCGCGCTGTAAGTAAAGGAGGCCATCGTTTGTATATACTTGAGCAAGGCGAGGGTCTAGCGATTTGTGGTCGTTGCCAAAGGGTCACATCCTTTCGGCATATATAATATTCCTCCCTCTGAGCGCGTTAAACATTTTGGATCTAGGTCTTCATTCTGAGAACGCCTAGTGGGACCTTGCACTACCTTTTCCCTCAGGGAACTCACAGTCTAGGCAAATACAGAAAGTGGTATTATAGGGAGAGTAGTCATTCTACTGACGCAATTGTAGGTCAGGAACAATACAAGCATTGTCTCATGCAGTTGGTCACACATCTCCGTGAAAACTTATTCATTGTCAACAAGCATTTCTTGAACTCTCAGAGAAGCGAAGTTCACCCAGCTGGCAAGGGCTGGTGTTATTCGATTTGTCTGACCTCAAAGATGCACAATCATACAGTTTTATAAAATTACTATTTTATTATGTCTTCATTTATTCACTCATTCATCCTACAGTATTTTTTTAAACTCTAGTTTGTCAATCAAATTGGAAATAGGGTGGATCCAAGAATATCATAAAATTGACTGAAGTTAAGCAGCAAGCTTTCCAGGCAGAAGGCAAAGATGCTTGCAGAGGTGAAGCACTATTTGGAGAAGGAAGTGGCTGCAGGGAGTAAACTAGGTCTGGAAGACTCTGCACTTTTTGCAGGAGAACTGTCGGAATTCCACAATTCCTTGTATTCTCCAAAGTTTCTAGAGATTTTTTTTCCTCACTCACCCAGGTACCTCATACTGGGAATTGCAGTTGGAAAGTTTCATTTATTTTTTCCTCTTGGTAATTGTGGCTTAACTGTCACCAGGAGCAAGAAATCTGCCTTTTGTTCCCTCTTCCATTTTATGATAGAGCTGAGTGAAAACCATTTCTTTTCTTTTTAATTGTATTTTATAAATACATTTTTTACATTATTCTTCATTTTGTACATTTTTTCATCCCACTTGTAATCCCCATGGATTTCCCACCACCACTTCACCCATGTGCCATCACCATAACCCCCTGTGCTCTTCCCACCCCAGTTTTGATCTTGGTCCTCTCTCCTCCCATGTAGAATGTCACTGGTTTATAGTTGTTAGTTGATGTTCTTTTGTACTTTATTACAATTACTATATACATATACACACATATTCTATATATATACACACACACACACATATATATATACTCTATATACTATAATATATAATACACACCCACTTTTTTTTTTTCTGATCCCTTACACTGCTGCTATGAGAGAAATCATCTGGTATTTTTCTTTTTCTTTCTGGCTTATTTCACTAAGCATGATACACAAAAAGCTGATTAAACTCAACAAAAATAAAGTGAACAACCCCATGAAAAAATGGGCAAAAGAGCTACAAAGACACTTCTCCAAAGGGGAAATACAAATGGCCAACAGGCATATGAAAAAATATTCAGCATCACTTGTAATACGGGAGATGCAAATCAAAACCATCTCACATCAGTGAGAATGGCACATATTCATAAAACAAGCAACAATAAATGTTGGCGAGGGTGTGGAGAAAAAGGAACTTTACTACACTTCTGGTGGGAATGCAGACTGGTACAACCGTTATGGAAAGCTGTGTGGAGGATTCTTAAACTACTAAAAATGGAGCTTCCATATGATCCAGCAATTCCACTCCTAGGTATTTACCCAAATTCCACTCCTAGGTATTTACCCAAAAGACACAAAAGCAATTAATTAAAAGTGAAAAGCATTTCTTAAGGATTTTGAAAAATTTAGCCTGGAGAAGGAAAGGCAGAAGACAACTCTGTAAAAGTTTTCAATTAGGTATAATGCACAATGTAAAGAAAAGTGTTTTGGGCATCCCTACTGGTCTAGGGGTTGAGTCTTAGCACTATCGCTGCTATACCTGCGTTTGATCCCCAACCAGGGATCTGACCCATATGACACAGCAGACCTTTCCTGTCTTCTCCCCCTAGAGTGTGTTTCAGTAGATCTGCCTGTTCTGTTCTCCATTGTGTTTGATGATTCTTCTCACCCCTACGCATCCTTCTAGCCCACATGCTAGTTCTTCTACACAAAAAGAAAAAAATAAAGTGTTCTGTTGTGTACAAATTCAGGTTCAGAAAGAGAAAAAAAAGGTGATTAAATATTTGAATGACTACTGATTTCCCGCCCCTACCCCCCAACACACATGGCAGGGAGCTTAGGGATCATGGTGGTAAAAGCTATGGAAAATAGGTCCATTAGTGGAAAGCTTTAAATGACTTCTGTGACCTGGGAATTGGGAAAGGAAGTTACAAATACTCTCCTGAAGTCATTTGTGTGAATGGCAAATCCAGGTCTTAGAATCCGGTAGTCAGGTTAGCTGGATGGATATGATATTAATGGGTGGGTAGACTCTCAACCTGTTGTTTTGGAAGGATTAAATGAGATTATACATGAGAAGCCCGTAGGCACATCATCAGTGCAATTTAAGTTTTAGCTATTATGATGATGATGCACTTTTGTCTGAAACTTAATTTTTATTTTAAAAAAATGGTGGTTCTAATAAAACTTAGGAAATCTTTAAAATGTAAGTAAAAATGGTAGAATGTGTCAAACATAACTATTTTCAGTGATTCTGTGTAGTGTTAATACTACACTTTGTAGTATTAATATACCTTTATTTACCCAATCATTTGATTAATAAACATTCAGATTTTTTTTTTCTCTTTTCACTGTTGCAAATAATGTAGCAATGCAGCAACAGGTATCCTATTGATGTCTTTATACATTTACATACATTTCTTAGAATTCATTCTTAAAGCAGAGTGACTTGTTCAAATTGGATATCCCCTGTGGGGATAGGCTGCTGAACTCACCAGGGAAGCCTGCTGAGATTTAATTGTCACGGCCGTATTGCTTAATTGCTATCCACGGAAACTGTGCCATTCTGTCCTCAAACCAGTTGTGTATGAGAGACCTGTGTCACCACAGACCCAACAACAGAGTATTCTGTCAATAGTTCGGCTTGCTGCCAATCTATGGGGGTGGTGAATGTATTTTTATTTTGTGTTTTTGTTATTTCAGTGGGGTTGAACATTTGTTCATATGTTAAAGAAGCATTTGCAGTATATCAACTCTACCATTCCTATATCAATATATTAGCATTAAAGTTTTGAAATGACTCTGAATATCAGTCTAGAGAGTGAACTCTGAAAATCTGGGCTTTCTGTCTTTTATTAACTACTGTTCCTGGGTAACTGGAGTAGTACGTGTTATGGGTGGATACTGGATAAATATTTGTTGATTGAATGATTGGTTGTTGCTAGTTAGTAAGCGAGTGCCTTATAAACTTTAGGAAATAAATAATTTTGGGTTCTCTCAAGCTGAGGCTGTTTTTAGTTTTATTTTTTCAATTATAGCAAAATACACACAACAGAAAATGTGTCATGTTAACCATTCTTGAGTGTATAGTTCAGTAGTGTTGAGTATATTCAGATTGTTGCTACCATCACTGCCGTCTATCCACAGAACTCTTTTTCACATCACAAAACTGAAATTCTGTGCTTGTAAAACAACTCCCCATTCCCTTATCCCTTATCTTCTTAGCCCTGGCAACCATCATTCTACCATCTGCACTACTCTGGATACCTCACATAGGTGGACTAATACAGTACTTGTTCTTTTGTAATTAGTTTATTTCACGTAGCACACCATCTTCAACATTCATCCATGTTATAACATGTATTAGAATTTCCTTCTTTTTGAAGACTGTGCAACAGTCCATTTTAGAAATAGACCATATTTTCTTTCTTTTTTTTAAAAAAAGATTTATTTATTTATGCAAACAAGAAATAGGGCACAACCAGAGGTGTGGGGGTGCGAAAAGATCCCCCAGAGACAGAGTGGGGAGCAGAACAGGCAGATCGACTGAAATATACTACTGAGGGGAGCAGTGGGAGGGTCAGGAGAAGTCTGCTATGTTGTGTGGGTCATCCCCTTGGCCTGGGGGTCAAACTCATGCTGCAGTGGCTGCAGATAGCTTCATAGTGCTGTGCTGTAACCCACTGCACCACCAGGGAGGGCCCTAGACCATATTTTCTTTAGCTTTTCTGTCAGAGGATACCTTGGATTACCTCCATATTTTCGCTATTGTGAATAATGCCATTGTAAACATGGTGAATAAATATCTGTTAGTGCCCTGTTTTCACTTTTTGAAACTATTTTAAAAAATTATACATACAAGAATGGGGTGTGAGCCAGATGTGTGGGAGGTGAGAGGATTCACCTGAGTCAGAGTGGAGGGCAGAACAGGCCTTCTTACTGTGTGTGAAGTGATGTCTGTTGTGGTCTGATTTGCATTTATCTAATGACTAGTAATGCTGAGCATCTTTACATGCACGTCTTGGACATTTGTAAGCCTCCTTTTGAGAAATATATGGTCAAGTTCTTTGCTCATTTTTTATATTGTCCGAGTTCTTACCAGATATGATTGGCAAGTGTCTTCTCCATCACAATGGGTTGCTTTTTTCTCTGTTAATAGTGTCCTTCAACACGCAAAAGTTTTTACTTTTTGATGCCGTCCAGTTTATCTATTTTTTCCATCATTGCTTATATTTTTGGTGTCATGTCTAAGAAATCATTGCTAAATCCAGTGTTTTGAGGCTTCCCCTTTATATTTTCTTCTAGTCTTTTTTTCCTGGAAGTTTTAACTTTACTAAATGTCCTGTTAATTCTACAGTAAGGTTCAGAAATGTGCCTGTAGTTGTCACTTCATAATTACACCCCAGGAGGGCAGTGATCATCATCTACCCACTTTTGTTTAAAGGGAACACAGTGAAGATGCAAATAGCCCATTTCTAACTCATTTATAATTCACGACCGATATTTCTGTTCTAATCTTTAACAATTAGCAGGGCCTTCTCTTGATCAGCCACCTCCTTGCCGATCAGCACCTCAACCACCACAAGAACCAACTCAAAGCTGGTCCTGGGCACTGGCTGGTGAGGATCAGGCTCTTCTTTTCTACATGTTTCTCAGAGTAGCTATGATGACTTCTAGTCATCATTTTGTCTTTAACAAGTGGGTATGTTGTAAATACTGCCAGACCTCATTTCAACAGCCAACAGAGCCACTGGGCCTGCTGAGAAGGCCCCCATGAGGGTTTTCCTGTTCCTTCAGTAGTTCTTCCATAGCAGCAGACTCCTACATTTTGTGCACCTAGATTACTGCCGGATGGCAGAAGCACCACATCATAAGGCCCTCCCCCCCCCTTTTTTTTTTAAAGATTTATTTATGCATACAGACTGGGTACAGGCCAGAGATGAGGGGGTGATGAGAGGCTTCACCGGAGACAGAGTGGGGAGCAGAACAGGCCGACTGACGAAGTACACTGCTGAGGGGAGCAGCAGGTGGGTCAGGAGAGGTCTGCCGAGCCATGTGGGTCACCTCCGGGGCGGGCAGGGATTGAACTCATGAGGAAGTGGCTTTAGCTTCTTAGAGCCCCTCTTTTTTTTTGCAGCTTCCAGATTGGCATCAGGGCAAATGGCAACATCTTGGCTGCATTGTACAGGGTCTCTCCCAGCCAGGCCTGCACAGGTTAATTCCAGCTTATCCCCTAACATCTCCAGGAATGGCCACCTCCATCTCCTCTGCTGGGACACTGACTTAGTTCTGGGCAGAGACAGTAAGGCAGAGTGAGAGAGACCACCAAGAACTCACCAACCACAGAGAGCCTGGCGGAGCTCCAGGATAGCCAGGGACAGAAGGTCTGCATTCCCAAAGGCGTGAGTCCGGCTCCTTCCTTGCCCCTTCCCGGCCTGGTACTGTTACAGGGCACCCCAATGTGAATTGGGTTGCCTGTCTGTGGATCTTCACCAGTGCGCTTACAATTCAGTCGTATTATGGACACACTCAAAAGGTTCAATAATGGATTTATTTATAAGGAGAAAGGTAAAGGAATAACCCAGGGAAAGAGAGAGAGAAACACAGGTTAACTAGGATGTCCTACGGGTCTGCTGACTTGGACTCCACCGGCACGCTGAAAACCGATTGAGAGCCAAAAACAATCAGCTGCGAACCACCAGGTCCCCCCCAGAGCCCACATGTCCGGTTTTATCCCAACCTGGCTGCTCAGCTCCGCCCTCACTTCCCGTCCAGGAGTGCTTCTCATTGGTACTGATGGGATTTGGAGTTCCAGCATCGAGTGGGGGCGGAGTCCATGAAACCTATACCTGTTACAGTACCACTGGGAGTCCCATTTTATTTCTGTTCTTTTTCTCTTTAAACTTCTCTTTTCTCTATAAACTTTTTCTTTCTCTGAACAAACCTGCCCCTTTCGCTTGCTTGTCTGAGCGTCTGTAAAGTTCCCGCTGTAGGCTTGTGAGACATCAGCCATGAGCACTGGGACTTAGCACTCCCGCTGCAGTCTGGGATCCATTCCTGGGTGGGAGACCAGGCCCGAAACCTGAAATTATGGCAGCAAATTTATTGTCCTGTTGTCTTTTTAAAAGACTGCCACTCCCTTGTCTTCACACAGACTTGGTGCCGCAGCTATTTGCTCTTTCATAGTTTATTTTTTGGGAGCCAGGGTCAGATCCAATCATAGTTGATTTCACCATCAGCAATATCTCAGCCACCACAGAAACAAACTCCCCCTCATTGAGCTGTAGCAGGAGGTCTTACTGTCATTGTGCCAGATGTCAGGGGCGTGAGGCCATGCCCTTGGCCAGCTGCAGGGGTGAAGCTGGCTTGTGAAGAGGACATCGTCCTGACGGGCCATGGCTGCCCAGCCTCGGGGATGCGCTCCAGCTCGTAGTGCCTTCCCACCAGGCCAGTGTTCAGGCTGGACTGGGCTTCCAAGGCCAGGGCCTCAATGGCACAGTGCTCCCAGAGGCTGCAGAGTGTGTGTGGGATGTGAGATGGGGTTATGTGGGGTGGGTGGGGAGGGGTGCAGAAGCCACAGATGTTGCAGCTGGCTCACACCCCTAAGCTCAGCTTGGAATTGGAGTCCTGGTTGTCAGGGTTCAGGCCAGTCTGTTCTTCTTGCTGTCAGGTTGGTAGCCTTCAGGCTGGTCTCAGTGGTCAAAGAGCTCCTTACACACAGTGTATGAACCCTTGTAGCCCATGATCGTGACATATAGGTGGCCTGGGTTGTACATGTTGGTCAAGATAGTATTGTCCAACAAGAAGCAGCTCAGGCTGCTCTTGGTGCGCAGTTGAGGGTACAGCTTGAGGATCAGCCCCTGGCTGTGTGGCGGTTGTGGTTGCAGAGTTCTGGACTTGGTTCTTGGGCCCAGAAGCACAGCTTCGCTGCCTGTGACTGTGGGAGATGGCTTCACGGTGCCACTGGTGGCTTGGCGGTGGGGCTGGGTCTGCAATGGCAGCAGCGGCACAGACAGCACTTTTTTTAAAAAAGATTTATTTATTTATGCTTACAGAACTGAGGTACAGGCCAGAGATGTGGGGTGAGAGGGTTCGCCAGAGACAGAATGGGGAGCAGAACAGGCAGATCAACAAAGTACACTGCTGAGGGGAGCAGCGGGCGGGTCAGGAGAGGTCTGCCGCACCATGTGGGTCACCTCCCTGGCCGGGGATAGAACTCACACTGTTACAGGGCAACCCAATGTGAACTGGGTTGCCTGTCTGTGGGTCCTCACCGGCGCGCTTAAAATTCAATTCTACTGCAGACACACAAAAAGGGTCAATAATGGGCTTATTTACAAAGGGGAAAGGAAAAGGTAAAACCCAGGCAGAGAGAGAAAGAGAGATACTAGTTAACTAGAACATCCTACCAGCTCCGCTGACTTGGAACTCCAATTACACACTGATAGCTCATCAAGAGCCAAGTGACCAGCCACCAGCCACTCAGTCCAGAGGGCACCCAGCAGTCCAGAGAGCCACGAGGTCCAGAAAGAGAGCGTATCTAAAATGGCTCCCTATGTACCCCTAAAAGTCCCAGAATGCTTGCTTAGTTCCACCTGTGGGTCCTCACAATGTTCCCCATGGTATTGCTGGGAGTTGTAGTTTACTGGAGTAGGGGGTGGAGTCCACAGAACTCTGCAGAGTTCCTTTAGGACATCATTTCCCGCTAACAGTACTGCAGTCATTTCGGAGAGCTTTGGTACTTTAACCCATTGCACCACCTGGGTGACCCCTGGAAATAGCACTTTAAAAAAAAATAATAACGCTTTCCAGGTTCAAGCTATAAAGGTATCAACATAATGAAGTGACTTGTCTCTTCCAGGACATTCTTGATACACGACAAACATTCATGTTTTCTGTGCATTACTAAATAGGCTGCTGGTGATTACATGCACCGAACTAATGAGTTTGAGTGCTCTCAGGGTAAATTTAGGGCCTTTTGTGCTTTGCAGCTGAACTCATTTGTTGCTTAGTGATCAGAGGCAATTATTCACTGCTATGAGTTTTGTTATTTTTGTAGTTACTTTGGGTCTTGGAGTCTTGTTTTGAAAGTTGAGGGTTCCAAATATGTTATGGGACAGATGAGGCTTTTACTGTTCTTGTCCTACCTTGCTAGAAAATGGCAGATGAAATCAAGCTCAGAATTCTCCTTGGTTGTCTGTTTTTTGTTTTTTTTCTGGACTCTTCACTATCACTTCCAGAAGTGATACACTCTCTGGAGGTATAACAATTTTCTTTGTTTTCCAGGCATGAACGTGGGAGAAAGAGTAAACTACCTCCAAAGTTCAATTGAAATAGATTGGGATTATTGAAATGAGACTTCACTCAAAAACCTAAGGGAGGGGAGGAAGGGAGAAAAAAGAAAATGACACCTGGGACAGCCTGTGCAGTCCACAGTTGGGAAGGCCAGGTGTTACGCTGAAAGGCGGCTGTGGGGTTAGGCAACACCACCCCCTAGTGGGCATTCCTGTGCTGTGCACCAGCCTGCTCCACTCCCATAAGATTGCCCAGGGTCCTTGAGATAGTAGGAGCTCAGATTGTTTCTGGTACTTCTTGAGGAGAGTTTGAGTTTCGTCGACGGATGAAGAGAAACACCAGGGTTCTGAGACAGCATTGCCAAGAGGAAAAGGTACAGGTCAAGGAGCTCTGCCAGAATGTCAGGAACTTGACGAGACAGAACAGGGATTGTTGGAACAGCAACCCTAAACTTTGGAAACAACCCTAAACTTTGTGTCAACTAGGCCAATTTAGTTGTAGATATTTTGAGAATCAAGAATGTGCTTGCTTTCTTTGTCTTTCTAAATATATGATATCATCATGGTTGGTTTGAAGAGTGTACCTGCCTAAGAGGAGATTTGGATTTGTAAAACAAAGGAAATGAAAGAAAATAAACTAGTGGTTTTCAGATATGTTATAGTCAAATTATTTAAATATACAGAAAAGTAGAGGAAGTAGTTTAATGAATCCTATGTACTCATTACCATCCTAAGCATTGATGAACTCATAGAGAATTTACTTCATTCTCCCCCAGAAATATTTTCTCCTTTCTCTTTGGATTATTTTTTTTTTAAGATTTATTTATTTATGCATACAGAACTAGGGTACAGACTGAGTACCTCTGAGAGGATTCACCAGACACAGAGTGGGGAGCAGAACAGGCTGACTGACAAAGTACACTGCTGAGGGGGAGCAGTGGGTGGGTCAGGAAAGGTCTGCTGTGCCATGTGGGTCACTTCTGGGGCAGGGATTGAACTCACGCTGAAGTGGCTTTAGCTTCTTAGTGCTGTGCTTTAATCTGCTGCGCCACCAGGGAAGGCTCTGCTTTTGTTTTTTTTTTTGTTTGTTTTTTAAAATATTTATTTATTTATTCGTACAGAACTGGGGTGCAGGCCAGAGATGCGGAGGGTGAGAGGATTCACCAGGGACAGAGTGGGGAGCAGAACAGGCAGATTGACGAAGTACACTGCTGAGGGGAGCAGCGGGCGGGTCAGGAGAGGTTTGCCACGCCATGTGGATCTCCTCCAGGGCAGGTGGGAATCAGAACTCATGCGGAAGTGGCTTAAGCTTCTCAGTGCTGTGCTTTAACCCGCTGCGCCACCAGGCAGGGCCCTCTGCTTTTGTTTTTTAAAGATTTATTTATTTATGCATACAGAACTGGGGTATATTCCAGAGGTGCAGGGGCAGTCAGAGGATTCACCAGAGACAGAGTGAGGGGCAGAACAGGGAGATTGATGAAGTACACTGCTGAGGGGAGCAGTGGGCAGGTCAGGAGAGGTCTGCCATGCCATGTGGGTCACCTCCCTGGTGGGGGGGGAGGGGAGTCAAACTCGTGCTGACGTGGCTAAGGCTAGCTTTCTTTTACTGCGCCTTAACCTACTGCACCATCAGGGAGGGTCCCTTGATTATTTTGAGGTAAATCCTAGATATACTTTTATCTATAAATAGTCCAGTATTTATCTCTACATGAAAAGAATTATTTAACAAAAAATAAGCACTGTTAATAGTCTACTGAAAATTAGTAATGATTTTTGATATCTATAAATATCCATGCAATGCCCACACTTCCCCAATGATCTCTTAAGTGCTTTCTCTTCTAACAATTTATTTCTTTAATTGGGATAAAAATTAAATTCATATATTGCAGTGTCTTTTGTGATATGTCTGATATGTTTCTCCTTTTTTTTGTTTCTTTTTAAAAAATAATAATTTAGAAATAATTTTAGATTTACCAAGCAGTTGCAAAATAAAACAGTTTCCTAATACTCTTTTCCTAATGTTAACAGTTTACTGAACCATAGTATAATGATGAAAGCCAGGAAATTAACACTGATACAATAATATTAAGAAAGCTACAGACTTAACTATAATTTCTAATTTTTTTCTATTCCCAGGGTTTGGTCAAAATCCCCCAATATACTGCATTCACATCTCCATAGTCTCCTCCAATCTGTGACAATTCTTCAATATTTTCTTGCTTTTTATCGCTGACACTCCTGGTAGTACTGATCAGTTATTTAATAGAATTTTTCTCAATTTAGCTTTATTCTACAGCTTTATTGTGATGTAATTTACACATCATATACTTGACTCATTTAAAATGTAGAATTTGGGCCCTGCCTGGTGGTGCAATAGTTTAAAGCACAGCAGCCACTGCAGCACGAGTTCAAGTTCAATCCCCAGCCAGGAAGGTGACCCACATGGTGCAGCAGACCTCTCCTGTCTCGTCTGCTGCTCCCCTCAGCAGTTTTTTCAGTAGATCTGCCTGTACTTGTTTTTTAAAAGATTTATTTATTTATGCATACAAGAACTGGGGTACAGGCTAGAGGTGTGGGGGAGGTGAAAGGATTCATCAGAAACAGAGTGGGAAGCAGAAAAGGCAGATGGACTGAAATACACTGCTGAGGGGAGCGGAAGGTGAGACAGGAGAGGTCTGCCATGCCATGTGGGTCACCTCCTTGGCTGGCAATCAAAGTGCTGCAGTGGCTGTGGACAGCTTCATAGTGCTGTGCTTTAACCTGTTGTGCCACCACGGAGAGCCCAGATCTGCCTGTTCTGCTCCCCACTCTGCCTCTGGTAAATCCTCTTAGCCCCTCTTCACTCCCCCACTGCACCTCCCCTCTGGCCTACACTCCAGTTCCTCTGTACAAAAATTAACAAAGCAAAAGAATCTCACAGTGTGACTTATATGGATGCCAAGAGGACATAGAATTATGAGCAGGTAAAGAATTGGGAATTTATTGAAGCAGAGTCAATCTCAAGAAGAATGACAATACCTCATTCTTTTTTCTTTTTTAGAACCTCATTCTTTAAAAGAATTTTATTTATATATATTGTTACATTGTTGTTCATTTTGTACATTGTTTGATTTCTCAGGTTTAATCCCCATAAAATTACCACCACCAAGACACCCATAAACCAGCACCAGTATTTCTTGTGCTCTTCCCTCCTCTGTTTTGCTCCCTCTGCATCCTCCTTCCTTGCTGAATGTCTCTGATTTATTTTTTTCCCCTGCTAATTTCGTCTTTTTTTCCTGATCCCTAATATGGTTTTCCTATGTTCCTCCTATAAGTGAAACCATCAGCTGTTTTTCTTTTTCCTTCTGTCTTATTTCACTGAGCATGATCCCTTCCAACTCCACCCATGTTGCTGCAAATGGCATGAGTTTATCATTTTTGATTGCTGAATGGTATTCCATTGTGTAGATATATCATATCATTTTGATCCAGCCATATGTTTTTGTTTATATATCTTACTTACTGTAAGTAGTGCTGCAGCCAACATAGGAGTGTAAATTTCTTTTCAGGTTAGTGTTTTTGTAGAACACTTCTTCTAAAACCTATATGATACAGCTAAAACTGCTACCAGAGTAAACAGAGGAAAGACTATTAGAGTAGAAAAACTGAGAAGACTTTCAGAGTTCATCTTTTAGAATAAAGTAGAACAAAACAAACTATGAGTAAAATAAGATGAAATTAATATAATACTAAAAAAATTAATGAAAGGATCTATAAGTAATAATTATGCTATAAGTAAAACAATGCCTAAAAAACAAAAACTTCTCAGGCAGGACCAGTTTTTGCATTGGATCGTCCTTTATGACATCAAACCTCTTTCACAGGCAAGTTTCTTTCTCTTTAGATTAATTTATTTATGTGTGCAAGTACTGGGGTATAGAGGATCCACCAGAGACAGAGTGGGGAGTAGAACAGGCAGATATACTGAAATACACTGCTAAGGGGAGCAGTGGGTGGGTCAGGAGAGGTCTGCTGTGTTATGTGGGCAGCTCCCTGGCATGGGATCAAACTTGTGATGGTAGATAGCTTCATGTGTTGCACTTTAACCTATTGTGCCACCAGGGAGGGCTCCCATAGCTAAGTTTCTATCCAACAACATTAGAAAGAACCAGAAGACATAAAAGGTGACCTCAGACCACACAGGAGGACTGAGGGAAGCCAACAGAATGCAGGAACAAGAGGAAGATGTCTGAAGTTGGAGACCATCTTCATCACCTACCTGCTGCACCTGGCCACTACCCAGCCCCCCACCCATGCCTCGCTGACCAGTTGAGACTGGTCATGGGTCAAATTGAGAAGGATGGAAGGAAGTAGGGAGTCTGGAAATCACTGGGACCATGACATTACTCAACAAGGGGAAAGGCGTTGCTGGCTCTGGGAGGCCACAAACGGTCCAGGCTGGGATCTACAGGAGCAGAGAGATGCTATGCCTAGGTGTTCCAGAGGACGATGACCGTGGTGATGGAGATGGCCATGAAGAGCAGGTAGAGGCGGAAGAGCAGGGTGTCCATCACGTGGCTGAACTGCACCTACAGGCTGACCAAGTGCTGCTTCTGAGCCTCAGCTTCCCGCTGGGCCCATGTTGACCCGGGACACCATTCACCTCTGCCTCCCTGGGACCTGGCACCTTCCCCACCAACTCCACAGGCTCCTTCACCCCTACAGCGAGATGGAGACTGAGCGTTGGGCTGGGAGCTCCCCCACTTGGGGGGCAAAGGGGAGAGGCATGGAGGCAGGGCAGAGAAGTGGAGGTGTTGGGAGATGAGGGTGGGCAGGGCTGAGTTCCCTTACCAGGCAGGTGGGTGGGAGTGGGGCCCAGGCTGTTGTTTCCCTCCTGGGGCCCAGTGGGGCAGCACTTGAATGGGCGGGCACAGTAGAGGAGCAGAGAGTGGAGCCAGCGAGGCATGGGTGGGGGCTGGGTGGTGGCCAGGTGCAGCAGGTAGGTGATGAAGACGGTCTCCAGCAGGCTGACCACCATCAGGGACAGACACAGGGCAAAGTAGACACCTGGAGGGAAGGAGGCCCTACATGAAGGCCAGCGGCGCCACCCAGGACTTCTCGTCTCTCTTCCAGTTCCACCCCGGCAGGCACAGAGACTTCTTCCCCCAGTATATCTTTCTTCTTTGAGCTAGTTCAGTCAGCCCTTCCCACCCTTCTCTTCCCAAAGGTTGGCGGGACCATACTGATGAGGGGGGTGCCATTGGTGGGGAGCAAGTCGTTCATCATGAGCAGGAAGACATTGTAGCCCAGCAGAAGGGTTATCTTGAATGGGGCCCGGTTCCCACTTTCTGCCGGCAGGTAGAAGCTGAGGGCGTCGATGGCAACCAGAAAGCTGCTGGGCACCAGGAGGTTTAGGATGTAGAGTCTGGACCTTCGCCTGATGGCCACCTGGTGGGAAGGAGAGAGAGAGAGCACTGAAGAAAGGGTTAGGAGGATGCCAGAAATAGTAGTCAATATTTCTATCTCTGCCTTTCTCATCCAGAGATGTGCAGGATGCAGCTTCATAATTAAGCACAGCACCTGCTAAGGCAAAGCAGACCAGAGCAATGAATTTTAGTAAGGAGAATGTGGGTAAGCAACCGGAGGAAGGGTTCTGGACTCTGGCAAAACCTTACAACTTGGATATAGCCACTTGGTGGAGATTCTCGGCAAGGGCAGAACAAGGAAGCAAGGAAAAAGTCAGGGCTCTGAGCTTACGTAGAATGTGATCTGATCATACAGGTTGCTGCCCACAGGCATCTTCAGGGAGGCCTTGCTGATGCCCTGGAGCTCCCACTCCCCGTGGGTCTGAACGATGTCCTGGGACGTGTCGCTTCTTTCCCACACTTCTTTCTCCATGCCCAGCAGCATTTTATCCACTGAAAGGAAGACCCCAATCATTTTTCAAAGACATAATTCCCTACAGACTCAACAGTACTCTCTTTTTCTATGCTTTTGTTCAACACATATTTTTGAGTCGCTATCATATGGCAGAAACTTTGCTAGGAGTTGGGGATGGTAATAACAAGAGAGGCATGGGTTCTACCTTTATGGAAAACATTTAAATTTCATATTCTTTGCTCTACACATACCCCTTGATCATGTATTCATTTACTCATAGTGTCTTTTCTATTGGTTGTTCTCATTCACCCTCACCCCTCAGACCTCACTGCAACTCACCTGTGTAGAGGACTGAACTGAAGGTAAGTGTGCAGTTCTGTAGGTAAAAGGGGAAGTAGAAGGTGTCTAAGTTGCAGATACTAGCTACTTTCATGGGTTTCTTATACTTGATGTGACCTTCATTACTTACATATGCTGTGAGGCCTTTTGGGGTCTTATCTATGTCAGTGCTGTAAGAGAGGGAAGGCGGCAGGCAGGGGCTGTAGTTCTTCTTAACTTTCTGGCATTTTCCAGCCCTCTAAGACTACTTATAGTGGCTTCAGTGGTAGGCTGTGAACTCCACTGCTACCAGATGAGGCCTCCCCTTTGCCTTTCCCCAAGTCCTGAATACGCACAATTCTGTGATAAAAATGTCTGGGAGCCACAACTTCTTGGTTGCCACACTGATCTTCATGATGCCTTCACACTGCTCTGGGTTCCAGCGGATAAATGGGTTATCCCAGACCTAGAGCCCAGGTAGAGAAAAGTTGAGAGCTTGGTATGAGTTGAGATTATTTTTCCTGGCCCTTTGATTTTTATTAAAGAAAAATAAAAAGAAGTGGGTTCCTCCCTGGTGATGTTGCAGGTTGAAGCACAGCACTATGAAGCTAACTGCAGCGTGAGTTCAATTCCCAGCCAGGGAGCTGACCCACATGGCACAGCAGACCTCTCCTGACCTGCCCGCTGCTCCCCTCAGCAGTATATTTCTGCCTGTTCTGCTCCCTACTATCTCTGGTGAATCCTCTCACCTCCCTGAATCTCTGGTCTGTACCCCTTTTCTTATATACATAAATAAATAAATCTTAAAAAAGAGTTTATGAAGTATTTAAAAGTATATAAAAGTATATAAAATAAGTTGTATAGAAAAGTATATAAAATAATGTTGTATAATAAACATCTGTGTACTTACCACCCATTTTATCCCCTCCCCGCTCCCGCACACACCCAAGAAATTGAAATGACAGAATCGAAACTCCCTGTGTCTATGGGTAAACTGGTGGTGGGAATTTTACCCAAGAGGAGAAAGCAAACATTGTACAAAAAAACAGTGATGTAGTGTGTACACACACACACACACAAAGATTCCGTTAGTCACTGGTCACCAGGGATCTTCTTTTTTTTATGCAGGAGGAATAGAATTCAGAGTTAAAAGATCAATAATTCAGTTTCTCTGAGCTATAATTTCCTTAGTGTGAAGTAGTGGCAGTGATAGGTATCAAATGAAATAAGGATTTTGTAAACTGCTGTTAGGTATTATGATAAACTATTGATAGGTATTACATATCAGCATCTGGAAAGGTTTCAGCTACCTTCCAGGCCTCTTTCACCAGTCTCTATTGCTCAGAGGCCTTGAGTAAGCCTTTGGGTTCTTTGGAATCAAGAGAACTAGTATCTTCCTTTTCTTTTTGTTTAACAAACACCATCCTCTTTAGTCACTGTGATAACCTTTCTCCTTGTTTTCTTGGCAAAGACTGCTTCATTGGCAGCAATATAAGTCAATAAATACTGATCCCCAAAGAACTCAGTTTATTTATCAGATTACTGGCCCACTGAACTAGCTGATGGCTAGGATGACAAATTGAACTCAGTCCTTGGGAAATGAAGCCATAACCAGTTGATGAAATTTGTTGTTCTACCATCTGTAAGAATCATGGTGGCCTTACACTGGAGGGCATCAACTCCCTATCCTTTACTTATTTATTTAAAAGATTTATTTATTCATGCATACAAGAACTGGGGTACAGGCCAGAGGTATGGGGAGGGGGTCAGAGGATTCACCAGAGACAGAGTGGGGAGCAGAACAGGCAGATCTACTGGGGGAAGCAGTGGGCAGGTCAGGAGAGGTCTGCTGCGTCATGTGGGTCAGCTTCTTGGCCGGGAATGGAATTCATGCTGCAGTGGCTTCAAATAGCTTCATAGTGCTGTGCTTTAACCCCATGCACCACCAGGGAGGGCCCAGAACTTTATTTTCTAACTATCTGCATGAAGCAATACTTATGGTCCTCTGGGTAATCTGACAGAGAGCCGGCAGATTCTGCAGCTTCTTGGCTCAGTAAGTGCCCACCAACTGCGACAACTGAATGCCAGGAACTTGTGGTAATCCTTTCAATTTCTCCTTTTCAAGGCTGACAACCTTCTCTGGAATCTTTTTTTTTTTTTTTACATTATTGCTTATTTTTGTAAATATTGATTTCTCTTCTCACATGATGTTCCCATAATTCTCCCACCACCATAGCACCCATTACCATAATCCCTTGTGCTCTTCCCTCTTCTCTTTTGACCCTGTTCCCTCCCTGTCCCCTGCTATATGCTTCAGATCTATAATTTACCTGGAAGTTTTGTCTTTTTCCTGACCCCTTGTTCAGTTTCCCTATATTCCACCTATAAGTGAGACCATCTGATATTTATCTTTTTCCTTCTGACTTATTTTCCTTAGCGTAATCCCTTTCAACTCTACCCATGTTGCTGCAAATGGCCTGAGTGTATCTTTTTTGACTGTTGAATAGTATTTGATTGTCTGTATATACCACATCTTCTTGACCCATTCCTCTGTTTAGGTTGTGTTCACATCTCAGCGATTGTAAATAGTGTTGCCATAAACATAGGAGTGTAGGTTTCCTTTTGAATTACTGTTTTTATGTCCTTGGGTGGATTCCTAGGAGTTGCAGAAACTGTTTTTAAGGTTTGTTCAGTTGTGGGCAGACTAGTTTAGTCTCTGGGCACGTCCACTGTTCACAATTGCATTTTGTGGAACCACAGCCAGATGGAGAGCTCTGTATGCATTAGCTAAAGGTTTGTATCAGATCAGCGCTTCTCAAGTCTCATTGTGCATACAAAACGCCTGCTATAGATTGGTAGATAGGATTTACCCACCCTGGTTTGCCTGAGAAACTCTGGGTTTTAGTATTGAAGGCTGTATATCCTGAGAATTTTTCAGTCTTGGAAATGTTGGGGTGGCTGGTCATGCTAGGTGAGGGCCAAGATTGAGTGTATGTTTAAGCTTCTAAAGTGGTAAGATCAGTCAGTGCTGCCTACCTGAGAGCCACAAGGTTAATGACCGTTACTGCTCTTGTACTTCTCTCTCTTTCCCTTTAACTAGGCTTGCATTTTCTCCTTGTTTTCTTTCTTCTTATTATTAAAAAAAAAAGATTTATTTATTTATGCATACAGAACTGGGGTATAGGCCAGAGGTGCAGGGGCAGTGAGAGGATCCACCAGTGATAGAGTGGGAAGCAGAACAGGCAGATCGACAAAGTACACTGCTGAGGGGAGCAGCAGGCAAGACAGGAGAGGTCTGCTGCACCATGTGGGTCACCTCCCTGGCTGGGGATCGAACTTGTGCTGCAGTGGCTGCAAAGAGCTTCACGGTGCTATGTTTCAACACTTTACATCACCAGGGAGTGCCCTTCTCCTCAATATCTAATCAATGCACTTACAATGTAAATTTTCCACAGTTATACTTTGGCTGTATTGTATAGATTTTGATATATAGTCTTTCACTTCTAACTTGTAAATTCTTTTTTAAAAAAGATTTATTTATTTATGCATACAAGAACTAGGGTACAGGCCAGAGGTGTGGGGGGTGAGAGGATTCACCAGACACAGCGGGGGAACAGAACTGGAGGATTGACTGAAATACATTGCTGAGAGGAGCACCAGGTAAGACAGGAGAGATCTGCTGCACCATGAGGGTCAGTTCCCGGGCCTGGGATGGAACTTGTGCTGCAGTGGCTTCAGATAGCTCCACAGTGTTGTGCTTTATCCCCTTGTACCAGCACGGAGGGCTCTCTTTCTCAAATTCTATTTGGATATTTTAATTTTCTCCTTAACCCAAAATATTTGGAAATTTAATTTTAAGTTCCCAAGAAATAAGGCTTGTAGAAGAGGGGGCTAGCCTTTTGTAGTTTATATTTTCTTGTATTACATTATAGATTGGAATCTAGAAAATTTATGCTTTCTTGATTTTGTTGAGATCTGCATTATGGCCGAAAGTATTATGAGTTTAGGGAATATTCCATTGGTTCCAGATAAATTATTCAGCTTCATTTGTATGAAGTTTAATGTATTTATTAAAGCAAGTGTCTTAATTGCACTATTAAAAATCACTCTGTGGTTATTCCTTTTTTACTTGATTTTTGAAAGCAGCATATTGAAATCTTTGACCATCATTATGAATTTTTCAATTTCCTCCACGTATGTTTCAAAGTTATGCTAAGGATAAATCCTCAAAGAAGAGAGAGAAGAAACAGAGTTGGCCATACCATTTCCAGCCACAGGAATGAAGACAATAGTTGTAGCTGTTCATCCTGCCAAAAGGATTTCCTATTTAGAGCATGTTGCTGCTAAGAAGTCTGTCCATTCCCAGCTCCCATTTTGTTCTCCAATTCCCAAGGTATTAAAAAAGGGTGCTGTGCTCAAGACAATATTACAAGCTAACAAGATCTGAATTAAAGTGTATGTGCTAGGCCCTGGACAGGAGGCTTCACAGCAGGGCTGGATTCTAGCAGTAGTTCTCAACCCTGGCTGTGGTTTAGATGTACTTAAGTAGCTTAAAAATACAGGTCCTTGGCCCTCCCTGGTGGCGCAGCGGGTTAAAGCACAACACTAAGAAGCTGAAACCACTTCCGCATGAGTTCGATTCCCGCCTGCCCCGGAGGAGACCACATGGCGTGGCAGACCTCTCCTGACCCGCCCGCTGCTCCCCTCAGCAGTGTGCTTCGTCAATCTGCCTGTTCTGCTCCCGCTCTGTCTCTTGTGAAGTCTTTCGCAACCCCTGAGTCTCTGGCCTGTACCCCAATTCTGTATGCACAAATAAATAAATCTTTAAATTAAAAAAAAAATACAGGTCCTTGGTTTCCATCCAATCAAAACTTCTGGGAGTGAAGCCTGGACAATGGTCTGCATTCAGAGTAGAGAATCACTAAGTGAAAAGACATTCTCTCCATGTACTGTTATACCTCATCCTGCTGAACTGGATAGTTTTTTTGTGATCCCCTTGGGATGTTGCCATATAGCAACAATGGAGCTATTGCTGTGTGGTGAAAGGCTTTGGGGATTGCCTTCTCCAGGGCCTGGAGAAAACAAAGGCTAGTAAGGAGGACCGGAGGGGTCAGCACTCACCACATCTAGGATGGCAGACATGGTGAAGGAGATGTTCACTTGGGTGGGTATGCTGAAGTTGGTGACTGGACGAAAGGCTTTCCTGTTAAACACCGAATCCAGGAGAGCAGGATTCACGCCATGTTGGCCAAACCCTGAGCAATTGATGGTGAAAGGTCTGGCCCTTCCTGTGGTGGACATGGGAGATGAGGGAAAAAGCTTTCATCATTCCTACATGAGAAGGACCACAGGGGAGAAACTTGGGGGTACCTGTGGTAATAACAATAGCTTTTATTTACTGAACACTGACTGTGCCAGCTATAGGGTAAACCCTTTATATAGATGACTTCATTTAATTCTCCCAAGTCTCTAGCAAACAGACTTTTTATTCTCAATAATATATGAATTAACTGAGATACAATAGAAGAAATACATTCCCAAGGTCCAATAGATGATAAAAGGTGAAAACTAGATTTGATCTGAACCCAGGTTTGTCTGGTGCTGCTGTGGTATACACCCTCAGTGGTGAGAGGGAGAACTGGGGAGGAGGATCACTGGGAGGGGTCCAGGTTCCTCCCTGGTGGTGCAGCGGGTTAGGATGCAGCACTGCAAGCGAGCCACAGCCGCTTCAGTGCGAATTTGATTCCTGCCCTGGAGGTGACCCACGTGGCACAGCAGACCTCTCCTGACCCGCCCGCTGCTCCCCTCAGTGGTGTACTTCGTCAATCTACCTGTTCTGCTCCCCACTCTGTCTCTGGTGAATCCTCTCACTGCCCCTGCACCTCTGGCTTGTATGTACTTATTACATAAATAAATAAATCTTAAAAAAAAAAAAAAGAAAAAGAGAGGGGTCAAGCTGCTTGGTGCTTTCCTCCGAGGCCAATGGGTTGGGCTGGGAGCTAAATGATGGATGCTAATGTGGTAAGCTGAGTTCATGCTTTAGCATCCTTTCTGATGTTTCTGTCTCCATGCAAAGCATGCCCAAATCTATATGCAAACTGAGTCCTAGGATAGAGGTAGCCATTAGATCAGATTACATTCCTAACCTCCCCCCATCCCCAGGAGAACACATCTATTTCACCTTAACTGCTCCAACTTTCCTTCTCCCTATTTTGCTGATCAACCTTATATCAACTTTATTTTGTGGTGTTGCCTTCCCCGTCTTCTGACTAATACAGACTCCAATTTTCTTCTGCTAAAATTTGTCAGAGGAACACCTGTAATGAGAGCGATGGTTGATGATCTCTGAGCCAAGGGCAATGAGCCTTATCCATTTGCAAAGTCACAGTATTCTCCAGGCAAATCCTTAAGAAAAAGTCAAAACTAGCAAGCTGACCATTGAACTGAAGCATATAGCAAAGGAAAAAGGAGGGGGAGGGCAAAACAGGAGAAAAGAACACAAGGGAATATGGTGATGGCTCACCAGTGATGTGGTGGGGGGCATCTGTGGGGACTACAACAGTGTAATTTTTAAAACTAGTAAAAAATTTCTTGAATTATTCTATAACCAATGAATATTTGTCAGTCACCATCTGTGAGTGTCCCAAGGAGTATTTATAATGTTTGACTAAATCAGGTGTACAATGTCTCTTCTATCTAATGGCCTCTAAAGTCACTTCTGGCTCTGTCCTCTCCTGTGTCCTCTTATCTGGATGTGGTGTGACAACCTAGTGGAAAGATATATGACATTTACTGGCATCTATCAAATGCCAGGTACTGTGCTATTCACTTTCTTTCATAGAATCCTCATAGCTGGGCCCTCCCTGGTGGCACAATGGATTAGGGCACAGAACTGCAAGCAGGCTGCAGCCACTTCAGTGTGAGTTCAAACCCTGGCCTCGGAGGTGATCCACATGGCGTGGCAGACCTCTCCTGTCTTGCCCACTGCTCCCCTCAGCAGTGTACTTCATCGATATGTCTGTTCTTCTCCCCACTCTGTCTCTGGTGAATCCCGTCACTGCTCCTGTACCCAGTTCTGTATGCATAAATAAATAAATCTTTAAAAAAAAAAAAACCCTTCACAGCCCTATACGATAGGTTCTATTTCACAGATGAGGAAACCAAGACTCAAGGAAGCCAAACAATTCACCCAAGGTTATACAATTAGTAAGGTGAGGAGCCAAGATTTGAAACCAGGTCTGTCTGTCTCCAAATCCTTTGTCTTTCCACTAGACCACATTAACTCCCTGGAAAAGTAGCATACTCTATTTTCACTCTTTCCTAAACCAGAGTACTTGCATCTGATAGATGGAAGGAGATATTATGACTAAAAGTAGATGCTTTACTATCTTAGGGTGGAATTTCATAACTGAACAAAGGATTACTCTAGGAAGATACAAGGATATAGAGGTTAAATGGGACAGAAGACAAGCAGGGCTGGCTTATGGGAGAAAAAATTGTTTGGGGGCATCACTGGAAGGAGATTTTCTTTCTTTTTTAAAGATTTTTTTATTATGCATACAAGAACTGGGATGTAAGCCAGAGGTGTGGGAGGTGAGAGGATTCACCAGAGACCCAGTGGGAAAAACAGATAGATCTACTGCTGAGGTGAAATACATTGCTGAGGGGAGCAGTAGGTGAGACAGGAGAGGTCTGCTGTGCTATGTGGGTCAGCTCCCTGGCCAGGGATCGAAGTCATGTCAGTCATGTCGCAGTAGCTGGCCATAGCTTGATAGCACTGTCTTTAACCCCTGCACCACCAGGGAACCCTGGAAGGGGATTTTCTATCTATCAGAGAACAAGTATTTGGCATTATGGTAAGTAAAGTTAAGAGATAACACTGCTCATTTTAGATAATCTTTGGGAGTTGGAAATTTGAAGGAAGTTCCTAGGTGTTCTACAAGAGAGGGTCCTTGCTCCATTTTGCTCCTTTCTTACCTTGAAACAGAAGACCAAGAACAAGCTAGAAGAAGACTTTCTTCCTGTGGAACCAACTTCCTTCCATCTTCTAGTCTAAATTCTGCCTTGAGCCTGCACCAGGATCCAAGAAGCCCTAGGTTAAAGGAACACTGGCCACACCTAGAGTTTAACTTTGAATACTGACAGTGTTGGTTGACCACTGACATTTGTAACCTTCCTGGGAGGAGTGTCCTGGTTGTCTTGTTTTGCCCATGCTTGAGGTTAGTTTGCTTTAAATTTTTTTCTCTGTTTTAGATATCTTACTACAACATCTGTTTGTAGGTTAGTAAGTATTTGTCATATTGAAATTGTGGTATGATCACTCAATCTGAAGATTCATCTCTTCAATTCTGGAAAATTCTTAGCAGTTAAAAAAATTCCATTTCCTCTATTCCTTCACTTATCAGGCAGATATTGGATTATTTCCTTTGGTCTCATTTGCCACTTAATTTTGTAAATTAGTTTCCAATTGCTGTTGTAACAAATCACAACTCTGTGATTTAATGGCTTACAAAGCCACAAATTTATCATTTTTCAATTTTGTTGACCAAAAGTCTGAAATTGTAACAGGGTGGTCCCCAGGAAAAGGGGAGATTCCAGGTTCCCTGTCCCACCCAAAGGAGGGTGGAGCTGAGCAGAGAAGAGAAAAATCTGGAGAGGAGACTGTGGAGGAAGGAAGCAGGATGGAGAGCCAGAAGGGAGACCTGAGGGAGGCACGTGGAACAGAGAGACTTGTGAAGAAACTGCGTTTGCTTCTTGGCCCTGGACTGGTTGATACAGATGTGTGTGAGAGACCCATGGTGAGGTTCACTATGGCAGCATTTATCTTGATTTTGATTTGCTCTTTTCCTCCAAGATGTGTCTGGCCATTTCTGACCCTTTTCTATGTGTCCCGGCCAGAAGGTACTTTAGGCTTGTGGTGGGCTTTCAAGCCTTGCTTTGGGCCAATCCCTTTGACTAGACTTTTACCCACAAGGGGATAACTTTAGGTGCTTGATTTAGAAACTATATTCTTTGTCTTTTCTGTATTGAACACTAATTATATTAAAGTTCCTTTCCATTAAAGCTCTTCTATCTTGTCTTGATGCGTTGGATGGCAGAACCTATTTAGAGTAGGAAGGTTTGGGGGTTCAGGTGTGCTCCTTTCCCTGCCCTGTAACAAAAATGAGTCTCATTGGACTAAAAGCAATGTTTTGGCAGGGCTACATTCCCTTTGGAAGCTATATGAGTGACTCCATTTCTTCATCTTTTCCAACTTTTAGAGGCTGTCTGCATTCCTTGGTCATGGTCTCATTTCTCCACTTGAAAGTCAGCAACATTGAGCTAAGTCTTTCTTACACTGCCATCTCTTTGGTTCTTAAGGTCTTCTCTCTTCCTCCTTCATTGATAAGAACCCTAGGGCCCCACCTGGGTAATCCAAGATAATCTCTCTATCTAGTTTAGCTGAGTAACAACCTAATTCCATTTGCAACTTTAATTCCCTATAGTGATATAATCTAACATATTCACAGGTTGCAGAGATTAGAACGTGATCATCTTTAGCAGACCATTATTCTTGAGAACTTGTTTGGAGCTTCTAGCAGGGGAACACAGCCACTGTATACCCCTGACTGGAGAATGGTCCATTTGGGGAAGGCCCTCCTCTTCCACCAGGACTGCAGCTTGGGGAAGGATGCACATGGAGCTGTGTGTGCCCATGTGCTAGATCAACTGAGTCAACCTGTGCATCAGTAGGTGACAGACATTGCAGCCAGATTGCTCTAGGGAACCATTATTCTACTTAAAATACCCACTTCTTGATGTCCCTTTGAGTTCCTAGATCTAAGTTACAGGTAACAAATTCTCTTCTCAGCTCTGTTTAAATTATCAATTAATATGTCAATGATATTATTTCCAATAACTTCAATTCCAGTGATTATCATTTTATTTCTAGAAGACCTTTTAGGTGCTTTTAAAATTCATTTGTTATGTCCTGATTTTGCCCTCTCTTCTTCTCTCCCTTCTATGCTTCCTTCTCTCCTCTTCTTCTACTGCTCTGTTCTTTCATTAATACTATATTATATGGAAGTATTAAGGAAAAATCAAAATGGAGGTCAGTTTGGATATATCCTTAGATCAAGCACTACCACTATCATATAAAACTTCCTTATTTTCCTAAAATGCTGACACTGATCTTAAGTAAAACTTGTTTTCTTCATGTCATTTTGACTATATAACTTCTTAGCTGATCAACTACAAACATGTGAGCTTATGTAATGACAAAGATTCTAGTAACCAATCACAATAAAAAATAATGTAGTTATTCATGCTTTGTAAACTGAAGTTGTAACTGCTGAGAGTGAGCTTCTTAACTTCTTTAGTGTGGACATCTTTTTATTCATGAGTAAAATATTTTCTTGCATAATAAAATATTCATATCAGGTAAAGTGTTCTGAATTTTCTTTTTGACAGACTTATTTATTTTTACAATCATTTTCAACTTATATTATTGTGTCTAGTTCTTCATATGGCGTATTGATCACTTTATCTCACAATGGCTTATTTCCTAATGTGACCTGTAATTCTTGTTTGCAAACGTATCATGAGTAGACTATTTCGATGGGAGTGCTGTTTGTTTTGCATTGTGAAGTTTCCTTTTGTAAGGAATTTGCTTAATTGTTGGCTTTTGGGCTAACATTGGCCTTCAGGATTTTAGCACTCTTAGACATTATTATTATTACTATCTTTGTATATGTGGGTTGCATTTTCAATGTTATTTTAACTATTGTGGTGACATCAGTATGAATTACACCCCTCATGTTCTCATGTATATGATTCAGTATGAATTACACCCCTCATGGTCAGTATGAATTCACCCCAAATTATACCTCCACCAGTGTGCCCACAGTCCTCCATCATAGTCCATTGGTAACACTTTCCTCTGTGCTCTTCACCTTCCCCCTAACTCTCTAGTAGCCCTAGTTCTGCAGTCTGATTTCTAAAGGTTACTATGGTTTGGTTTGACCCTTTGTTTTATTTTTCTGTATTCCTCATGTAAGTGCAACCATCCAGTGTTTGTATTTTTCCTTCTGCTATTTTGTTTAGCATTATCCCCTTTAGTTCCATCCATATTATTGCAAATGGCAAGAATTTATGCTTTTTGGTTTTTTATAGCTGAGTATATGCCATTGTGTATATATACCACATTTCAATCCACTCATTCGCCCCGGGTTGTTTTCATAACTAGGTTATTGTAAATAGAGCTGCAGTGAACAAAGAAGTGGATATGTTAGTGTTAATTTTTTTAAGATTTATTTTATTTTTGTTTATGCATACTGGGGTACAGGCCAGAAGAGGCACAGGTGGTGAGAGGATTCACCAGAGATAGAGTGGGGAAAGGAACAGGCGGATCTACTGAACACACTGCTGAGGGGAGCAGCGGCTGATACAGGAGAGGTCTGCTGCCATGTGGGTCACCTCCCTGGCCGGGGTTGAACTGGTCCTGCAGTGGCTGCAGATAGCTTCGTAGTTCTGTGCGTTAACTTCATGTGCAACCAGGGAGGTCCCCATCCCATTATTTCTTAGATTATCGGGTCAGAGGGATCTGAAGCAGCAGTGATTAATGAGGTGGGAATCAGCCAATGAGGGAGCACTGTCAGAGCTAAGTGTCAGACCAAGAGTTCACAGTGGCAGACTTTAAACAATAGATGCAAACATAGTACACAATAACAAGAGACCAGGACATCATGGTGGAGGCAAAAAATTTTAAAGAATCCAAAAAGATCCGTATATTGCCAGTCAGACACTCCTTTGCAATGCCCCCAGGTCTCAAAACCCCCCTCACCCTATAGTACTTGAGCCTCTAATGAAAGTCGAAAGATCCTTTGCCCAGCCAGAAAATATGCTCATGGACTACATTTTACATATAATTTTAACAGGTTCACAAGCCATTGGCTCAAGTTTAAGAAACTTTTTTCTGATCAAAAGATCAAAAGAGAAAGTGGACTGTGTTTTAAATGTGCTTACTGCATTTGGTGAGCCAGCAGTCACTAAATTGTGCTGTTAATAAGTAATCTGTTTAGGATTCCATAAAGGGTTTTGCTTATAAGATATAAGATTGGTTTCGGACTTTACCAAGCTAATGTTTTTTGAATCTATCTGTTCTCCCAATTTTTAGAATGTTTGTACATTCACCTGATATTTTTTTCTCTTATTTGTGAAAGTTATTAACCATGGTTCTAAAATTACATCTACAAAATCTTACAGTATCCTGTGATTGAAGTAATTTAGGATTGAAGATGTTCAGTCTTTTAAATTAGTCTAACATCTGCTTCCTCTCTCCTTGAATTTGCTATTCAATTCTCTTGATTATACTTGCTTATCCCTTTCCAATCATCTTAATTATTCTACTTATAGAATATTTTTGGAAAGACAAAAATCTCTTCCCTGAAGATGAATCTTTTTCATTGTACATATTCTATTCTGAGTATACCAAGGGACTATGGAATCCTGACTCTGTTTCATACAGGTAGTTTAATTTTGGAGAAGTCTCAAGGTCTGAGCACTTTATTCTCATTTGTAAAGTAGTATAAAATTCTTACTTTATAGGTTTGGCTTGGTGATTAAATGAGATAGCATTTGAAAAAATGTTAATTTTATAAAATGTCATTTTATAGCTATTGAGTAAATGTTCTCTTTCTTTTCCGTATTAATTTCAAGGACTAGCTTATTCTAGTCAATAGACTTCCTACATTATTCTTACAAGCTCATGCTACTCTTATATTTCTGAATCCTTTTTTTTTCTTTAGCATTATCCATGGGCTTTTTTTTTTTTTGTTCTTTTGTCTGGAAAGCACTGGGAACGAGGTGCGCACAGCCCAAAAGACTTCTATAGCCTATGAGATATTTACAATTTGGGGAAAAGTTATTAGCTCCAAAATTTTAAAAGAAAATAAATTTCAGTCAATAAATATTTAATCAAATGTCAAAAATCCTGAACATTTCAGGTAACTTATACAATCTTACATTGTTATAAATAGCTACACAAGTCTTTATCCACAATTCTGGAGTCCAGAATGTTCTCAGAATAGAATTGTGTGTATGTGGTTAGTTTGGAGTGAACTGATTTGGCAGCAAAATCCCACCTGATATAACATGGAGCAATTTTGACCTGTATTTTCCCCTTTAAGAGTGAATATTAGGGCCCTCTCTGGTGGTGCAACAGGTTGAAGCACAGCAATAAGGGGCAATCTGTAGTCACTGCAGCATGAGTTTGATTCCTGGCCAGGAAGGTGACCCACATGGCATGGCAGACCTTTCCTGATCAGCCCGCTGCTCCCCTCAGCAATGTATTACAGTAGATCTGCCTGTTCTGCTCCCAACTCTGTCTCTGGTGAATCCTCTCACCCCCTGCATCTCTGGCCTATACCCCAGTTCTTGTATGCATAAGTAAATAAACATGCAAAGAGTGAATATTCATAGAATTTTCTGTAGGAATATAAATGTGCTTGATTATGGATACCGTCCCAAACCTTGTGTGATGATTTTATAACATGTCGTATAGGCAACATGCTATCTTACTAAAGTCTAAAGAGTTGTTCATTAAAGAGAAAAGAGGATAGTTATGTTCTACAGTAAAAATAGCTGGTGGTTTTACATGAGAAAGGAAAGTGAAGGATAATGCCTACATGAATATATAAAGTTGAAAGTTTACAGAAAGGAAATTTTAGTTACCTTGGATTATAGTATTAAAGTAACAAGTCTGAAATGCTACATTTGCTCAGTTTTCTTTGTTTTTCTGTTTGTCATTTCATTTACAATATGAAACATACTCATTTTTTATGTAGTTTGTTTAGGTAGCAAAGATTCTGTGTAATTTTCTATGTTTTTTAAAATATTTATTTATTTATGCATACAGAACTGGGGGTACAGACCAGAGGTACAGGGGCAGGGAGAGGACTCACCAGAGATTGCAGGGAGCAGAACAGACAGACTGATGAAGTATATTGCTAAGGGGAGCAGCAGGCAAGACAGGAGAGATCTGCTGAGGCCTGTGGGGCCCCTTCCTAGGTGGGGGTGGGTGGGTGGGCAGGATTGAACTGTGCTGTAGTGGCTGCCAAGAGCTTCACAGTACTGTGCTTTAATCCCTTGCACCACCAGGGAGGGCCCAATTTTCTGTGGTTTATATTGACCTTATTATAACCTTAATTATCCAAGAAAACAGAAGTTCTTGAGAAGAGTTTCTTTCTTTTTAAAAAGATTTATTTATGTATGCATACAAGAGCTGGGTTTCAGGCTAGAAGTGCAGGGGTGAGACAGAGTGGGGATCAGAATAGGCAGGTCGACTGAAATACACTGCTGAGGGGAGCAGCAGGTGAGACAGGAGAGGCCTGTTGCGCCATGTGGGTCAGCTCCCTGGTCAGGGATTGAACTTATTCTGCAGTGGCTGTGGATAGCTTCATAGTGCTGTGCTGTAACCCCTTGTGCCGCTAGGGAGGGCCCAGGAAAAAGCTTATTTATAATGATGTGGTCTTTTAAGTTTATTTTTAAAATGTTTTATTGTCATGAATAGCCAAGTACTGTTTCCCAAGGGTCCCAATACAGATCCTGTCATAAGTGCTCAATTTCTCTGACAACTTTTCCCTCAGTTTTTAAGTGAAAGTATACTTTGCAGACAGTAAAGTTTATTCTTGTTAAGAACTTTGACAAACAAACATAGAGTATACTCACTACCACTATCAAATTATCAACAGTTCCATCATCTAGAAAATTCCCCATGTTCCCCTCTAGTCTTTTGATTTTTGTCTTTCCAAAGTTAAATTCTGGTTGTAGGAGAATATAAACTAAAAATTTCAGGATATTTTTTGCATCTAAAATTATCCAAAATACTACTGATAGAAACCAACAGTATCTCCATCAATCATTGGAATAATGCCCCCCAGGTACTCAAACACACTAAGTATATTTGCCTGCACATTAGTTTCTTTAATATATTTCCTTAGTTCCAACTGGAATGATTAGTGATATTACCTGATTTTTTCTTATAGTCCTCCATATTTTTAGTATCCCTAACTATAGAAACAAGTATCTTTTTTTTCTGAATAATTTCATCATCCTTCCATAGCATGTTGTTCATGTTTGTTGCTGCCTATTTTCATACTGCTTTGGAAATTCTGAAAACTACATTATGAGACAGAAGTAAAAATCAGTCCTGATATCCAAAGCTAATCTGACACTCACAGGTCTTTTTGTTCTCCTGTTGGACATGAGCAGTCTTACAGAATGCTAACCTCAGACTTGATTACTCGAGACCATGATAGAATAAAACCAAGCAATATCACCTCATAATTTTTTAAAAAGATTTTATTTGTTTATGTATACAGAACTGGGGTATATGCCAGAGGTGCAAGGTGGTGAGAGAATTCACCAGAGACAGAGTGGGGAGCAGAACAGGCTGACTGATGAAGTACACTGCTGAAGGGGGCAGCGGGTGAGACAGGAGATGTCTGCCATGCCATGTGGGTCACCTCTGGGGTGGGGATTGAACTCGAACTGAAGTGGTCATGGCTTGGCTTAGCTTCCTAGTGCAGTGTTCCAACATGCTATGCCACCAGG
>NW_004567104.1:20079637-20086211 GCF_000260355.1 Condylura cristata | reverse complement strand
TTTTTTTTTTTTTAATATGCACTGAAATTAATAGATCATGAATTCTGCAACTTGTTTTCAATACTTTAGAAATATTTACAGTTGGGGTATCTGAAGGTGTCTGTTGTACTCTTTTGTAGTTTTTCGTCAATTTAAAATTATATTTTTAAAGAAGAAAGAAAAGACAGAAGAAAAAAGCAGAAGTCTATAGAAGCTGGTCATGTCCTCTTTCCTTTGAGCCAGAATAAATCTTGGACATCAGCTTCCAGGAGAGGGCAGCAGATCTCCTGGTCTGTGGCTAGAGATTTTGGTCATAATTTCAGTTCTATTTATTTTTAATGTTAATATGGCCATGTTTTTACTTTTTTTACTTGAACATCTTCTGATTTATAGATAAATTATATAAATCCCCGAGTTTCAACTAGAAATTCATATCACTTATGTGTGTAATTTAATTGACAGATACTCAAGACTTGCTGGGTCTCTTTAATAGTCTTATGTTTTGATATATTCTAACATTTAGTTTGGTAGATTCATGATATAGAAAGTCAGGATTATCATGTTATGCCTCAGTAATTTTTTCTTTGTAAGGATTATGTTCACTCATAATCCTTTTATTAAGTGCCTTAAAAAAAAAGGCACTGATTTCTCACATTCCTGGAAGATGGGGAATTCAAAATCAGCAGATCTGGTGTCTGGTATCTGCTTTTTGAATTAGAGATGGCAGCTTTTCACTGTGTCCTCCTGTGATGGAAAAGGTGAGGGGTGTTGTTAGGGATCCCGTTCATGAGGGATCTACTTCCAAGATCTTATCACTTCTTAAAGGACCCACCTCCAAACACCATATCATTGGGAATTACTTTTCAAAATAATAATTTGGGGACATAAATATTCACCCTATAGCAGTCACTGTCTGTGAACCTCTAATAAATATATCTGTTACTTCTAGTATTCTAATATTAGAAATCTATATTAGATTTCAATTATTTACATCTTCCCCATTAGAATGTAACCCCAAGAAGGTAGAAGACATGTATATATTTTGTTCCCATTATATTCCTAGCATCTAGCATCATATGTGTGGACAGAGTAGGTGTTCATTAAATTTTTTTGAAAGAAGGAGGAATTTCAGTTTTCTCGAGCAGCTGTTATATGCCAGGTATTGTGATAAGTGGCTTTTCAAGACCATCAAAGCTGATAGGAATTATAGCCCCATTTCACAGATGAAGTAATGTAGCTTTAAGAAGGTAAACAATTTCAGAAAGGTCACACAGCCAGAAAGAAGTGAAACTGAGTTCAGACCTATAACATCTGATTCCACAATAAATGCTCGTTTTGCTCTGCCACATTTATGTTGGCAGGGTGGACTGCTCCCTAGTCGCCTCAGATTTCATGAGAAGGTGGAAATAGAAAATAATCATTTATGTCATTTCAGTGGTAAATTCCTGAAGCCTCATTGCTTTAAGAAAAGGAATTAAAGAATAATTAATTTCTAGGTACAATTATAGGTATTTGAGTGAGTTGGTAGTCTTTTAGAAGGTTAAATTCAGGATAACCCTGATAAGTCATACTATGTAGATATTTTCCTATTCAGCTAGCTCATTTGATCAGAAACATCTGATATGATTACAAAGAATCCAGCAGTGACAAGGGAATATTGTTGTTTCTGTGGCTGGCCAAACAAGATAACAAAGTCAATAGAAAATGATTAACTTTCTTTTCAAAGATAGGCTACATTATGTCAAACTCATAAATCCTTGTCCACAAGGATTAGTTGTTTAAGTGATACAATTTTGATATTAAGGTCTCTAGTGAAAAACAGGAACTATTACCAAAATTCCAACCAAGATAACAGATACACTTTAAAGGGCAAAGAAAAGGAAGATGCTAGAAAGGCCAATAAATAAATAAATAAATAAAAAAGAAAAAAGGAGGAAAGTAGAGAGGAAAAAATGTATACTAGGAGAAGAAACAGAAATAAATTAAAAAAGGAAGGGAATGGCAGGTTCCTTCACTTTTTATGAATTTGACATAATGAAGCCTACTTGTAAAAAGAAAGTTAATCATTTTCTATTGACTTTGTTATCTTGTTTGGCCTGCCACAGAAACAACCAAATTTCCTTGTCATTGATGAATCCTTGTAATTGTATCAGATCTTTCTGATCAATTAAACTAGTAAGCTAATAACCATTTAAATATTTTGTCACATAGGGATAAATTTTCATTTGATGCATTCTTGAAAGCTTGACAATCATGTAGCTTCAATAAAAGAATGCTTCAGACTCTTATGGAAAAGAGCAAAGCCAGATACTTTGGGGTACAGGCTTCTGATGGTACTGCTTAAAAAACTTTGAGACTAGCAGGCTGAATTAGGATTTCTAGGAGTCCAGTAGAGAAGCAGTCAGTTCTTTTTTTTTTTTTTTAAAGATTTATTTATTTGTGCTTACAGAATTGGGGTACAGGCCAGAGGCTCAGGGGCGGCGAGAGGCTTCACCATAGACAGAGTGGGGAGCAGAACAGGCAGATTGAGGAAGCACGCTGCTGAGGGGAGCAGCGGGCAGGCCAGGAGAGGTCTGCGACGCCATGTGGTCTAAGCTTCTTAGTGTTGCGCTTTAACCCGCTGCGCCACCAGGGAGGACCAAGAGAAGCAGTCATTTCTTAAGACTGGTACCCAAGATCCAGTGGAACAAGAATTAATGACTCAGGACTAAAAGAACTGATGAGGATGAGTACAGTTTTGTTTGAAATATTCTTGATAGTTTTTGTAAAGCTCTGTTTTCTGGGTAGTCAAAGAAGCTGATTTTCTTTCTCCTTAAGTTGTCTGTACTTCATAACAATTTACCGAGGTTTTGGAGAACTTTCAGTAAAGCAAATTTAAGATGGCCTAAAAGGAAAAATTACTAAAATTTATAACTCTACTTTTATCCCTAGACACTGCCTTTGTAAACTGAAATGAAACATCAGTAAATGGTATCTTATTCTTTTGCTTGACTCCTTTAGAGTATGGAAACTCCTATTGGATATTCTTATCTATGACAGTATAAATATTACATTAAAAAAATTTATTTATTTATGCATACAAGAACTGGGGTATAGGCCAGAGATGCAGGGGGTGAGAGTATTCACCAGAGACAGAGTGGGAAGCAGAACAGGCAGATGGATGAGGTACACTGCTGAGGGGAGCAGCAGGCAGGTCAGGAAAGTTCTGCCACGCCATGTGGGTCACCTCTGGGGCAGGCAGGGATCGAACTTATGCGGAAGTGACTTCAGCTTCTCAGCGCTGTGCTTTAACCCGCTGTTCCACTAGGGAGGCCCACATATTACATTTTTTTTTTTTAAAGATTTATTTATTTGTGCCTATTGGATATTCTTATCTATGACAGTATAAATATTACATTAAAAAATTTATTTATTTATGCATACAAGAACTGGGGTATAGGCCAGAGATGCAGGGGGTGAGAGTATTCACCAGAGACAGAGTGGGAAGCAGAACAGGCAGATGGATGAGGTACACTGCTGAGGGGAGCAGCGGGCGGGTCAGGAGAGTTCTGCCACGCCATGTGGTCACCTCCGGGGCAGGCGGGAATCGAACTCATGCGGAAGTGGCTTTAGCTTCTCAGTGCAGTGCTTTAACCCGCTGCGCCACCAGGGAGGGCCGCACATATTACATTTTAATGACAATAAAATTATTGCCGTGGATTCAGTAAGGTCCTAGTCTCCTTTTTAAAGGGACATAATGGGAAACATTGGTTTTCAACCAAGGCCTTGGCTAGAATATTATATTTGAGAATGATGCTTGTTTAATAAAAAGTGATCAAACCCTTTTGAGGAAATAAGGTTTATTTTATGGAGCCAGTGTTTATGAACCCTCCTAGGAAAGCTGGTATCTGACTTGCAGTGTTTCTAGTAGGTAAGGTCTTTTTGCCATGTTTAGAATTGAATTGTAGGATATTTTGGAGATCTTCAGAAGAGTGTATCTACCCAAATTTAGGAATGTAAGGGTTGAAATATGATGGTCAGTTCTTGTTGTGGTTATTTAGACTCAAGAGGCTCTTAAAAGCCCAATTTGAGCAGCTCTGGCCCCAAAACTGCCATCCTGGGTGTATGCAGGCATTTTTTTTTTTTGCAGGCATTTATTTTTACAAAACTTTTCCTTTCAGAAGCAGGAGCAACTCTCTGTTCTCCTTTTTTCCTTTTCTTAATAAGCCTGTCCTTTTAAATTTAAAAAATGAAATCCAATTTGAGATTTTGGAGAACTTTCAGTAAAGTAAACTTAAGAAGGCCTAAAAGGGAAAAAATTACTATTTTTCTTGCACCACTGTAAATAGTAATGGCAAATGTTAGGAGATCAGCCTTGTCTTATGAGCAAATAATTTTCCTATGAGATTTTATTTTATCAAAAGGAAGGAGATGACAGAAAGAAATCATACTTCTGTAAAGAAAACTATATGTTCCTTATAGTTTCCTGCTATTGGATTCTAAACTTGTTAATTATTTTTGAGCTATTTTTTGTAGTTTTTTTTTAAGATTTATTTTTCATTTATTTATGCAACAATATGGGTACAGGCCAGAGTTACAGGGCGGTGAGAGGATTCACCAGAGACAGTGGGGAGCAGAACAGGCAGCCTGATGAAGCACACTGCTGAGGAGAGCAGTGGGCGGGTCAAGAGAGGTCCGCCATGCCATGTGGGTCACTTCCCTGGGGGATTGAGCCTGCACTGAGACAGCTGTGGCCAGAGTCGCAGCATTGCACCTTAACCCGTTGTGCCACCAGGGAGAGACTCTCCAGGGGAAGGCTCATAACCTCTTTGTACCTGAGTGTCCCTAGGTATAAGCCAGGAGTAATGTTAATAGCTACCACATTGAATGGCATCTCACTTGAGGAACAAATGAGATGATGGATAAAATGAGTTTAGATATAATAAGTTCTCAGCAGTGATATATATTATTATTAGGAAAAATGTTCAGGCTTCTCTGGTGGTGCAAATGGTTAAGTCTCAGCATTATGAATCCTCTCAATGCCCACACCTCTGGCCTACACCCCAGCTCTTGTATGAATTTAAAAAAAAAATAAATCTTTTTCTAAAAAAAGAAACTTTTTCTATCTCTAAACTAAGGAATGGCCTAAACAACATTTCATAAAACTACAGGAGCCACTACTCCTGTATTTCCACTCCAGATCCTTAAAATTCAAACAAGGAGAGTTCTTTTTTTATTTTTAAAAAGATTTATTTATTTATGCATACAGAACTGGGGTACAAGCCAGAGGTATAGGGGCGGTTAGAGGCTTCACCAGAGCCAGAGCTAGGAGCAGAACAGGCAGAGAACAGGCAGATCGATGAATTGCACTGCTGAGGGGAGAAGTGGGCCAATCAGGAGAGGTCTGTCACGCCACATGGGTCACTTCCTGGGCTGGAGATCGAACTCACACAGAGGCAGCTGTGGCTAGCTTGCAGTGCTGCGTCCTAACCTGCTGTGCCACCAGGGAGGGCCCACAAGAAGAGTTCTTGTTCAGCGAGGAGAGTTCAACCTCAATAGTAGGTCAGTGATGAAAAAAAAAAAAGCCCACAAGTTCATGTTAGTTGATACATGTTCTTTGTTTTCCCTGCAACATTTATATTTTCCTGTAATATTTTTAAAGGCAATTCACTAAGTCTATCAACATAATTTTATGTGTGAATTTGTATAAGGCTACACACATAAATTTTATAAGTCAGAAAAATAATCTGACAGTGTGCCCAAATTTTAGTTAGGATATGGATATTATAGGTATATCATGCCTAAGGTCAGAGGGATTTGAGTAGGGTCCCCTAGAAGGCGGAAAAGGCCTCCTGCAAGATTCACAACTCCCAGCCCTTTCTTCAGAACTTCCTTGCAGCTTTCCTATCACTGAGGATGTGCTTATTAAAACTGCTAAAAGGAAGCATTTGTAAACTGAAATTCACACATCCAAATATGGCAGCCAGCTAAGATGCTGGAGCCTCTGGGAAAGCATAACGCTCCTGCCTGCTGGCAGACAGGGGGACTATTGTGATTCTCTCAGTTCCCAGGACTTTTTGTTATCAGTGTATCAAACACCTTAATCTGAAGTGGTTGAGTTGGGACTCATACCTTTTTTTAAAAAAAGATTTATTTATTTGTGCATACAGAACTGGGGTAGAGGCTAGAGGTGCAGGGGCAATGAGAGGATTCACCAGAGACAGAGTGGGGAGCAGAACAGGCCTACTAACAAAGTACACTGCTGAGGGGAGCAGTGGGCGGGTCAGGAGAGGTCTGCCGCCATGCCATGCTCTTGCTACCTTCGGAGCTGGGGATCAAACTTATGCTAAAGTGGCTTTAGCTTCCCAGTGCTGTGCTCTAACCCACTGCACCACCAGGGAGGGCCCAGGACTCATGCCTTTTAAATAATATATCCCATATTTGTTTCATCATCATCTGTTTAGTGTCACATGGATTGTTGATTTTCCTCTTCAGGATATTGTGGTACACATTTGTTTTGTTTTTTGGTTTGGGTATCTTTATCTTATTGTTAAAGTGGATGCATATACATTCCCTTAAATTCTGCTTACTTAGTAACACTACAGTGGTGATGTAC